>NC_086451.1:332278112-332580612 GCF_028390025.1 Pseudophryne corroboree
CCTGCTGTCTGAAGACAGTTTAAAAAGTAGTCGTAAAGTGCCATCTAGTGGCTTTGTTAGGGTATTAAATAAAATAAATATATCAGGAACAAACACACAGGTTTCAATATTGTTTTAGAAAGGTATTTAACATGCAAGTTAATAATATGACATCAATCAGCATCCACAAAAAAATGTGTTTTTATTAAACTACCCAAAGCACAAAACAGCGTGAGATTCTGGAAATATAATGCTACTTTCCTTCTTAAATGGAACATGGAAATACTAGAGACCAACTATGGGGGCAATGCATAGAAGAACATTTGCTGGCATATTTTATTTTTGCATGAGGGAGGCAAATACAGATTTATTTTTTTTCAGAGGCGGCATGGCCAAGTCTCCCTGATTTGGGCCACATCACGTTAGTACCTGTGCACACTGATAACAGGATGAGGAGCCCTGCACGTGTATGTTAGTTCTACTTACCACTCCAGACCACGATTTCCGGGGGTTGCTGGATAACGCTCTCCTTATCTCACAAACTAAGGGGGCAATTCAGTAGTTTTCTTAGGCGCAGGCCACTAGGTGGTGGCCACCGGCAGCAATTCAAATGTTTTGCCATTTGGGCACGGTCAGCACCATCATTCACTCGCAGCCTCCTGAGGTGGCAAGCAGAAATGTGTAAAAAGTGTCCCTTTTGGACACCCAAATAGGACTTTTTGCGCTGCAGGGACAACTTTACAAGAGATTAGCCGCTGTTCGTAAATAAATCTTGTCTATTTGGGCACTTAAAAAGTGATGGGCGCCTGATCAAAGCAACAATGAAATTTCTCTGCTGGGTGCCCAAATAATAATTAAATCGCCCCTACAGAAGGAGCACTTTAAACACGTATTCAGTTATGTGGATGGCAAGTATTTGATATGTAAAACAAATATTCAAACAGTATATCTGTAGGATACTATTATAATTATAATTATTAGTAGTAGTGGTAGTAGTAGTAGTAGTAGTAGTAGTAGTAGTAGTAGTAGTAGTAGTTAGTAGTAGTAGTAGTAGTAGTAGTAGTAGTAGTAGTAGTAGTAGTAGTAGTAGTCTTTATTTGTATGGTACCACAAGGACAGAACCAAGGTGAACAAAACAAGAAAGAAAAGTGAATTATAATATAGACCATTGCAGGACATGATTAGAGCCACAAATACTGTAACATATAAAACTATTTTTTATTTTATTTCCTTTTCTATAGCTTGATTGGTACGTGCAAACATAACTTACATGTTTCAAATTCATATGAGCCATTCCTCAGCTCACAGACATCTCAGCAGTGCACCGATTCAACCAGTCTGGCCTGTGACCCGTACTTTTGGGTGCAGGGTAGTGACGGGCCCTGCAGTCATCTTGGGCCCCGTAGCAGCCGCATCCCCTGCACCTAGTAGTTATGCCACTAGGGAAGGAGATGATGATATAAGTAAGGGAATGAAAAGCACATGAGGAAAGAGGGCCCTGCAAATGAGAACTTACATTCTAAAGGCCCCTACACAGTAGACAATTTTGTGAACGAAACTAGCAGTTCCAACGCATCGGAACAACAAATCATCAAGTGTGTATGCACTATGTACGCTCCAGCGATGTTGTCCATCGCATCTTCACACCTTCCCTTGCAGCACAGTCTGAGGATATCGCCAACTACAGCATACACCTGGATGTGACCACTGACGATATGTGTGTATGCACTATATTATTTGTCTGGGAGTTCAAGGGAAATCGTTGACGACACTGCATTGTTTGCAAGTTGTCTAGTGTCTACCTAGCATAAAGGGGAGGGGCAAACAGACAGGGGAGACACAGAGGAGAGATAGTGAGAGATGAAAGCTGGATGGCTTTGGTGAAGAATTGGGTCTTCTGAGCCCATTTGAAGTTTTGTAGAGAGTCTGATAGGGAGAGTGAGAGAATTTGCCTCACCTACCAAAGCACGTGTTAAATAAATCCATGCTAGCTGATAGGTGACATCTATCTATCTATCTATCTATCTATCTATCTATCTATCTATCTATCTATCATTCAAACATTAAAAAAGAATAACGCATTGAAGCAGGAACTGATGTGAATGGCCAAATATTCTCTGCAAAGTGCTGGGGAATATGTGTGCACTCTATAAATAGTAATAAATAATAAAAACCTTCAAACGCTAAAAAAGAATAAAGAATTTTCTAAGTCATCTACAGGTATTACTAAAAGTTTGGCATACAGTAGTAATTTTATTCTTCTACAGTGTACATATGGACACACATTCTATATTCCACACTTCAGGCACCTTGGTGTCATACCACATCACTGTCTTAATGTGCAGATGTCTACATCAAGGTGATTCCATGACCACATAAGCATGGTGTCAATCAGTAGGGTATTCAATGGGTAGCACCGACCTCAGTGGAAGAGGTGTTCATTCACATTATGCATACTAAAAGGGTTGGGGGTAATAGTGGTACTGCCATCTGATATGTGGAAACAAGACAGGAAACATGATATTAGTATGATAGATGATTGCTATATGATAGATGTGTCTTTCAAAAGGTGGCTATAGTGATGAAATGTCGACATGTTAAAATGTCAACATATTATCCCTGCAGCAGCTTCAGTGGCGTCTTCTGGGTCCCGCTGGTCATGTGACCATCAGTTCCGGGTCAGACCTCCAGTAGTTGTCAAGCATTTCTTAGCTATCCCTAATCCCTTTCCCTAACCTCCCCCTGCAGCCTAACCCTTATGTCACCATTCTGAGAATGTCAGCATAAAAGTGAATGTCAACACTGTTATTGTAGAACCTTTGACTATATCCCCTCATGATAATGTAGAGCCTATGGGCCAGATGTACTAAGCCTGAAAAGTGATAAATATCACAGTGATAAAGTACCAGCCAATCGGCTCCTAACTGTCATTTTTCAAACACAGCCTGTAACATGGCAGTTAGGAGCCGATTGGCTGGTGCTTTATCACAGTGATATTTATCACTTTTCAGGCTTAGTACATCTCCCCCTATATCTGGTTATTAGTACCTTCCATAAGGGCAGCCCGAGATTCTTTGTCGCCATAAGATGTTCCATACCATATCTGGCAACTGCAAAAAAAGAAGAAAGGGTTAGTTAGAGATCATACATAACTAGTAAGAAACTTTAGCTGAATTAACAGTAAGTAAATAATCCATAATGCAATCTGTAAATGATGTTAGTAACTTACCAAATGCAATTGTATATCCAAAAGGCAATGAAAACCACAGCACATACAACAGCAGCTATTATTATGACATTGATATTGATATTCTCTACCGTCATTGCTGTTATGGGATATGTGCAGGAAAGAAACACATAAATGAATTACTCATCTCATTTACAGCCATGCTACATATATCAATTCATTATTTAAAACATTTATAAAAATAGCAGAGTATTGGTAATGTAGGCCATCTATATATATATAATAAAACTGTAAGGGTTGTGTCTGTACATAGCAATTATTATTTTTTTGAGAAATATAGTTCTACTAGGGACTGTTTATGTTTCCGCAGATAATACACAGCTGACTGTGCATTACAAGAAACCTTACACAACACGTCAACAATATAAAATGGAAGTTGCTCAATCAATTTAGTAATACTCCCAGTGTCGGACTGGGGCATGTAGGGCCCACCGGGGGAATGCAGTGGTAGGGGCCTATGTTAGGGGTGTGGCCAGTCTGCAGAGGGGGTGTGGCCTGCCACCTAATTGGTTTGACTAACCATTAGAGAGTACAACGTCTGGGCCCCTTCATAAATATATACAGTAAATTCAATTGCTGCATGCATGATAATGTTCCAGATTAATAACAGCAATGCACTGTAGAAAATACGCCATAGTCCAGTATAAGGCAGAGTCGGATCCAGGGGGGGGGGGGCGAACGGGGTGAACGCCCCCCCTAACAGTCATAGCCACGCCCACTTACATGAGGTGGGGGCTGCTGCCAGGTGATGGTGTGTGGCTGCACTGACATCCCTCCCGATCCTCCGTGTCCCCGGGGCCCCTAGCCCCATCTGCCATCATCACATGCCATCACCCCCACCTTGGGCAGTGTGTGCTGCCCATCGGTGTGTTAGTAGTTACATGTGCCCGGTTGTGTGTGCTACATAAGAAGCACATGTGCAGCCTGGCAATGCTTTATGTGCTCTTTAGAGCATTAATGGACAGTTGTTATGGGAAGTGGGAGGAGTAATGAGTGTAGGGGAGGAGTCAGGAATAAATAAACCGCCCCCCCCTAAAAGAAAAGTCTAGATCCGTCCCTGGTATAAGGTAACATATGTATAATGTATAATTCAAGTGCACAGTCTAGAACCTGAGCCTTAAAACAGAAGGTGGGGCCCCAGGCAGTAGGGCCCACCGGTGGTTTTCCGTGTACCCCTGTGGGCCAGTCCAAGCCTGAATACTCCTCAGGTGCTTGAAAGGGAGGATTTATTCTAAACAAGAAAAATGCACAAAAATAAGAATTTACTTACCGATAATTCTATTTCTCGGAGTCCGTAGTGGATGCTGGGGTTCCTGAAAGGACCATGGGGGGGGATAGCGGCTCCGCAGGAGACAGGGCACAAAAGTAAAGCTTTCCGATCAGGTGGTGTGCACTGGCTCCTCCCCCTATGACCCTCCTCCAAGCCAGTTAGGTACTGTGCCCGGACGAGCGTACACAATAAGGGAGGAATTTTGAATCCCGGGTAAGACTCATACCAGCCACACCAATCACACCGTACAACTTGTGATCTAAACCCAGTTAACAGTATGATAACAGCGGAGCCTCTGAAAAGATGGCTCACAACAATAATAACCCGATTTTTGTAACTATGTACAAGTATTGCAGATAATCCGCACTTGGGATGGGCGCCCAGCATCCACTACGGACTCCGAGAAATAGAATTATCGGTAAGTAAATTCTTATTTTCTCTATCGTCCTAGTGGATGCTGGGGTTCCTGAAAGGACCATGGGGATTATACCAAAGCTCCCAAACGGGCGGGAGAGTGCGGATGACTCTGCAGCACCGAATGAGAGAACTCCAGGTCCTCCTTAGCCAGGGTATCAAATTTGTAGAATTTAGCAAACGTGTTTGCCCCTGACCAAGTAGCTGCTCGGCAAAGTTGTAAAGCCGAGACCCCTCGGGCAGCCGCCCAAGATGATCCCACCTTCCTTGTGGAATGGGCATTTACATATTTTGGCTGTGGCAGGCCTGCCACAGAATGTGCAAGCTGAATTGTATTACACATCCAACTAGCAATAGTCTGCTTAGAAGCAAGAGCACCCAGTTTGTTGGGTGCATACAGGATAACAGCAAGTCAGTTTTCCTGACTCCAGCCGTCCTGGAACATATTTTCAGGGCCCTGACAACATCTAGCAACTTGGAGTCCTCCAAGTCCCTAGTAGGTGCAAGGCACCACAATAAGCTGGTTCAGGTGAAACACTGACACCACCTTAGGGAGAGAACTGGGGACGAGTCCGCAGCTCTGCCCTGTCCGAATGGACAAACAGATATGGGCTTTTTTGAGAAAAAACCACCAATTTGACACTCGCCTGGTCCAGGCCAGGGCCAAGAGCATGGTCACTTTTCATGTGAGATGCTTCAAATCCACAGATTTGACTGGTTTTAAACCAATGTGATTTGAGGAATCCCAGAACTACGTTGAGATCCCACAGTGCCACTGGAGGCACAAAGGGGGGTTGTATATGCAATACTCCCTTGACAAACTTCTGGACTTCAGGAACTGAAGCCAATTCTTTCTGGAAGAAAATCGACAGGGCCGAAATTTGAACCTTAATGGACCCCAATTTGAGGCCCATAGACACTCCTGTTTGCAGGAAATGCAGGAAACGACCGAGTTGAAATTTCTTTGTGGGGCCTTCCTGGCCTCACACCACGCAACATATTTTCGCCACATGTGGTGATAATGTTGTGCGGTCACCTCCTTTCTGGCTTTGACCAGGGTAGGAATGACCTCTTCCGGAATGCCTTTTTCTCTACGTCTTATAATTCTCAGCACCTTAGGTATGAGAAGCAGAGGAGGGAACACATACACCGACTGGTACACCCACGGTGTTACCAGAACGTCCACAGCTATTGCCTGAGGGTCTCTTGACCTGGCGCAATACCTGTCCCGTTTTTTGTTCAGACGGGACGCCATCATGTCCACCTTTGGTATTTCCCAACGGTTTACAATCATGTGGAAAAAACTTCCCGATGAAGTTTCCACTCTCCCGGGTGGAGGTCGTGCCTGCTGAGGAAGTCTGCTTCCCAGTTTCCATTCCCGGGATGAAACACTGCTGACAGTGCTATCACATGATTTTCCGCCCAGCGAAAAGTCCTTGCAGTTTTTGCCATTGCCCTCCTGCTTCTTGTGTCGCCCTGTCTGTTTACGTGGGCGACTGCCGTGATGTTTTTCCCACTGGATCAATACCGGCTGACCTTGAAGCAGAGGTCTTGCTAAGCTTAGAGCATTATAACTTTACCCTTAGCTCCAGTATATTTATGTGGAGAAAAGTCTCCAGACTTGATCACACTCCCTGGAAATTTTTTCCTTGTGTGACTGCTCCCCAGCCTCTCGGGCTGGGCTCCGTGGTCACCAGCATCCAATCCTGAATGCCGAATCTGCGGCCCTCTAGAAGATGAGCACTCTATAACCACCACAGGAGAGACACCCTTGTCCTTGGATATAGGGTTATCCGCTGATGCATCTGAAGATGCGATCCGGACCATTTGTCCAGCAGATCCCACTGAAAAGTTCTTGCGTGAAATCTGCCGAATGGAATTGCTTCGTAGGAAGCCACCATTTTTACCAGGACCCTTGTGCAATGATGCACTGTTTTTAGGAGGTTCCTGACTAGCTCGGATAACTCCCTGGCTTTCTCTTCCGGGAGAAACACCTTTTTCTGGACTGTGTCCAGAATCATCCCTAGGCATAGCAGACGTGTCGTCGGGATCAGCTGCGATTTTGGAATATTTAGAATCCACCCGTGCTGTTGTAGCAGTATCCGAGATAGTGCTACTCCGACCTCCAACTGTTCCCTGGACTATGCCCTTATCAGGAGATCGTCCAAGTAAGGGATAATTAAGACGCCTTTTCTTCGAAGAAGAATCATCATTTCGGCCATTACCTTGGTAAAGACCCGGGGTGCCGTGGACAATCCAAACGGCAGCGTCTGAAACTGATAGTGACAGTTCTGCACCACGAACCTGAGGTACCCTTAGTGAGAAGGGCAAATTTGGGACATAGAGGTAAGCATCCCTGATGTCCCGGGACACTATATAGTCCCCTTCTTCCTGGTTCGTTATCACTGCTCTGAGTGACTCCATCTTGATTTGAACCTTTGTAAGTGTTCAAAAAATTTTTTAGAATAAGTCTCACCTAGCCTTCTGGCTTCAGTACCACAATATAGTGTGGAATAATACCCCTTTTCTTGTAGTAGGAGGGGTAATTTAATTATCACCTGCTGGGAATACAGCTTGTGAATTTTTTCCCATACTGCCTCCTTGTCGGAGGGAGACCTTGGTAAAGCAGACTTCAGGAGCCTGCGAAGGGGAAACGTCTCGACATTCCAATCTGTACCCCTGGGATACTACTTGTAGGATCCAGGGGTCCTGTACGGTCTCAGCGCCATGCTGAGAACTTGTCAGAAGCGGTGGAACGCTTCTGTTCCTGGGAATGGGCTGCCTGCTGCAGTCTTCTTCCCTTTCCTCTATCCCTGGGCAGATATGATCTTATAGGGACGAAAGGACTGAGGCTGAAAAGACGGTGTCTTTTTCTGCAGAGATGTGACTTAGGGTAAAAACGGCGGATTTTCCAGCAGTTGCCGTGGCCACCAGGTCCGATGGACCGACCCCAAATAACTCCTCTTCCTTTATACGGCAATACACCTTTGTGCCGTTTGGAATCTGCATCACCTGACCACTGTCGTGTCCATAACATCTTCTGGCAGATATGGACATCGCATTTACTCTTGATGCCAGAGTGCAAATATCCCTCTGTGCATCTCGCATATATAGAAATGCATCCTTTAAATGCTCTATAGTCAATAAAATACTGTCCCTGTCAAGGGTATCAATATTTTTAGTCAGGGAATCCGACCAAGCCACCCCAGCTCTGCACATCCAGGCTGAGGCGATCGCTGGTCGCAGTATAACACCAGTATGTGTGTATATACTTTTTATGATATTTTCCAGCCTCCTGTCAGCTGGTCCTTGAGGACGGCCCTATCTATAGACGGTACCGCCACTTGTTTTGATAAGCGTGTGAGCGCCTTATCCACCCTAAGGGGTGTTTCCCAACGCGCCCTAACTTCTGGCGGGAAAGGGTATACCGCCCATAATTTTCTATCGGGGGGAACCCACGCATCATCACACACTTTATTTAATTTATCTGATTCAGGAAAAACTACGGTAGTTTTTTCACATCCCACATAATACCCTCTTTTGTGGTACTTGTAGTATCAGAAATATGTAACACCTCCTTCATTGCCTTTAACGTGTGGCCCTAATAAGGAATACGTTTGTTTATTCACCGTCGACACTGGATTCAGTGTCCCTGTCTGTGTCTGTGTCGACCGACTAAAGTAAACGGGCGTTTTAAAACCCCTGACGGTGTTTTTGAGACGTCTGGACCGGTACTAATTGTTTGTCGGCCGTCTCATGTCGTCAACCGACCTTGCAGCGTGTTGACATTATCACGTAATTTCCTAAATAAGCCATCCATTTCGGTGTCGACTCCCTAGAGAGTGACATCACCATTACAGGCAATTGCTCCGCCTCCTCACCAACATCGTCCTCATACATGTCGACACACACGTACCGACACACAGCACACACACAGGGAATGCTCTGATAGAGGACAGGACCCACTAGCCCTTTGGAGAGACAGAGGGAGAGTTTACCAGCACACACCAAAAACGCTATAATTATATAGGGACAACCTTATATAAGTGTTTTCCCTTATAGCATCTTTTTTATATATTTCTAACGCCAATTTAGTGCCCCCCCTCTCTGTTTTAACCCTGTTTCTGTAGTGCAGTGCAGGGGAGAGCCTGGGAGCCTTCCCTCCAGCCTTTCTGTGAGGGAAAATGGCGCTGTGTGCTGAGGAGATAGGCCCCGCCCCTTTTTCGGCGGCCTCGTCTCCCGCTCTTAACGGATTCTGGCAGGGGTTAAATATCTCCATATAGCCTCCGGAGGCTATATGTGAGGTATTTTTAGCCAAAATAGGTATTCATTTGCCTCCCAGGGCGCCCCCCTCCCAGCGCCCTGCACCCTCAGTGACTGCCGTGTGAAGTGTGCTGAGAGGAAAATGGCGCACAGCTGCAGTGCTGTGCGCTACCTTTAGAAGACTGAGGAGTCTTCTGCCGCCGATTCTGGACCTCTTCTTACTTCAGCATCTGCAAGGGGGCCGGCGGCAAGGCTCCGGTGACCATCCAGGCTGTACCTGTGATCGTCCCTCTGGAGCTGATGTCCAGTAGCCAAGAAGCCAATCCATCCTGCACGCAGGTGAGTTCACTTCTTCTCCCCTAAGTCCCTCATTGCAGTGATCCTGTTGCCAGCAGGACTCACTGTAAAATAAAAAACCTAAGCTAAACTTTTCTAAGCAGCTCTTTAGGAGAGCCACCTAGATTGCACCCTTCTCGGCCGGGCACAAAAATCTAACTGGCTTGGAGGAGGGTCATAGGGGGAGGAGCCAGTGCACACCACCTGATCGGAAAGCTTTACTTTTGTGCCCTGTCTCCTGCGGAGCCGCTATCCCCCCCCATGGTCCTTTCAGGAACCCCAGCATCCACTAGGATGATAGAGAAATAGATTTTCCCCAGCACACCAAGAGGTATTAGCAATAAGATTTGAACACTACATGGTGGTAGAAAATGTAGATATCTTATGCTGGGTACACACTGGCCAATATATCGTCCGTTCAATTGAATGACCGATATATCGATGATCTGTCAGCCAGTGTGTACCAGCGATATGTCTGTGAACACCGTCGTTCACAGACATATTGCGTCGGCCCTGCAACACAGCTGATGGCCGATATATCTACATATATATTGGCACATCTTTCTGTGACAACCTAAAGTAGGTATCACTGAAGTCAACAATTTACAGGTAAGTATTAGGAAGTCTAACCCTCTGGTTTAATGTGTTACTTTCGGGTTTATTCATGAAGCAGTGAAAAGTGTGGAGAAGTGAGCCAGTGGAGAAGTTGCCCATGGCAACCAATCAGCATTGAGGTAACATTTATAATTTGCATACTATACAGTTGTACGGAGCAGCTGATTGGATGCCATGGGCAACTTCTCCACAGGCTCACGTCTCCACTCATTTCACTGCTTCATGAATAGACCCCTTTATCTTTTCTGGTGTTCCTCACCTGGACCTAGTGTCTGTAGCTTCTAACAGGAATAAGTTTCACCAGCAACTTACAATATAGTTCAGGATATATTGCACACAGGCATTGATTACACAATTTCTCTATATGAATTTTTATTCTACTGAAACACTGCTATAAATTTTTCTCAGCTGTAGAAATTTGAGATTATCTCATATAATGGCAATTTAGATTAACCTCAATGTCTATGCTAGTCACATACCATTTTCATGCAAAGAACAATAAAGCACAAGAAACAATATCCACATTTGACAATCCTTACACACTAATATACAGTTTTAAGCAATCACCTGAAAAATAAGAATTTACTTACCGATAATTCTATTTCTCGTAGTCCGTAGTGGATGCTGGGGACTCCGTAAGGACCATGGGGAATAGCGGCTCCGCAGGAGACTGGGCACAAAAGTAAAGCTTTAGAACTACCTGGTGTGCACTGGCTCCTCCCCCTATGACCCTCCTCCAAGCCTCAGTTAGGATACTGTGCCCGGACGAGCGTACACAATAAGGAAGGATTTTGAATCCCGGGTAAGACTCATACCAGCCACACCAATCACACCGTATAACTCGTGATCTAAACCCAGTTAACAGCATGATAACAGAGGAGCCTCTAGAAAAGATGGCTCACTACAGCAATAACCCGATTTTTTTTTTTTGGTAACAATAACTATGTACCAGTATTGCAGACAATCCGCACTTGGGATGGGCGCCCAGCATCCACTACGGACTACGAGAAATAGAATTATCGGTAAGTAAATTCTTATTTTCTCTAACGTCCTAAGTGGATGCTGGGGACTCCGTAAGGACCATGGGGATTATACCAAAGCTCCCAAACGGGCGGGAGAGTGCAGATGACTCTGCAGCACCAAATGAGAGAACTCCAGGTCCTCCTCAGCCAGGGTATCAAATTTGTAGAATTTAGCAAACGTGTTTGCCCCTGACCAAGTAGCTGCTCGGCAAGTTGTAAAGCCGAGACCCCTCGGGCAGCCGCCCAAGATGAGCCCACCTTCCTTGTGGAGTGGGCATTTACAGATTTTTGGCTGTGGCAGGCCTGCCACAGAATGTGCAAGCTGAATTGTACTACAAATCCAACGAGCAATAGTCTGCTTAGAAGCAGGAGCACCCAGCTTGTTGGGTGCATACAGGATAAACAGCGAGTCAGATTTTCTGACTCCAGCCGTCCTGGAAATATATATTTTCAGGGCCCTGACAACGTCTAGCAACTTGGAGTCCTCCAAGTCCCTAGTAGCCGCAGGCACCACAATAGGTTGGTTCAGGTGAAACGCTGAAACCACCTTAGGGAGAAACTGAGGACGAGTCCTCAATTCCGCCCTGTCCGAATGGAAAATCAGATAAGGGCTTTTTACAGGATAAAGCCGCCAATTCTGACACGCGCCTGGCCCAGGCCAGGGCCAACAGCATGACCACTTTCCATGTGAGATATTTTAACTCCACAGATTTAAGTGGTTCAAACCAATGTGACTTTTTGGAACCCAAAACCTACATTGAGATCCCAAGGTGCCACTGGAGGCACAAAAGGAGGCTGTATATGCAGTACCCCTTTTACAACGTCTGAACTTCAGGGACTGAAGCTAGTTCTTTTTGGAAGAAAATTGACAGGGCCGAAATTTGAACCTTAATGGACCCCAATTTCAGGCCCATAGACACTCCTGTTTGCAGGAAATGTAGGAATCGACCCAGTTGAATTTCCTCCGTCGGGCCTTACTGGCCTCGCACCCCGCAACATATTTTCGCCAAATGCGGTGATAATGTTTTGCGGTTACATCCTTCCTGGCTTTGATCAGGATAGGGATGACTTCATCCGGAATGCCTTTTTTCCTTCAGGATCCGGCGTTCAACCGCCATGCCATCAAACGCAGTCGCGGTAAGTCTTGGAACAGACAGGGTCCTTGCTGGAGCAGGTCCCTTCTTAGAGGTAGAGGCCACGGATCCTCCGTGAGCATCTCTTGAAGTTCCGGTTACCAAGTCCTTCTTGGCCAATCCGGAGCCACGAATATAGTGCTTACTCCTCTCCATCTTATCAATCTCAGTACCTTGGGTATGAGAGGCAGATGAGGGAACACATACACTGACTGGTACACCCACGGTGTTACCAGAGCGTCTACAGCTATTGCCTGAGGGTCCCTTGACCTGGCGCAATACCTGTCGAGTTTTTCCCAACGGTTTATAATCATGTGGAAGACTTCTGGGTGAAGTCCCCACTCTCCCGGGTGGAGGTCGTGTCTGCTGAGGAAGTCTGCTTCCCAGTTGTCCACTCCCGGAATTGCTGACAGTGCTATCACATGATTTTCCGCCCAGCGAAGAATCCTTGCAGCTTCTGCCATTGCCCTCCTGCTTCTTGTGCCACCCTTTGACTTTGCCTCTTGAAGAAGCCGCCTGGGGTGCGGAGAAACGCGTTGAGGACACAGAGAGGACGGGTCACTGAGAATATCACCGAGACCATCCAAGTGCTCACAGGAGAAATACACCTGCTGTCCTATAATATCAAGTTGTCTGTAACCTGTTGCCGGCAATCAGCCTGCTTGTGAAGAGACCGGACTCTTCATTTCTTCACAATTTTTCACACCATCAGCCTGTCTTGCTGAGCATGGCTATTTCCAATCAGGGATAATACACGGCAGTTTAGCTTACCAACTCTGTGCTGTGTTAAAGAAAACATCCATCCCTGCGGGCGCCGCCGACGGATGTCTCACCCGTGCAAAGGGTGATAGAGAGCGGCTTTGCATTACCCACCGTGCATAGGAAAGCAAGGACAGCGATTCAGTGAGTAATTGAAACCGTACGGTTCTTTCATATCATATCCATCACGTGGAAAATTATACTTTACATATATGGTTACAGAGGCTGAATTTATTAGCCGGAGGACATATTCTTTCTGAACTGTGAGAGACTGAACAACTTAGAATCCAGTATATTGAAAGCTATATAGGTGAAAACCGGTGACCCACTCCTATATGTTTTTATTATAGGCATATATATGCTATTATCTGAGGTGTAATTACACCCAAGTTTTATGTGTTATATATTATTGTGGTCCATTATTAGTTTTTATTTTTCTATGTTTCTTTTTGTGTTTTATATATTTTTTTGCTAGCTAAATAAATTGTTTTATTATATTTGGCAGTATTATTGGATTTTTAAGCGCCGACCTGGTATTTGTTTGTTTTCTTGTGCCACCCTGTCTGTTTACGTGGGTGACTGCCGTGATGTTGTCCGACTGGATCAACACCGGCTGACCTTGAAGCAGAGGTCTTGCTAAGCTTAGAGCATTGTAAATGGCCCTTAGCTTCAGGATATTTATGTGAAGTGATGTCTCCAGGCTTGATCATAAGCCCTGGAAATTCCTTCCCTGTGTGACTACTCCCCAGCCTCGCAGGCTGGCATCCGTGGTCACCAGGACCCAGTCCTGAATGCCGAATCTGCGGCCCTCTAGAAGATGAGCACTCTGCAACCACCACAGGAGGGACACCCTTGTTCTTGGTGACAGGGTTATCCGCTGATGCATCTGAAGATGCGACCCGGACCATTTTTCCAGCAGGTCCCACTGGAAAGTTCTTGCGTGGAATCTGCCGAATGGGACTGCTTCGTAGGAAGCCACCATTTTACCCAGAACCCTTGTGCATTGATGCACTGAGACTTGGCTCGGTTTTAGGAGGTTCCTGACTAGCTCGGATAACTCCCTGGCTTTCTCCTCCGGGAGAAACACCTTTTTCTGGACTGTGTCCAGGATCATCCCTAGGAACAGAAGACGAGTCGTCGGAACCAGCTGCGATTTTGGAATATTGAGAATCCAATCGTGCTGCCGCAACACTACCTGAGATAGTGCTACACCGACCTCCAACTGTTCCCTGGATCTTACCCTTATCAGGGAATCGTCCAAGTAAGGGATAACTAAAATTCCCTTCCTTCTTCGAAGGAATATCATCATTTCGGCCATTACCTTGGTAAAGACCCGGGGTGCCGTGGACCATCCATACGGCAGCGTCTGAACTGATAGTGACAGTTCTGTACCATAAACCTGAGGTACCCTTGGTGAGAAGGGTAAATTTGGACATGAAGGTAAGCATCCTTGATGTACCGAGACATCATGTAGTCCCCTTCTTCCAGGTTCGCAATCACTGCTCTGAGTGACTCAATCTTGAATTTGAACCTCTGTATGTAAGTGTTCAAAGATTTTAGATTTAGAATCGGTCTCACCGAGCCGTCCGGCTTCGGTACCACAACCGTGTGGAATAATACCCCGTTCCCTGTTGCAGGAGGGGTACCTTGATTATCACCTGCTGGGAATACAGCTTGTGAATGGCTTCCAAAACTGTCTCCCTGTCAGAAGGAGACATCGGTAAAGCCGACTTTAGGAAACGGCGAGGGGGAGACGTCTCGAATTCCAATTTGTACCCCTGAGATATCACCTGAAGGATCCAGGGGTCTACTTGCGAGTGAGCCCACTGCGCGCTGAAATTCATTGAGACGGGCCCCCCACCGTGCCTGATTCTGCTTGTAAAGCCCCAGCGTCATACTGAGGGCTTGGCAGAGGCGGGAGAGGGTTTCTGTTCCTGGGAACTGGCTGATTTCTGCAGCCTTTTTTCCTCTCCCTCTGTCACGGGGCAGAAATGAGGAACCTTTTGCCCGCTTGTCCACGAAAAGACTGCGCCTGATAATACGGCGTCTTCTCATGTTGAGAGGCGACCTGGGGTACAAACGTGGATTTCCCAGCTGTTGCCGTGGCCACCAGGTCTGAAAGACCGACCCCAAATAACTCCTCCCCTTAATAAGGCAATACTTCCAAATGCCGTTTGAAATCCGCATCACCTGACCACTGTCGTGTCCATAACCCTCTACTGGTAGAAATGGACAACGCACTTAGACTTGATGCCAGTCGGCAAATATTCCGCTGTGCATCACGCATATATAGAAATGCATCTTTTAAATGCTCTATAGGCAAAAATATACTGTCCCTATGTAGGGTATCAATATTTTCAGTCAGGGAATCCGACCACGCCAACCCAGCACTGCACATCCAGGCTGAGGCGATTGCTGGTCGCAGTATAACACCAGTATGTGTGTAAATACATTTTAGGATACCCTCCTGCTTTCTATCAGCAGGATCCTTAAGGGCGGCCATCTCAGGAGAGGGTAGAGCCCTTACAAGCGTGTGAGCGCTTTATCCACCCTAGGGGGTGTTTCCCAACGCACCCTAACCTCTGGCGGGAAAGGATATAATGCCAATAACATTTTAGAAATTCTCAGTTGTTATCGGGGGAAACCCATGCATCATCACACACCTCATTTAATTTCTCAGATTCAGGAAAACTACAGGTAGTTTTTCCTCACCGAACATAATACCCCTTTTTGGTGGTACTCGTATTATCAGAAATGTGTAAAACATTTTTCATTGCCTCAATCATGTAACGTGTGGCCCTACTGGAAGTCACATTTGTCTCTTCACCGTCGACACTGGAGTCAGTATCCGTGTCGGCGTCTATATCTGCCATCTGAGGTAACGGGCGCTTTATAGCCCCTGACGGCCTATGAGACGTCTGGACAGGCACAAGGTGAGTAGCCGGCTGTCTCATGTCAACCACTGTCTTTTATACAGAGCTGACACTGTCACGTAATTCCTTCCAAAAGTTCATCCACTCAGGTGTCGACCCCCTAGGGGGTGACATCACTATTACAGGCAATCTGCTCCGTCTCCACATCATTTTTCTCCTCATACATGTCGACACAAACGTACCGACATACAGCACACACACAGGGAATGCTCTGATAGAGGACAGGACCCCACTAGCCCTTTGGGGAGACAGAGGGAGAGTTTGCCAGCACACACCAGAGCGCTATATATATACAGGGATAACCTTATATAAGTGTTTTTCCCCTTATAGCTGCTGTTTTATTTAATACTGCGCGTAATTAGTGCCCCCCCTCTCTTTTTTTAACCCTTTCTGTAGTGCAGGGGAGAGCCAGGGAGCTTCCCTCCAACGGAGCTGTGAGGGAAAATGGCGCCAGTGTGCTGAGGAGATAGGCTCCGCCCCCTTATCGGCGGCCTTATCTCCCGTTTTTCTATGTATTCTGGCAGGGGTTAAATGCATCCATATAGCCCAGGAGCTATATGTGATGCATTTTTTGCCATCCAAGGTGTTTTTATTGCGTCTCAGGGCGCCCCCCCCCAGCGCCCTGCACCCTCAGTGACTGGAGTGTGAAGTGTGCTGAGAGCAATGGCGCACAGCTGCAGTGCTGTGCGCTACCTTGTTGAAGACAGGACGTCTTCTGCCGCCGATTTTCCGGACCTCTTCTGTCTTCTGGCTCTGTAAGGGGGCCGGCGGCGCGGCTCTGGGACCCATCCATGGCTGGGCCTGTGACCGTCCCTCTGGAGCTAATGTCCAGTAGCCTAAGAAGCCCAATCCACTCTGCACGCAGGTGAGTTCGCTTCTTCTCCCCTTAGTCCCTCGATGCAGTGAGCCTGTTGCCAGCAGGTCTCACTGAAAATAAAAAACCTAAAACTAAACTTTTCACTAAGCAGCTCAGGAGAGCCACCTAGTGTGCACCCTTCTCGTTCGGGCACAAAATCTTAACTGAGGCTTGGAGGAGGGTCATAGGGGGAGGAGCCAGTGCACACCAGGTAGTTCTAAAGCTTTACTTTTGTGCCCAGTCTCCTGCGGAGCCGCTATTCCCCATGGTCCTTACGGAGTCCCCAGCATCCACTTAGGACGTTAGAGAAATACTCTTATAATTGGGGCCCCGTAAAAACCTTTCTCTAACGTCCTAGTGGATGCTGGGGACTCCGTCAGGACCATGGGGAATAGCGGCTCCGCAGGAGACAGGGCACAAAAGCAAGCTTTTAGGATCACATGGTGTGTACTGGCTCCTCCCCCTATGACCCTCCTCCAAGCCTCAGTTAGGTTTTTGTGCCCGGCCGAGAAGGGTGCAATCTAGGTGGCTCTCTTAAAGAGTTACTTAGAAAAAGTTTTTAGGTTCTTTATTTTCAGTGAGTCCTGCTGGCAACAGGCTCACTGCATCGAGGGACTTAGGGGAGAGATTTTCAACTCACCTGCGTGCAGGATGGATTGGATTCTTAGGCTACTGGACATAGCTCCAGAGGGAGTCGGAACACAGGGCTCGCCCTGGGGTTCGTCCCGGAGCCGCGCCGCCGACCCCCCTTGCAGACGCTGAAGATGAAGAGGTCCGGAACCAGGCGGCAGAAGACTCTCAGTCTTCATCAGGTAGCGCACAGCACTGCAGCTGTGCGCCATTGTTGTCAGCACACTTCACACAGCGGTCACGGAGGGTGCAGGGCGCTGGAGGGGGGCGCCCTGGGCAGCAATGTATAATACCTGTATGGCGAAAAATACATCACATATAGCCCTTGAGGCTATATGGATGTATTTAACCCCTGCCAGATATCTAAAACTCCGGAGAAGAAGCCCGCCGAAAAGGGGGCGGGGCCTATTCTCCTCAGCACACAGCGCCATTTTCCCTCACAGAAAGGCTGGTGGGAAGGCTCCCATGCTCTCCCCTGCACTGCACTACAGAAACAGGGTTAAAACAGAGAGGGGGGGCACTGATTTGGCTATATGTATATATATTAAAATGCTATAAGGGAGGAACACTTATATAAAGGTTGTCCCTGGATAATTATAGCGTTTTGGTGTGTGCTGGCAAACTCTCCCTCTGTCTCCCCAAAGGGCTAGTGGGGCCTGTCCTCTATCAGAGCATTCCCTATGTGTGTGCTGTATGTCGGTACGTGTGTGTCGACATGTATGAGGAAAATATTGGTGAGGAGGCGGAGCAAATTGCCTGTAATGGTGATGTCACTCTCTAGGGAGTCGACACCGGAATGGATGGCTTATTTATGGAAATTACGTGACAATGTCAACACGCTGCAAGCCGGTTGACGACATGAGAGGGCCGGCGAACAAATTAGTATCTGTCCAGGCGTCTCAAACACCGTCAGGGGCTGTAAAATGCCCATTTACCTCAGTCGGTCGACACAGACCCAGACACGGACACTGATTTCAGTGTCGACGGTGAAGAAACAAACGTATTTTCTTTTAGGGCCACACGTTAAGGGCAATGAAGGAGGTGTTAAATATTTCTGATACTCCAAGTACCACAAAAAAGGGTATTATGTGTGAGGTGAAAAAACTACCTGTAGTTTTTCCTGAATCAGATAAATTAAATGAAGTGTGTGATGATGCGTGGGTTTCCCCCGATAGAAAATTATTGGCGGTATACCCTTTCCCGCCAGAAGTTAAGGCGCGGTGGGAAACACCCCTCAGGGTGGATAAGGCGCTCACACGCTTATCAGAACAAGTAGCAGTACCATCTACGGATAGGGCCGTACTTAAGGAGCCAGCTGATAGGAGGCTGAAAAATATCCTAAAAAGTATACACACACATGCTGATGTTATACTGCGACCAGCGATCGCCTCAGCCTGGATGTGCAGAGCTGAGGTGGCTTGGTCGGATTCCCTGACTAAAAATATTGATACCCTTGACAGGGACAGTATTTTATTGACTATAGAGCATTTAAAGGATGCATTTCTATATATGCGAGATGCGCAGAGGGATATTTGCACTCTGGCATCAAGAGTAAATGCGATGTCCATATCTGCAAGAAGATGTTTATGGACACGACAGTGGTCAGGTGATGCAGATTCCAAACGGCACAAAGATGTATTGCCGTATAAAGGGGAGGAGTTATTTGGGGTCGGTCCATGGGACCTGGTTGCCACGGCAACTGCTGGAAAATCCACCGTTTTTTACCCTAAGTCACATCTCTGCAGAAAAAGACACCGTCTTTTCAGCCTCAGTCCTTTCGTCCCTATAAGAGTCATATCTGCCCAGGGATAGAGGAAAGGGAAGAAGACTGCAGCAGGCAGCCCATTCCCAGGAACAGAAGCCCTCCACCGCTTCTACCAAGTTCTCAGCATGACGCTAGGACCGTACAGGACCCCTGGATCCTACAAGTAGTATCCAAGGGGTACAGATTGGAATGTCGAGACGTTTCCCCCTCGCAGGTTCCTGTAGTCTGCTGTACCAATGTCTCCCTCCGACAGGGAGGCAGTATTGAAAACAATTCACAAGCTGTATTCCCAGCAGGTGATAATAAAATTACCCCTCCTACAACAGGGAAAGGGGTATTATTCCACACTATATTGTGGTACTGAAGCCAGAAGGCTAGGTGAGACCTATTCTAAATCTGAAATATTTGAACACTCACAAAGGTTCAAATCCAGATGGAGTCACTCAGAGCAGTGATAGCGAACCGGGAAGAAGGGGACTATATGGTGTCCCGGGACATCAGGGATGCTTACCTCCATGTCCCAAAATTTGCCTTTCTCACCAAGGGTATCTCAGGTTCGTGGTACAGAACTGTCACTATCAGTTTCAGACGATGCCATTGGATTGTCCAAGGCACCCCGGGTCCTTACCAAGGTAATGACCGAAATGAGGATTCGTCTTCAAAGAAAATGGACGACCTCCTGATAAGAACAAGGTCCAGAGAACAGTTGGAGGTCGGAGTAGCACTATCTCAAGTAGTTCTACGACAACACGGGTGGATTCTAAATATTCCAAAACCGCAGTTGTTCCGACGACACGTCTGCTGGTCCTAGGGATGATTCTGGACACAGTCCAGAAAAAGGTGTTTCTCCCAGAGGAGAAAGCCAGGGAGTTATCCGAGCTAATCGGGATCCTCCTAAAACCAGGAAAAGTGTCAGTGCATCATTGCACAAGAGTCCTGGTAAAAATGGTGGCTTATTACGAAGCGATTCCATTCGGCAGATTTCACGCAAGAACTCTTCAGTGGGATCTGCTGGACAAATGGTCCGGATCGCATCTTCAGATGCATCAGCGGATAACCCTATATCCAAGGACAAGGGTGTCTCTCCTGTGGTGATTACAGAGTGCTCATCTTCTAGAGGGCCGTAGATTCGGCATTCAGGATTGGATGCTGGTGACCACGGAGGCCAGCCTGAGAGGCTGGGGAGCAGTCACACAGGGAAAAAATTTCCAGGGAGTGTGATCAGGTCTGGAGAATTCTCTCCACATAAATATACTGGAGCTAAGAGCAAATTTATAATGCTCTAAGCTTAGCAAGACCTCTGCTTCAAGGTCAGCCGGTATTGATCCAGTGGGATAACATCACGGCAGTCGCCCACGTAAACAGAAAGGGCGGCACAAGAAGCAGGAGGGCAGTGGCAAAACTGCAAGGATTTTTCGCTAGGCGGAAAATCATGTGATAGCACTGTCAGCAGTGTTCATTCCGGGAGTGGACGACTGGGAAGCAGACTTCCTCAGCAGGCACGACCTCCACCCGGGAGAGTGGGAACTTCATCGGGAAGTTTTCCGCATGATTGTGAACCGTTGGGAAATACCAAAGGTGGACATGATGGCGTCCCGCCCGAACAAAAAATGGGACAGGTATTGCGCCAGGTCACGAGACCTTCAGGCGATAGCTGTGGACGTCCTGGTAACACCGTGGGTGTAACAGTCGGTGTATGTGTTCCCTCCTCTGCTTCTCATAACCAAGGTATTGAGAATTATAAGACATAGAGGAGTAAGAACTATACTCGTGGCTCCGGATTGGCCAAGAGGGACTTGGTAACCGGAACTTCAAGAGATGCTCACAGAGGACTAATGGCCTCGGGAGCTAAGAAGGGATTTGCTTTCAGCAAGTACCATGTCTGTTCCAAGAGGAACCGTGGCATCGGCCTTTAAGAAAGGACCTGCTCCAGCAGGGACCTTGTCTGTTCCAAGACTTACCGCGACTGCGTTTGACGGCATGGCGGTTTGAACGCCGGATCCTAAGGGAAAAGGCATTCCGGAAGAGGTCATACCTACCCTGGTCAAAGCCAGGAAGGAGGTGACCGCACAACGTTATCACCACATGTGGTAAAAATATGTTGCGTGGGTGAGGCCAGGAAGGCCCCACGAAAAAATTTCAACTAGGTCGATTTCTGCACTTCCTGCAAACAGGAGTGTCTATGAGCCTCAAATTGGGGTCCATTAAGGTTCAAGTTTCGGCCCTATAGATTTTCTTCCAGAAAGAATTGGCTTCAGTTCCTGAAGTCCAGACGTTTGTCAAGGGAGTATTGCATATACAGCCCTTGTGTGCCTCCAGTGGCACCGTGGGATCTCAACGTAGTGTTGGGATTCCTCAAATCATATTGGTTTGAACCACTCAAATCTGTGGATTTGAAATATCTCACATGGAAAGTGACCATGCTGTTGGCCCTGGCCTCGGCCAGGCGATTGTCAAAATTGGCGGCTTTGTCTTACAAAAGCCCATATTTGATTTTCCATTCGGACAGGGCAGAACTGCGGACTCGTCCCCAGTTTCTTCCTAAGGTGGTGTCAGCGTTTCACCTGAAACAACCTATTGTGGTGCCTGCGGCTACTAGGGACTTGGAGGACTCCAAGTTGCTAGACGTTGTCAGGGCCCTGAAAATATATATATATATATATATATATATATAATTCCAGGACGGCTGGAGTCAGAAAGTCTGACTTGCTGTTTATATTGTAGGCACCCAAAAAGCTGGGTGCTCCTGCTTCTAAGCAGACTATTGCTCGTTGGATTTGTAGTACAATTCAGCTTGCACATTCTGTGGCAGGCCTGCCACAGCCAAAATCTGTAAATGCCCATTCCACAAGGAAGGTGGGCTCATCTTGGGCGGCTGCCCGAGGGGTCTCGGCTTTACAACTTGCCGAGCAGCTACTTGGTCAGGGGCAAACACGTTTGCTAAATTCTACAAATTTGATACCCTGGCTGAGGAGGACCTGGAGTTCTCTCATTCGGTGCTGCAGAGTCATCCGCACTCTCCCGCCCGTTTGGGAGCTTTGGTATAATCCCCATGGTCCTGACGGAGTCCCCAGCATCCACTAGGACGTTAGAGAAAATAAGATTTTACTTACCGATAAATCTATTTCTCATAGTCCGTAGTGGATGCTGGGCGCCCATCCCAAGTGCGGATTGTCTGCATTACTTGTACATAGTTATTGTTACAAAAAAATCGGGTTATTATTGTTGTGAGCCATCTTTTTTAGAGGCTACTTCATTGTTATCATACTGTTAACTGGGTTCAGATCACAAGTTGTACGGTGTGATTGGTGTGGCTGGTATGAGTCTTACCCGGGATTCAAGATCCTTCCTTATTGTGTACGCTCGTCCGGGCACAGTACCTAACTGAGGCTTGGAGGAGGGTCATAGGGGGAGGAGCCAGTACACACCATGTGATCCTAAAAGCTTGCTTTTGTGCCCTGTCTCCTGCGGAGCCGCTATTCCCCATGGTCCTGACGGAGTCCCCAGCATCCACTACGGACTATGAGAAATAGATTTATCGGTAAGTAAAATCTTATTTTAGTTTTGTAGCTAGCTACATTGAGTATAGTGCACCTTTCTAGGAAAGTTATATCCTGAGAATAGTTAATACAAGTCTTGGATGAAGGTAGCAATGGATGGATTACAACAAATGAAGTGTAGCAGGTTCTGTCCAACCAGGCAGTTT
The DNA here is from genome assembly GCF_028390025.1 of Pseudophryne corroboree. Classification (NCBI taxonomy): domain Eukaryota; kingdom Metazoa; phylum Chordata; class Amphibia; order Anura; family Myobatrachidae; genus Pseudophryne; species Pseudophryne corroboree. The sequence goes on from NC_086451.1 coordinate 332,301,041, forward strand.
CGCAACTTCTAATATGATGCAGCACACTATTTTTAGGCAACTGTGAGTCTATTTTGCTAGTCTGGATATAATATTAATTGATTGTACTGTAGGTACTATTTTCTTAAAGGAGGCTCTCTGCGATATCCACATGCCTGTGTCAGGCAATAAGTAGGTTTACAACTGTGCCACTTAATCCTGACTCATCCTTAAATGCAATATAGGCAGCTAAGGTGTCTCTGTCCCTGTTATGAGCAGTCTCTCTATATCTGGAAGGGCTTGCAATGAATAGGTGGTGAAACAGGGTTACTGACCTGTACTCCAAAAAGGTTACTGTACTCAATTGTTACATTTACACTGTCTGACTGGGAGCAGTACATCAGCTGCAGGCCCCTGTGATATTGAGTCCTGAATCCTTTAAGCTGTCTGAGTAACTAAGGCAGTATTTTTCCTTACTGCGCTACAAAGTTCTGGCTGTGTGCTGAGAAAACTGCGGCACATGACTGTCTGCTTCTGCACAGAGGTGCTTACTGCTATTTGATGGCTCTTATCAGTCTCATAAAGGGTGTTATTACTATAGAAACTGGCTAATTTACTGTATAAAACTGTGATCTCTTGTATACCAGGGAGTCTGTGACAGGGAGTGTGAGAATGTATAGTCTGCAATGGGGGCTCCTGGATCTCACTAGAAGTGGCTATTTTGCCTCAGGGCTGACGTAGTCTGCTCACCACTCCATAGACACTCTCTTTGTCAGCTGCTGGACTCTGATTTATTGAAGATCAGGTAAGGAGTCTCCTTTGGTCACCATGTACACCACCAAATCAGCTCAGCACCTTCTGCTCCGAGGTCCTGTTTCACTCTGCCCATCCTCCTAAGATGGCCGCCGCCCAACTGCCAACAGACTCGGCACACGGCTGTTAACTGTCCAAGCGCATGACAGCTATAGCATAGAAAATGTTCTTAACCCTTTCCTTGCTGAAGTCTCAAAGTATTTAGCCAGGCTGTATTTTGTAGAGGGGGAAAAAGGGCGCAGAAATAAGTTAAATGTCCGTGGCAACTCTGATGGGGTGTCACATTTCTGTGTGTACAAGCAGTCAGCCGACGGCCCGAGCACTTGCTGCACGAGCCGGCGCTGACTGCCAGCGAAACTTGTGACATCGGTAACGATGCAGATTGTGACATCAGTAACAACGGGTTGGGCAGTGTGTATGCACAGCACATTGCCCGATCCAACTATAGATATATCTGTAGATCCATTAATACAGCATTATCTATTTAGGATTATATTTGAGCAGCACTGAACAGCATTAACTGCTCAAATCCATGTCTATTATTAACTGCTGTTATATGTTCTCATTTGTGCTAAATATCAAAATAAATGCACTGACCTTGATACTGCAATAGCTGCTCATTTCTGTGTCTATATCAGCACATTGCTGGTACAGGTTGAGTATCCCTTATCCAAAATGTTTGGGACCAGAGGTATTTTAGATATCGGATTTTTCCGTATTTTGGAATAATTGCATACCATAATGAGATATCATGGTGATGGGACCCAAGTCTAAGCACATAATGCATTTATGTTACATATACTCCTTACACACACAGCCTGAAGATCATTTTAGCTAATATTTTTTATAACTTTGTGCATTAAACAAAGTGGGTGTACATTCACACAATTCATTTATGTTTCATATACACCTTATACACACAGCCTGAAGGTCATTTAATACAATATTTATAATAACTTTGTGTATTAAACAAAGTTTGTGTACATTGAGCCATCAGAAAACAAAAGTTTCACTATCATCTCACTCTCACTCAAAAAAATCCGTATTTCGGAATATTCCGTATTTCGGAATATTTGGATATGGGATACTCAACCTGTATATACTTACCGGGTGATTTTCTATACATACAGAACAATTGGTGAATCATTAAGAGTCATTTGTGTCTGTATACCTTCACCTAATACTGTTTTTTATATACTCTCTCATCCTTGTATGGAAGATGATAAATATCAAGATACTGTAGATGTACTATTCTTCATACTGCATTGAACTGTCCATTTCCATATGTATACCTGTGTATTGCTGATATACACACACTGGGGTAAATTTACTAAGGTCCCGATTTTGACCGAGATGCCGTTTTTTCATCAAAGTGTCATCTCGGTAATTTACTAAGCAATAATCACGGCAGTGATGAGGGCATTCGTAATTTTTTGGAAGTCCAACAAAAAAAATACAAATGAATACACCATCGGTCAAAACGCGGCTGTTTAAGTATGAATCTCGGTAATTTACTAAGAAGTGCAAAGCAAAAAAAAAGCAAACGCTGCCGTGAAAAATTACAACTCGTAAAAAAGTGCTAAAGAAAAACAGACCTGCTTTTTTAATCCGTGATTGTATAGGCATGCAGGGATCCATGATATCCGTGCATGTATATCAGTGGGAAGGGGTGGGAAAGTGGTTATTTTCTTAAAAAAAATTGCGTGGGGTCCCCCCTCCTAAGCATAACCAGCCTCGGGCTCTTTGAGCCGATCCTGGTTGCAGAAATATGTGGAAAAAATTGACAGGGGTTCCCCCATATTTAAGCAACCAGCATCGGGCTCTGCGCCTGTTCCTGGTTCCAAAAATACGGGGGACAAAAAGAGTAGGGGTCCCCCGTATTTTTAAAACCAGCACTGGGCTCCACTAGCTGGACAGATAATGCCACAGCCGGGGGTCACTTTTATATAGTGCCCTGCGGCCGTGGCATCAAAAATCCAACTAGTCACCCCTGGCCGGGGTACCCTGGGGGAGTGGGGACCCCTTCAATCAAGGGTCCCCCCCCCCAGCCACCCAAGGGCCAGGGGTGAAGCCCGAGGCTGTCCCCCCCCATCCAATGGGCTGCGGATGGGGGGGCTGATAGCCTTTTGTGATAATGAAAAGATATTGTTTTTAGTAGCAGTACTACAAGGCCCAGCAAGCCTCCCCCGTATGCTGGTACTTGGAGAACCACAAGTACCAGCATGCGGCGGCAAAACGGGCCCGCTGGTACCTGTAGTACTACTACTAAAAAAATACCCAAAAAAAGACAAGACACACACACCGTGAAAGTAAAGATTTATTACATACATGCACACAAACATACATACATACTTACCTTATGTTCACACGAGGGTCTGTCCTCTTCTCCAGTAGAATCCAAGGGGTACCTGTTGAATAAATTCTACTCACCAGATCCCGGGTCCCAGGGTCCTCGGGGCAACCATTTGTAATCCAGGTACTTGAATAAAATAACAAAACGGAAAGCCGAGCCACGAACTGAAAGGGGCCCCATGTTTTCACATGGGACTCCTTTCCCCGAATGCCAGAAACCCACTCTGACTGATGTCTAAGTGGGTTTCTTCAGCCAATCAGGGAGCGCTACGTTGTAGCACCCTCCTGATCGGCTGTGTGCTCCTGTACTGTCTGACAGGCGGCACACGGCAGTGTTACAATGTAGCGCCTATGCTCTCCATTGTAACCAATGGTGGGAACTTTCTGCCCTGCGGTTGACCTAAAGTGACGTCACCGCTGAGCAGAAAGTTCACACCATTGGTTACAATGGAGCGCATAGGCGCTACATTGTAACACTGCCGTGTGCCGCCTGTCAGACAGTACAGGACCACACAGCCGATCAGGAGGGTGCTACAACGTAGCGCTCCCTGATTGGCTGAAGAAACCCACTTAGACATCAGTCAGAGTGGGTTTCTGGCATTCGGGGAAAGGAGTCCCATGTGAAAACATGGGGCCCCTTTCAGTTCGTGGCTCGGCTTTCCGTTTTGTTATTTTATTCAAGTACCTGGATTACAAATGGTTGCCCCGAGGACCCTGGGACCCGGGATCTGGTGAGTAGAATTTATTCAACAGGTACCCCTTGGATTCTACTGGAGAAGAGGACAGACCCTCGTGTGAACATAAGGTAAGTATGTATGTATGTTTGTGTGCATGTATGCAATAAATCTTTACTTTCACGGTGTGTGTGTCTTGTCTTTTTTTGGGTATTTTTTTAGTAGTAGTACTACAGGTACCAGTGGGCCCGTTTTGCCGCCGCATGCTGGTACTTGTGGTTCTCCAAGTACCAGCATGCGGGGGAGGCTTGCTGGGCCTTGTAGTACTGCTACTAAAAACAATATCTTTTCATTATCACAAAAGGCTATCAGCCCCCCCATCCGCAGCCCATTGGATGGGGGGGGACAGCCTCGGGCTTCACCCCTGGCCCTTGGGTGGCTGGGGGGGGGACCGCTTGATTGAAGGGGTCCCCACTCCCCCAGGGTACCCCGGCCAGGGGTGACTAGTTGGATTTTTGATGCTACGGCCGCAGGGCACTATATAAAAGTGACCCCCGGCTGTGGCATTATCTGTCCAGCTAGTGGAGCCCGGTGCTGGTTTTAAAAATACGGGGGACCCCTACTCTTTTTGTCCCCCGTATTTTTGGAACCAGGACCAGGCGCAGAGCCCGATGCTGGTTGCTTAAATATGGGGGAACCCCTGTCAATTTTTTTCCCATATTTTTGCAACCAGGATCGGCTCAAAGAGCCCGAGGCTGGTTATGCTTAGGAGAGGGGACCCCACGCAATTTTTTTTTAGGATTTTACAGTGTTTAATTTAAAAAAAAAAAAAAATGAACCCCAGCACGGATCACACAGATCCGGCCGAGATTCATTGTAAAAAAGTCGGCAGTGTTTTGCTAATCACTGCCGTAAAAATTAAAAAAAAAAACACGAATGACATCGACATCGGAACAAAAGAAAAACCCGAATACGACAGCTTAGTAAATCCGTCGTAACAAATTCAAAAAGTTGCAGTTTTACACTTTCGATGTCATTCGTGATTATTCTCCCACCAAATCGGGAGAATTACGAATGTTAGTAAATATACCCCACTGTGTGAATTTGTACACATACAGAGCAATTGGTGAACTACTGAGAGATAGCTATACTTATATACTAGATTCTAGCACTCTTTTTCTATGTATCCTCGCCAGTGTCGGACTGGGGCATAAAGGGCCCACCATCTGTATGCACCTTGAGTCTTTTGCTTCTAAAATAAAAGTTACGCTTTAATTAAAAACAACTGTCAAAGAGTGCCCCAAAAAATTTAGATTTATTTTCCTCCCTCACTGTTTTGCTATAATATATAACTCTACGGAACACCAGCATTCGTATATATCAGCTCTACATTGATCACCTTATTAATCAATTATGAATACATAGTAATTGAACTCTATACCGGTTCCCCTACAAATTTCACCTGTTGGAAGGTGAAATCCAGTGCGCCATTCCCCCACAAAGCCCTTTTTTTCCTGTAGCCAGCTTTAGTCAGCAGTAGGGGTGGGTTAGGGTTGGGCACTATGGAGAGGTTTAGGCTGTGGCAGTGGCGGGTTAGGGTTAGGCTGCAGGAGAGCAGTATTAGGGTTAGGTACTAGGGGTTATGTATGTGGTTATGGATGTACCACAGTCCTTATTTAGCTGATCGCTGGACACAAGACATTGGGGTCAATTTACTAAGATGGGAGTTCTTTTTAAGATGGGATGTTGCCCATAGCAACCAATTAGTTCTACTTCTCATTTATCTAGCACCTTCTAGAAGTTAATACCTGGAATCTGATTGGTTGCTATGTGCAACATCCCATCTTAGTAAATTTACACCTAGGAGAGGGGCTCCGTGAAGTAAATTGTGAGGGGGGCACCCTTTTCCTCCGTGAGATCTTCAAGCCATGGAAGCTATTTCCCAATCCAACATGGAAACTTGATCAGCCAATCTGTCTCATCGCCAATGATGACAACAAGCTGACTAGGGATATACCTCTCTTCCCCCAATGGGAAATAGCTTCCTTGGCTTGTATATATCACGGAGGAAAAGGGTGCCCTCTGCCTCACAACCTACTTCACGAAGCCCCTCTCCTAGGTGTAAATTTACTACTAAGATGAGATGTTGCCCATAGCAACCAATCAGATTCCAGGTATTATCTTCTAGAAGGTGCTAGATAAATGAGAGGTGGAACCTGATTGGTTGCTATGGGCAACATCCCATCTTAAATAGAACTCCCATCTTAGTAAATTTACCCCATTGTTGGAGCTGCTGGACTTGCTGAACCAGTTAAGTCACCACTAGACCACAAGGAACGTAATGTTGACATGCTGCATGTTGACAGTACCATCATTCAGTCATTATGTTGACATAATGTCAAGAAAATATACCGAACCCTAATATGCTGTGATGTTGCACCACAGAGCTGAAAGTGGTAAAAGAAAGAATTATGAAACATGTAATTTTTTCAGTTGTTGGTAGAATAAGAGGGAATGTATAGATTAGTGATGTGCACCGGAAATTTTTCGGGTTTTGTGTTTTGGTTTTGGATTTGGTTCCGCGGCCGTGTTTTGGATTCGGACGCGTTTTGGCAAAATCTCCCTGAAAATTTTTTGTCGGATTCGGGTGTATTTTGGATTCGGGTGTTTTTTTACAAAAACCCCTCAAAAACAGCTTAAATCATAGAATTTGGGGGACATTTTGATCCCATAGTATTATTAACCTCAATAACCATAAATTTTAACTAATTTCTAGTCTATTCTGAACACCTCACACCTCACAATATTATTTTTAGTCCTAAAATTTGCACCGAGGTCGCTGGATGACTAAGCTAAGTGACCCAAGTGGGCGACACAAACACCTGGCCCATCTAGGAGTGGCACTGCAGTGTCAGACAGGATGGTACTTCAAAAAATAGTCCCCAAACAGCACATGATGCAAAGAAAAAAAGAGGTGCACCAAGGTCGCTGGATGGCTAAGCTAAGCGACCCAAGTGGCCAACACAAACACCTGGCCCATCTAGGAGTGGCACTGCAGTGTCAGACAGGATGGCACTTCAAAAAATAGTCCCCAAACAGCACATGATGCAAAGAAAAAAAGAGGTGCACCAAGGTCGCTGGATGGCTAAGCTAAGCGACCCAAGTGGCCAACACAAACACCTGGCCCATCTAGGAGTGGCACTGCAGTGTCAGATAGGATGGCACTTCAAAAAATAGTCCCCAAACAGCACATGATGCAAGAAAAAAGAGGTGCACCAAGGTCGCTGGATGACTAAGCTAAGCGACCCAAGTGGCCGACACAAACACCTGGCCCATCTAGGAGTGGCACTGCAGTGTCAGACAGGATGGCACTTAAAAAAATAGTCCCCAAACAGCACATGATGCAAGAAAAAAGAGGTGCACCAAGGTCGCTGGATGACTAAGCTAAGCGACCCAAGTGGCTGACACAAACTCCTGGCCCATCTAGGAGTGGCACTGCAGTTTTCTAGCGAGAGGATGAGTGCTTCCATCCTCATGTGAATCTGAAGCACTAGCCATGAACATAGACCATGGCCTCTGCCGTTTCTTGCCACTCCGTGTCGTAAATGGCATATTGGCAAGTTTACGCTTCTCATCAGACGCTTTTAATTTTTATTTTTGGGTCATTTTACTAAGCTTTTGTAGTATACTTGACGACACAGAGGTAGAGCAATGGACTACTGTGCCGTACTGCTATATATATACTAGTGGTCAGCAAAATTCTGCACTGTCCTCCTACTATATACTGCGCACAACCAAAATGCAGCACAGGTATGGATGCATAGTATACTTGACGACACAGAGGTAGAGCAGTGGACTACTGTACCGTACTGCTATATATATACTGGTGGTCAGCAAAATTCTGCACTGTCCTCCTACTATAGACTGCGCACAACTAAAATGCAGCACAGGTATGGATGCATAGTATACTTGACGACACAGAGGTAGAGCAGTGGACTACTGTACCGTACTGCTATATATATACTGGTGGTCAGCAAAATTCTGCACTGTCCTCCTACTATATACTGCGCACAACTAAAATGCAGCACAGGTATGGATGCATAGTATACTTGACGACACAGAGGTAGAGCAGTGGACTACTGTACCGTACTGCTATATATATATATACTGGTGGTCAGCAAAATTCTGCACTGTCCTCCTACTATAGACTGCGCACAACTAAAATGCAGCACAGGTATGGATGCATAGTATACTTGACGACACAGAGGTAGAGCAGTGGACTACTGTACCGTACTGCTATATATATACTGGTGGTCAGCAAAATTCTGCACTGTCCTCCTACTATATACTGCGCACAACTAAAATGCAGCACAGGTATGGATGCACGGTATACTTGACGACACAGAGGTAGAGCAGTGGACTACTGTACCGTACTGCTATATATATACTGGTGGTCAGCAAAATTCTGCACTGTCCTCCTACTATATACTGCGCACAACTAAAATGCAGCACAGGTATGGATGCATAGTATACTTGATGACACAGAGGTAGAGCAGTGGACTACTGTACCGTACTGCTATATATATACTGGTGGTCAGCAAAATTCTGCACTGTCCTCCTACTATATACTGCGCATAACTAAAATGCAGCACAGGTATGGATGCATAGTATACTTGACGACACAGAGGTAGAGCAGTGGACTACTGTACCGTACTGCTATATATATATATACTGGTGGTCAGCAAAATTCTGCACTGTCCTCCTACTATATACTGTGCACAACTAAAATGCAGCACAGGTATGGATGCATAGTATACTTGACGACACAGAGGTAGAGCAGTGGACTACTGTACCATATTGCTATATATATACTGGTGGTCAGCAAAATTCTGCACTGTCCTCCTACTATATACTGCGCACAACTAAAATGCAGCACAGGTATGGATGCACGGTATACTTGACGACACAGAGGTAGAGCAGTGGACTACTGTACCGTACTGCTATATATATACTGGTGGTCAGCAAAATTCTGCACTGTCCTTCTACTATATACTGCGCACAACTAAAATGCAGCACAGGTATGGATGTATAGTATACTTGATGACACAGAGGTAGAGCAGTGGACTACTGTACCGTACTGCTATATATATACTGGTGGTCAGCAAAATTCTGCACTGTCCTCCTACTATATACTGCGCACAACTAAAATGCAGCACAGGTATGGATGCACGGTATACTTGACGACACAGAGGTAGAGCAGTGGACTACTGTACCGTACTGCTATATATATACTGGTGGTCAGCAAAATTCTGCACTGTCCTCCTACTATATACTGTGCACAACTAAAATGCAGCACACGTATGGATGCATAGTATACTTGACGACACAGAGGTAGAGCAATGGACTACTGTACCGTACTGCTATATATACTGGTAGTCACAGCAAAATTCTGCACTGTCCTCCTACTATATACTACAATGCAGCACAGATATGGAGCGTTTTTCAGGCAGAGAACGTAGATATTTTCAGCACACTGAGCACAGATATTTGCAAGCACACTGAGCACAGATATTTGCAGCACACTGAGCACAGATATTTGCAGCACACTGAACACAGAAACTAAGAGAATGCAGCCACGTCCTCTCGCTATCATCTCCAAAGCACAAGTGAAAATGGCGGCAACGCGCGGCTCCTTATATAGAATACGAATCTCGCGAGAATACGACAGCGGGATGATGACGTTCGGGTGCGCTCGGGTTAACCGAGCAAGGCGGGAAGATCCGAGGCTGCCTCGGAACCGTGTAAAATGGGTGAAGTTCGGGGGGGGTTCGGATCCCGAGGAACCGAACCCGCTCATCACTAGTATAGATGTGTCCAGCTACAGCCTTGCTGTGTATAGCAGTGTGCTGTAGCTGGACCGCGATGCAAATACAGCATGGCGTGCCGCATCCATTCGAATCGCTGCTGGCTACCATAGGAATCAGTGGGAGGTGGCCGCATGCACATGCAGCTCCTATTGAACTGAATGGAATAGCGGGGCATACACATAGCATACAGCACGATATGCTACGTACAGTGTGCTGCGATGCGAACACTGAAAGAGGACACATCTGTATAATGCACAAAATATAATGTAATGTAACACTACAGTATTGTATCTTATATTGGCAGCCAAGCATAATTGTTCATTTTGTTTCATTATTTCCCAGAACATGTAGGGACAAGGTCTGCGAAAGGAGCCCGTCCCTGCGATGTGCTGTGAGGGCTGACGGGGCTTCTGCGCATGTGCGGTCAGACAGACCGCACAAGCACAGAGGCCACTTCCGTGGATTTGTCGGCTACTAATGCGATCTGTAGCCCATAGGCCAGAGGTTCTCAAATGCGGTCCTCAAGGCACCCTAAAGGTCCAGGTTTTAAGGTGACTTAATTAGCACCTCAATATATTATAGAATTCCACACTCCTCTCTGTGCAGTAAAACAGGTACAATGCGGGGGTGTGGCCTAGCATGGATCCGGAGAAGTCGTGTTTCTCATTACCTCCCGCTAGGTAGCTCCTTTCCAGCAGTAAAAAAGGCTTTTTACCCCAATTTCTGGTCTCCTGGGTCTGTCTGGGATAGACAGGAGTGTTCCGGGTCTGAGCTATGGAGCCAGGAGACACTGTGCTGGTCTCTGCAAGTTGCGGCCTCCCGGACCCCAGAAGCCGCGGCCTGTCCTGTATATTGACTCCCGCCGGAGTCGCACTGCTAACACGGAGGTCAGCGTCTGGGTGGAGTGTCATCACCGGAGCCCTGTGACCCTGTCTACTAGAGGATCCTCCCCGCCAGCCTGTTCCCCAGCAGGCGGTCTCTCTGCTCTGCCACTACTACATACCCGGCACCTGCTGAGATGCGCATCGGGACCTGGTGAGTCACCGCTGCTCCTCGTCCGGTGGTCCCTCCGCTCTGATGCTGCTGCACACCCGGCTCCTGCTGAGACTGCACCGGGATCTGGTGAGTCACCGTTGTTTCCCGCCCAGCAGTCACTCCACTCTGCTGCCACTTCACACGTGGCTCCTGCTAATACTCACACCCGGACCTGTTGAGTCACCGCTACTCCCCACCCGGCGATCTTGCAGTCCCTCCGGTAGCCTGGGGAGACGCAGCCCTATATCACTGGGGTTAATAAGTGCCTGCATGAGTGGCCAGCGACCACTATAATCTCTCCCTCTCTGATACTCAGGGGGGTGCCAGCTATACATGCTTTTTCTGGCTCTGCCTAAAGGGGACTTTATTCAACTGCTGGGCTCCTTGCTGCTCCTCTGTTACTTGGAGCCCGGATCAATTCCCTACCTACCTGTGAGGGGTGTGATCTATAGTGGGTCTGGTACAGATGTGTCGTGCAAGTGCTCCCGATAGATAACCCCTTTCATCTGTTTGACTGGGCTCCCTACTCACCAGCACAGTCTCTCCACAGTCACGGATACTCCTTCGGTGCTACTGGCCCCCATTGTGCTCTATCCCGCCTGCAGTAGAGCATCCTGCTTGCACCCCCCTGCATCTTGGAATTCCGGATACCTGTTGACTGCTGTCAGAGGTGGTTGGGCGTGCGTGGTCCCTGGTCATCTTGCTATACATGCCCCGAAATCCCAGCCTTTGGCTCCAGTGGCAGCTTCTTCCCCTGCCTTACCCTGTGTAGTTTTCTAGCCTCAACGACTTTCACAAGCCCTCCCTTACTGTAGCCCATGGTTATGCTGCATACCCAGCTCATGCTTCCATTGTGCTGATCTGGGCTCTCCTGCTTGGCCATGATCCCCTAAACTCACCCACAAGTAATGGGGTTCAGTGTGTGATGTGAAACCCCAGGATCTTAAACGACAAGGCATAAGCATTCACTACTGTTTTTTTCTGTGGCACCATCTTTCATATCCTCCCTATAGTTATTCTATGGAGTCATTTTCCTGATGGGGAAGACCAGGAAAAAGCGCAGACACTGGCTACTAAGAAACAAACCAACACCACTTTGCAACCTAACATATCATTACCTACAAGTTGAAACTGACGGAGAAGATTCTCATTTAATTCCTACCTCCTCTCCTCCCCCTGAGAGTGTAGAAACCATTGCCTCCCCTGTGTCGCCGGTCTCTGTCAGTAACTCGGAAGTTACCATGGCTGATCTACTGTCTCATCTGCGCTCGCTTCCAACAAAAAAAGATCTCCCTACCAAGCGAGATTTCCAAGATCTTGAACACAAGCTGCGTGAGACGGTCAAATCTGAAATTTCAGCCCTTCAAGCCGACCTTTCCCAAATAACGCACCAGGTAACTGATGGCGAAGACCATCTTGGAGACCTGGAAGCCTCACATCGTGCGCTTCACAACATCATTGCCTTACAAGCTCAATAGCTTAGGGCCATGCAGCGGAAACAAGAGGACCTTGATAATAGAGGAAAAAGAAATAACTTACGGATACGTGGAGTTCCGGAAGATATGCAGGGTCCGGGAAAAATAAATGCCCTCACCTCGGTTTTTAATGAAGTCTTGGCAACAGATTCGGACAATGCTATACTATTCGACCGGGCTCACCGTGCTCTTCGTCCGAGAGGTCTTCAATCCGAAGCTACTAGAAACATTTTCTGCCGCCTCCATTATTACCACATCAAGGAGGAAATTCTTGTTAAAGCTAGAAAGCTTGACCGTTTGGAATTCAATGGTTCAGTTATACACATCTTTCCCGATCTCTCCTGGCACATGCTCCAACAGCACCGCCTCCTTAAACTGCTGACGGATGTCTTAAAAGACAAAGACATACGGTTTAGATGGGGCTTCCCGATGAGTGTCCAAGTCACGCATGAAGGTCGTCAAGTTACTCTACAATCTCTGGAAGATTTAGATGCCTTTTGCTTAACCTTGAACATCGTGAAACCTCCCCTCGGAGAGTCTGCTCAGCTGTACTGTCGTCTTGATCCGCCCAGTCTTCCTGCTTCACGTGCCCCTTGGACTTCGGTGGGCAATAGGACACGAGGTGCCCAATCCTCACCTCCTACCTGAGTGGTTCCATACTCTTGAGGCTCGCCTTCTCAGTAGTTCTCCAAATGTTTTCACTCAGTTACGGTGACATTTTGGCCACAGGCCCCATCGCCTGGTCCTTTGACTAGTTTTGAGATTCAAAGTTTATTTTCCTTGTTTGAGTTTGAAACAGCTGGAGGTGCTACTGCCCTCCTTCCCCTATTTTCTTTTGGTTGCTTGCACCACGGACTACACTATAATACCTAATATTGCTGATTTCAAGCCTTTTCAATCATAATGTGCCTTGTCGTTTTGCTATGTTTTCTATGTTTTTATTTTTCTATTTTTATGTCTTTTATATTGCTGTGGGGTGTTCTCTTTATTTGACTGCACGTGTTATTCATGACTAGGACGTTCCTCCGGACACATGTTAGTTGTCCATTTATCCTGGTCAGTTCACTCACCGCTACACTCTAGTTGGGTTACCCGCCATCCTGCAGTGGACTTTGGATCATGGGGCTAGTCCCTGTGGCCCATTGGCGGTTTTGTTGTCATATACTTTGATTATTCAATTCTTAATTGTATTTTCATATGCAAATGTTTGCGACTGTTTTTCAGTTCCTCTATTCTTTTCTTCTTTTTCTCTTCTTCCTATTCCTTATCTCCTTCTCCCACCCCACTTGCCATCGTGGTATGCCGCTACCTGGACTAGTCCTTTAGGAGGTTGTCTATGGCTATTGGTGAGTGACCACGCAAGTATTTTTTCTCTCATGTTGAAGGCCAATAACACTACCCCTCCTTGTTTACATGACACCATCTAGTATTAAATTATTGTCACGATCCAGGTAATTTCTCAACAATATTTACCTTCCAAATACCTCCTGAGACTGTTCCAGCGTTCCAGGCCTGGATTCCATCTGCGCTGTCTGCGTGCAGCACGCTGCACCCCATTGCCTCAGGTCTCTGCATTGTGATTCTGGCAGCTTCATGGTTAAAGCTCACATTCAAGTTACAAACAATCTTTCCCTCCAAAAGCTAACATGGGCGCAGCCATGTTTTCCTGGTCACATGCTACCTTTCAGCCTATCAGCTGCACTAAGGCCTCTGCCTAATTATCCAGCAGCTGCACTCTAGACTCTGCTTAATAAGCCAGCCAATCCTTGCTTCCCAGCAGGTATAAATATCCTGTTCCTGGACTGGAAAGATGTCAGTGCTTCAGTTGTCAATACCAGTGATACAGGTTTCCCTGCTTTGTGGTTGTTTACTGTCTTCAGGTATTCCAGCTCCTGTCTTCAACTCCACTAGAGACCCGCACCAGTTTACATCCAGTGGTGCAGCCTGACTCTGCAGTGTTCCAGCATTGCATCCTGTGACCGGCAGTTACCCGACCCCAGCTACCAGCAGTGCTCTGCCCTGCCAGTAACCATCGGTGTTCCGTCATCAATCTCCAGTCACCATTGGTGTTCTGCCATCGATCTCCAGTCACCATCGGTGTTCCACCATCGATCTCCATTCACCATCGGTGTTCCGCCATTGATCACCAGTCACCATCGGTGCTCCGACATCGACTTCTTAATTTCAATGATCCCTAGCATCACCAGTGCCACTAGTTATCTTCCAGCTACATTGGTGCATCAAGCACTTCATTCAGCTCATCATTCAACCCGGTTCCGTCTGGCCCATCCAGCAGCTAACTTATCTTCCAGCCAATTCATCCAGCTTCCAGTGAACCACCTGCTGGTCAGTTCCTGTACTCTTACTACCACTCAGCACTCGGGTGTCGGTAAGGACATTCCATCTCGTAGTGTGCCAAGACTGATACCCAACATCACCGCACCCAGAGGCACCTGCCTCTCTACTGCATGTACAGGAACTATATATTGCATATTTATTAATCTTGTCTGACGTAGCTGCTGATGTACCACCTGCACTGAGCTTGAATAAAACTGTTAAACGTATTCCTGTTGTCGTGGTCATGCCTTCAGGCTTGGGTACTGTATGTCAAAAAGTCCCATTCTACCGCCTAGGTTCAACTATACCCCTGCCTCTACAACTGAGGCTTCCTCCCGTCAACCCCAGCCCTTAGTTGTGACAATTATGCTCCTTCAATGTAAAGGGGCTCAACGTCCCTGAGAATCGGTCCACCTTATTACGCGAACTCCGGATTGAACGTGCTGATGTTGCCTTCGTTCAAGAGACGCACTTTAAATTTCAGGCCCCACCAAAATTGGGCAATCACTTTTATCCCTCGGTTTATTGCAGTGATAACCCCCAGGGTAAATCCCTCAGAGTAGCGATTTTCCTATCTCATCGCCTCCCTCTCTCTAATGTTTCACACTCAGTCCTTGCAGAAGGCAGATGTCTAGTCCTCAAGTGTCAAATAAGAGACAATTCCTTTCTAAAATGTTGCAGTTAATAGAACCCCTTCGCGAGGGCTGTCTGGTGTTAGGGGGCGAATTTAATTGGTCACTAGACCCTGCTATTGACTGTTTCTCAGCCTCTCCGTGCCAGCTTATGCGAGACCACAGGAAGATGCACCGGCTCCTCCATGAGTTTCAACCCGACTGTGAAAGAGTACACTTTCTTTTCTTCTCCCCATAATATGTACTCTAGATTAGACTACTTTCTTGTGGACCATAGGTAAGTAAGATCGGACAGATAACCTGGTCAGATCATGCACACCTGTATATGCCTCGGTTAACTTATCCCCACCATCACATGCACCCTGGACTTGGAGGTTTAACTCTTCCATGCTCAATGACCTATGTCTTACATCAAAGATTAGTTCCGCTATTGCGGATTATATTGACCATAATGACAAACCTGATGTTGGCGCATTGGCCGTCTGGGAGGCACCTAAATGTGTCATTAGAGGTAAGTGTATACAGCTGGGCTTACAGTTGAAGAGAGAAAAAATGGCCCAGAGACGACTTCTCCTCGACCGCATTGCGACATTAGAACTTCGACACCAGTCCACGTTAGACCCTCAAGTTCTACTCGACCTGACCGAGGCTAGACAGATGCTAAACAAACTCCTTAGTGATACTACCAAAAGGGATTTGTGCAAATTCCGACATAAATTATTTTGGGGGGGCAATAAGCCGGGCACCATGCTCGCACGAGCACTGCGGGCTCAGAGACTGCAGTCTTACATTCACTCAGTCCGAGATCCCCACGGTAAACTGGTTCATACGCTTCCACTGATAGCGGATTCTTTCCAACACTATTATGCTTCCTTTATATATAAATTTAGATACGGGCCAATCCCCCTCAGAGGTCTTTGACCTAAAAGCTCTAATTCATAACTACCTACACGAGATTGACTTCCCAAAATTGCCTGAGATAGACCTAAATTCACTGGAGTCGCCATTCACGATCGAGGAGCTCAAGGTGGCTTTATCAACCACCCCGTTGGGCAAAAGCCCAGGTCCAGATGGTTTCCCCATATGTTATTATAAGACGTTTAAATCTTCCCTGTTACCCCTACTCCTAAAAGCTTGCAACTCGGTATCCCAAGACAGAGGCTTCCCCAAAAAGACTCTGGAAGCTCATATCTCCCTGATACCTAAAGAGGGCAAAGATCCCACACAATGCTCGAGTTACAGACCTATCTCTTTATTAAATTGTGATGTGAAACTATATACCAAACTGCTTGCAAACCAATTGAGTCCTCTGCTTTCTGATGTGGTTCATGGGGACCAGGTGGGCTTTGTCCCGGGCCGAAAAGCCAAGACAATACATCCAAAATCATACATCTTATTCATTTTGTTCGGTCTGGGTCGGCTCCGGTGGTTCTCCTGTCCACTGACACGGAGAAGGCCTTCGATAGAGTGAACCGGCAGTTCATGGAAGGCCTCCTTAACCATCTGGGCCTTGGCCCTATCTGCCTCCAACATATTTGGGCCTTATATGGATCCCCATCAGCAAGAGTCCGAATAAATGGTGCCCTCTCCAATCCTTTTGAGATCAGAAATGGAACGAGACAGGGTTGCCCTCTCTCCCCACTCATATTTGTGCTCTGTATGGAGGCATTAGCCAAAGCTATTAGAGCCAATCGGAACATTCATGGTATATGGGCTGGGGATCATGAATACAAACTTGCATTGTACGCCGATGATCTTTTAGCTACGATCTCTGACCCAGTAGTTTCTCTATCAGCCCTTATGGCAGAATTTTCAAGATTTCACACTTTATCTAATTTTAAAATTAATTATGTTAAATCGGTCGCCTTGAATATTACAACTCCACAACGGATGATCGAGGGCCTCTGTGACTCTTTTCCATTTTCCATTTCTATCACATTTTACATATTTTGGGGTTATACTATCTCAAGACTATTCGGATTTGTATAGACTTAACTTACTACCGTTACTGCATAAATATAAAACTGATTTCAATAAATGGCTGGCCCTTAACCTTTCTTGGTGGGGCAGGCTTAACCCAGTAAAAATGAATGTCCTACCCAAAAAACTCTACTTTCTACAGACTTTACCCATTACTATTCCCAACTCCTTTTTTAGAGAACTCCAAGCAATGGTATGTCGCTTTGTCTGGGGTAAAATGGGTCATAGATTGGCACAATCAGTACTGATTTAGAGTCGTAAAGAAGGTGGATTGCAACTTCCCTATTTTATAAGTTATTACTATGCAGTACATCTTGCTAGGATAGTTGAAATGTCACAATGTCCTGCCAGTAAACAATGGCCTCTGATTGCGGGATCCACCACCGGTGCTCCCTCTCTTGTTCTCCTATGACGTTGTAAAATCCCACTATTCCATCATCCTACCTTAGATCCCAGCTTACGCTGTTGGAAAAATGTAAACACTTACCAGCCTTTAGTCCAAAACCATCTCTACCCACACCCCTGTTACATAACCCAGATTTACCTTCAAGCACTTTTTCCCAATCTCAACTGTCTCACTGGGATACAGTCGGTATTTCTAGACTATCCCACTTAGCCCCTCTAGCTTTCGGTCTTTTTCTGAGCTGTCAAAGGCATATAGCTTATCCTCCAGTAATTTTTAGGTTTCTGTACAACTTCTCCATTATGTGACCTCTTTACCAGCTCGTGCTGGAGGGTGGCGTCCGATCTCTTTTGAGACCTTATGTTTAAAGGGTCCCCCTCATAGTCATTTGATATCCCAGTTATATCAAAGTTGTTTAGCTTGTCTCTCGCTCCTGACCCCTTCTTTTGTGACGGGTTGGCACAGAGATCTCCAAAGGGACCTCTCCGAAGATCAGTGGTCTCGAATATTCACCTACACGTTTGCCAGCTCTCCTTCTATTCAGGTTTCAGAAACCCAATACAAAATTATGTCTAGATGGTACCGTGGCCCTAAGCGCATTTATCAGATGTTTCCGACTGTATCTGCCCTCTGTTGGCGCTGTGTACCCCTATCCATATGTGGTGGCATTGTCGGATGCTGACTGGCTTCTGGCAATAGGTACAAATGATTACTCGCCAAATCACTGGATATCCGGTCCCTGAGGCCCCTGAATTTTGGCTTCTTAGCCTGATGGACATTCCTTTATCCCAATACAAAAGCTCTTTACTACGACATCTGGTAAATGCGGCTAGGGCCACTATACCATGCTACTGGAAGACCACACTGCAACCTCCTATTTCTCGTTGGTTTCAAAGAGTTGATCTGTACGTGGCTATGGAGGAACTCATCATACCCCCACAAATGAACACCTCTAGATTTATCGCTACTTGGTCAGCCTGGCTCGTCTTTAAAGAGTCACAGTCTTATAAAACCTATGTGACAGTAGTCCCTCCTATGGCATCTTAAACCATGATGGCGATCTTCTCCTTTTCCCCTTCCCTCTTTCTTCTCTCTCTTTCTCCTTTTTATTCTTTATTTCTCCCTCTTTTCTCTCTCTCTCGCTCTCTCTCTTACATTCCTCTATTTGACTACCTCTACAATAATATAGAGAGTTTTTTTGGGATATTTTCTGGGATTCACTGACAATTGTAGATTTGTGCCTTATATTATATTCTCTGTTTGCTATGTCCTTATATCCATGATTCGGTTAACGTTTTTTCTGCATCTCTGTGATTGTTACCTTATGTATTTCTGTGTGTATTTCAGTGAGGTTCAATAAAAAATTGAGATTGCAAAACAGGTACAATGCAGCCTCACATGTACCTATGGGAATAACCACCAAATTCCCCAAAACATATACACTATTTCAGTTTCAATGCATATGTTGGTGCTTAACACCTTAAAGAGGTATTGACTCCACCTATATTTACCATATGAATGGATAAGATGCAAATCCTTTTTTTCAACAAATTTGTTAACATGTATGACAAGATATATATCTCATGGGACAATTTACACCACATACGTTAAAAACAATAAAGTAAATAAAAAGTGACACCGTGCGTTTTGGGGTCAGCAAGATCCATAAGGTGACACAGTGCATAGTAGCTTCTAGGGTCAGCAAGACCAATAAGGTGACACAGTGCACAGTAGATTCTAGGGTCAGCAAGACCAATAAGGTGACACAGTGCACAGTAGATTCTAGGGTCAGCAAGACCAATAAGGTGACACATTGCACAGTAGCTTCTAGGGTCAGCAAGACCAACAAGGTGACACAGTGTACAGCAAATTCTATGGTCAGCAAGACCAATAAAGTGACACAGTGCACAGTAGATTCTAGGGTCAGCAAGACCAATAAGGTGACACAGTGCTATTTGAGGAAGGTTTGCAGGAATATTATGTACAAGTCTCTCACCAATTTATGGTACTGCGGTGGACTAGCTTGGCAAAAGCAAAGGCAGATCCCATGGTATAAAGCTCGGCACAACCGCAGAAGATAGCTTGATCAAATCCTGCCCTGTTGTCTCCTTCAGTGTCCAAAGCATGTAGTCCGTGACGCTTTTCGGTCCTTACACCTTTCTCAAAAACAGACCTGCATCTTGCTTTTACCAAGCTAGCCCACCGCATGTCTCTAGACATTTACCTCACTGCATGTCACTGATAGTATATATATATATATATATATATATATATACACTGCTCAAAAAAATAAATGGAACACTAAAATAACACATCCTAGATCTGAATGAATGAAATATTCTTATTAAATACTTTGTTCTTTACATAGTTGAATGTGCTGACAACAAAATCACACAAAAATTATCAATAGAAATCAAATTTATTAACCCATGGAGGTCTGGATTTGGAGTCACCCTCAAAATTAAAGTGGAAAAACACACTACAGGCTGATCCAACTTTGATGTAATGTCCTTAAAACAAGTCAAAATGAGGCTCAGTAGTGTGTGTGGCCTCCACGTGCCTGTATGACCTCCCTACAATGCCTGGGCATGCTCCTGATGAGGTGGCGGATGGTCTCCTCAGGGATCTCCTCCCAGACCTGGACTAAAGCATCCGCCAACTCCTGGACAGTCTGTGGTGCAACATGGCGTTGGTGGATGGAGCGAGACATAATGTCCCAGATGTGCTCAATTGGATTCAGGTCTGGGGAACGGGCGGGCCAGTCCATAGCATCAATGCCTTCGTCTTGCAGGAACTGCTGACACACTCCAGCCACATGAGGTCTAGCATTGTCTTGCATTAGGAGGAACCCAGGGCCAACCGCACTAGCATATGGTCTCACAAGGGGTCTGTGGATCTCATCTCGGTACCTAATGGCAGTCAGGCTACCTCTGGCGAGCACATGGAGGGCTGTGCGGCCCCCCAAAGAAATGCCACCCCACACCATTTCTGACCCACTGCCAAACCGGTCGTGCTGGAGGATGTTGCAGGCAGCAGAACATTCTCCTTGGCGTCTCCAGACTCTGTCACGTCTGTCACATGTGCTCAGTGAGAACCTGCGTTCATCTGTGAAGAGCACAGGGCGCCAGTGGCGAATTTGCCAATCTTGGTGTTCTCTGGCAAATGCCAAACGTCCTGCACGGTGTTGGGCTGTAAGCACAACCCCCACCTGTGGATGTCGGGCCCTCATACCACCCTCATGGAGTCTGTTTCTGATCGTTTGAGTAGACACATGCACATTTGTGGCTTGCTGGAGGTCATTTTGCAGGGCTCTGGCAGTGCTCTTCCTGTTCCTCCTTGCACAAAGGTGGAGGTAGCGGACCTGCTGCTGGGTTGTTGCCCTCCTACGGCCTTCTCCACGTCTCCTGATGTACTGGCCTGTCTCCTGGTAGCGCCTCCATGCTCTGGACACTACGCTGACAGACACAGCAAACCTTCTTGCCACAGCTCGCATTGATGTGCCATCCTGGATGAGTTGCACTACCTGAGCCACTTGTGTGGGTTGTAGGGAGGTCATACAGGTATGTGGTGGCCACACACACTACTGAGCCTCATTTTGACTTGTTTTAAGGACATTACATCAAAGTTGGATCAGCCTGCAGTGTGTTTTTCCACTTTAATTTTGAGGGTGACTCCAAATCCAGACCTCCATGGGTTAATAAATTTGATTTCCATTGATAATGTTTGTGTGATTTTGTTGTCAGCACATTCAACTATGTAAAGAACAAAGTATTTAATAAGAATATTTCATTCATTCAGATCTAGAATGTGTTATTTTAGTGTTCCCTTTATTTTTTTGAGCAGTGTGTATATATATATATATATATATATATATATATTAGTACTGTACAAAAGTTTTCAGCAGATGTGACACAAATTCGGCAAAGAAAGAATGCTTTCAATAATAGAAGTGTTAATCGTTTAATTTTTATCAATTAACAAAGTGCAAAGTGAATGAACAGAAGAGAAATCAAAATCAAATCAATATCTGGCGTGACCACCCTTTGCCTTCAAAACAGCAGCAATTCTTCTAGGAACACTTTCACCATTTTTGAAGGAACTCTGCAGACAGGTTGTCCCAAACATATTGGAGAACCAACCACAGATCTTCTGTGGATGTAGGCTTGCTCAAATCATTCTGCCTCTTCATGTAAATCCCAGACAGACTCGAAGATGTTGACATTCCTGTGCAAAACGGCAACAGTGGTGTGAGGAGAGGCAGTTTGAACTTTATTCCTCCGCCTCTATGCACTAATTGCCTGTATGCTTTTTCTCAGGTGTCTGCCATGGGTGCCTGGCTATGTAATCTACTGGGACTGATTTAGGAATTGCCTTAATGGTGGCCACACAGTGAGCCCCCACTGTCACAGATTGGTTTCAGGGATCTCCGTGCTCCACAGGCCATCGGGCTTGGAAGATCTGACAGTACAGACCCAAGTACTGGGTAGCAGACTTCCTGTCTGGCAGATGGGAAACAGATTTATTTTTTTAAAGTCTCAGTCAGACTCCTTCTTCCTCTCTTAAGGGAAATGTTTTTCACTGCAGTATGCCATTGAAGGAGGCTGTCCAAACAGCGGCTACCACATCAGCAACATTTGTTTTGACACTTGGAGGATTCAGACCTGAAGAGGGGAGCTATCCCTACACAGCTGTCCCCTCATGAGCTTGCTTTAGGGATGCGGTTAGGATGCCGGTAAATGGGATGCTGGCGGTTGGAATTCTGACACTGGAATCCCATCACGTGGGCAAATTACCGGTGCTGGAAAACCGACCGGACAAAATGCCACCGGTGGAATTCTGACTCAGCCATCCCGACCGTAAGTATGCAGGGCACTGTTAGTGTTAAGCCGCGCCAGGGGTGGTGGAGAGATTAGGTTTAGTCACCCTCCCTAGGAGGGTTACGATTAGGCTGAAAAGAACAGGGGGGAGGGGTTAAGGTTAGGCTGTGGGGATGGGGAGAGTTAGGTTTAGGCAACCCGGGGGAGGGATAGGGTTAGGCTGCGTGGAATGAAGGGTTAGGTTTAGGCTGCAGGAGGGTGGGTCGGGTATAGGCACCTCCGGGGAAGGTTATGGTTATTGTGTGTGTGTGTGTGTGTGTGTGTGTGTGTGTGTGTGTGTGTGTGTGTGTGTGTGTGTGTGTGTGTGTGTGTGTGTGTGTGGAGGGGGGGGGACGACAAGTTAGGGTTAGGCTGAGAGAAGGGCTGGTTAGGGTTTGGGGGGTATTGGGGAGGGTGAGTACACTTACCTAGCCGATGTCGTTATTCTCTCCATTCGGATGCTGTGGTCGGTTTTCTGACTGCCAGCATCCCGAACGCCGGTACAATGTATCACACCCCTCGCTTTATAGTGTGAAAACCCACCAACTTTTTTCCTTTGATACACAGTCATTACAGCGGCAGAGGTCCAATGTGATCACCTCCAGGGATGCTGTAACAGGGATCAGTACGTAATCCCGCTGGACGGGATCCCAGCGGTCGAAATACCGACGCCGGAATCCCGACCACACAATCCCGACAGGGGTGGCGAGCGGAACGCAGCCCCTTGCGGGCTCGCTTGGCTCGCCACGCTCGGCACACTATTATATTCTCCCTCTATGGGTGTCGTGGACACCCACGGAGGGAGAATATGTCGGGATTGTGGCGGTCGGGATTCCGGCGTCGGTATTTCGACCGCCGGGATCCCGTCCAGCGGGATGTTGACCGCATCCCCTGTAACAGACTGTTTTCCCTCAATACACATACTTGGGATAATTTTGTAAAATTCATATTTTAGTTGATTTCTGCCGAGTTTTCGGCTGACATCGGCCATTTTAAAATGGCAACTTTTTGAAAAGATACCTGTTAATTTACTAAGCTCCCGTCATTCTCTCATTCGTGTTTTCCAATGACGATGTTATTTGTAATCCAGAGCAGTGTTTTATGGGGGAGTAAAACACTGCTGAACATGAAGATATGAAGCCCGACTGGATCAGTGAGATCCATGCAGGGCTTCATTGTTGAGTAATAAAACAGTTATAAATCTGGAAAAAAAATTGCATTGGGTCCCCCCTGCTAAGCATAACCAGCACTGGGCTCTTGAGACGGTCCTGGTTCTTAAAATACCAGGAACAAATTGCGTAGGGTCGCCCTGTATTTTAATAAACAGCACCGGGCTCTTGGATCGGTCCTGGTTCCAAAAATACGAGGGTAAACCAACACTGGGCTCCACCAGTCAAGACGATAATACCACAGCCGGGAGACACGTTTATACTGAGCCCTGCAACCATGGCATTACCAATTCAACTAGTCAGCCCTGGCTGGGGTTTGCTGGGGGAGTGAGGGCCCCCTGCAAAAAAAGGGTCCCCCTGCTCCAGGAACCCAAGGACCAGGGATGAGCTCGGGGCTATGGCCGCCACCCCTGGGCTGTGGTTGTCAACTTCATAGTTCATTTTGTTAAAAACAGAATAAATATTGTCTTTTACAGTAGAACTATAGATCCCAGCAAGCCTTCCCTGCATGGTGGTACTTGGTGAACCATAAGTACCAGGGATTCCGGTCTCTAGGTCGACAATACTTAGGTCAACACTGTCTAGGTCGACCATTATTGGTCAACAGTAAGTAGGTCTACATGGTTTCTAGGTCGACAGGGAATTGGGAACGGTAACCTGTGCTGTGCGCAGCGGTAGTGGAGCGAGCCACCTTGCTCGAAGCATGTCGACCTAGTACATGTTGACCTAGAGTCCCTGTCAACCTAGAACCCATGTCAACCTACTTACTGTCGACCAATAGTGGTCGACCTAGACACTGTTGACCTAAGTCTAGTCTATCTAACATACCACACCCAATTACCAGCATGTGGGGCATTAAAGGGCTCACTGGTACCTGTAGTTCTACTGTAAAAGAAATATTCCAATAAAGACAACACACACTGTAATGGTAGAACTTTAATAAAACATACTTACAGTATACATATACTTACCTACATCCCACGTAGAGAATTGGTCCCCTTGTCCACGTAGAATCCACAAGTCACCTGTTATAAAAATATATATACTCACCTAATTCCAGTGTAGCTCGGTCCTCTTCTGTCCATGTAGGAATCCACGGGGTTAAAAATAATAAACTAAAACAAACCTGGACCACATACACTTCTACTGCCAGCCCTCCATGTGACTACTGTCACTAAAGTGACCCACCAGCCAATCAGGAGCCACTGCCATAGCAACAGCTTCCTGATTGCCTTTGCTCTAGCAGGTCTCAGCTTATCATTGTTTGCCCATAGGAGTGAATGGAGACGCTCAGCTCTATTCATTCCTATGATGGAAACCGCCTAATTAGAAAAACCACAAGGGTCATCCTCAATTGACCTTATGGTTACCCCCTCTAACCTGCTAATATTCTTTACTTGCTTGTGTATCTATTCAAATGACTTCAATATATGGCACTTTTCTCATATCATATTTTTACTTCTTTACAGCTTCCTGTCACAGTGTCCAGCAATGGGGGAATCATTCAGTGTTGGCAAGGCAACCGCCGGGATCACAGACTGGTGACATCACGATAGTTCATCGCTCGTCCTCCCCGGTCACGTTGACCCGTGGCCAGAGCTGACAGGGAGCTGCGCTTGTCCGGAGGGTTATAAGGTAAGCTTCTGCTGCTTTAATCTGTTTGTATGCTTCCTGAAGACAGGGTGTGCATCCAGGGGCGGATCCAGAAGAAAATGACAGGGGGGGCACCATGGAAGGGGCAAGTACATTTGCGTGCGGCTTCGGTGCATGTGAGGTGGCGCTTCTTATACAATGCCCACAGTTGTAGCGCTCATTATGCAATGTCCACTGTACTGGTAGTGCCCCTTATATAGACCCCATAGTAGTGGTGCCCCTTATGCGATGCCCGTATTGCCCCCAGTAGTAATGTTGCCTGTAGTAATGCCCCCAGTCATTTAGCGCCCTAGTAGTTATGCCCCCAGTGGTAATGCCCCTGCAGTTATGCCCCCAGTAGTTTACCCCCCCCCCCTTTAGTTTAGCCTCCCAGTGGTAATGCCCCCAGTAGTTTGCCTGCTTGTAGTTTAGCCACCAGTAGTAATGCCCCCCTGTAGTTTGCCCCATTGTAGTTTAGCCCCTGTAGTTATGCCCCCAATGTAGTTTAGCCCCCAGTAGTAATGCCCCCAGTAGTTTGGCACCTGTAGTTATCCCCCAGTAGTTTGGACCCTGTAGTTATGCCCCCCTGTAGTTTATCCCCCAAGTAGTAATGCCCCTGTAGTTACGCCGCCAGTAGTAATGCCCCTGTAGGATCGCCGCCAGTAGTAATGCCCTCCTGTAGTTTTCCCCAGTAGTTAGCCCCTTTGTAGTTGGCCCCCAGTAATAATGTCCCCCAGTAGTGTGCCCCCAGTAGATGCCCGCCAGTAATAATGTCCCCCAGTAGTAATGCCCCCTAGGAGTTTGCCCCGAATAGATGACCCCCCCAGTAGTAATGCCCCCAGTAGATGCCCCAAAGTAATAATGCCCCCAGTTGTAATACACCCAGTAGATGCCACCAGTAATAATGTCCCCCAGTAGTTTGCCCCCAGTAAATTACCCCCAGTAAAAATGTCCCCCAGTAGCTGCCACCAGTAGTAATGCCCCCAATAGATGACCCCCCAGTAGTAATGCCCCAGTAGATGCCGCCCAGTAATAATGCCCCCAGTAGTTTGCCCCCAGTAGTAATGCCCCCCCAGTAGTAATGCCCCCAGTAGATGCCCCCCAGTAATAATGCCCCCAGTAGTTTGCCACCAGTAGTAATGCCCTCCCCAGTAGTAATGCCCCTTGTTGATGCCCCCCAGTAGTAATGCCCCCAGTAGTAATGCCCCCAGTAGATGCTACCCCAGTAATAATGCCCCCCCAGTAGTAATGTCCCTTGTTGATGCCCCTCAGTAGTAATGTCCCCCCCCCCCCCATAGTTTGCCCCCAGTAGATGCCCCCGCTGCACTGAGGAAGAGAAAGCAGAACATACTTACCAAGCCCCGTTACTGCTTCCAGACCGCTGCAGTCCTCCTCCTCCTCCTCCTCCCTGGGCGTCTGCTCCTCAGTCAGTTCTATGAGAGAGACATCATGACTGACGTCTCTCCCATAGCACACGCCGCACAGTGACAGCGCCGGAAGCCGGAGCTCAGTACTGAGCTCCTGCCTCCGGCTGCCGCTGTGCAGGGAGACGGGCGCCCGCTGGTAACACAATCTCAGCGGGCGCCCGTCATCTCCCTCTGCGGCGCCGGCGCTGGTGGGAACGGAGGCCACAAATGACAGGGGGGGGCAAGGGCCCGAGTGCCCCCCCCCTGGATCCGCCACTGTGTGCATCTTACATATTTAAATTGGTCACAGAGAATCTTCCTTAACCCTTCAATGTAATTGCTATTAGCAAGCGCTAACATGGCTTTTACTAAAACATTTATATCTTCTTTGGGTTCCATAGGGCTCCACAGGGGAGACAATGGGGTGTAGGTAGTGGTAAAGAACCGGATACCAAATAGTTAAGCTTTTAGATATCCCAAGATGCTCCAGTCCTAATACCCCCATACCCCGTCGGGCCAGCGCCCACAGACCAGTTTATGCTTTCGTACCAGCAGGAGCCGCAGGCACCATTTAACAGTGGCCCAAGCTTTTATTTTAAGATGTATCTTTCTTTTCTGTTTTTTAACAACTGAGCAGCAGAGCTAGGCTGTCCTGTGGATGCCAGCGCTGCTGCTCTATCACTCCTAGGTACTTCCGGCGGGGAAACGGGGAGCGCAGCTGCCACAGCTCCGACGGGGAACCCAATTACTTTGAGATGGCACTGGGGGCAGGTAAGGCGGGTTCCTGCTTGCTTTCTTTTTATATATATCATTTGAAAGCCCATAAAAAAGAGGTTTAAAACGAGATCTTGCCCAACTCTGTAGCTCAATTAGGTGAGCTGCAAGTGCAATTAAAAAAAAAGTTATTAGCACATTTGTCATGAAAAAATTGCAGCTTTAAAGGCATATAACTTCAAAACTGTTGGACATAGGCTAAGATTTGGAAGGTCTCTTTACACCCATGGCAGCATTTATAATACAAAATTTCATCACAATCTGAAATGGGCAGTCTGAAACCTTGTTGATTTGGTGTGGAATAACCGGGAGATGGACCGGAGGAGCTGGTGTGGATCGCAGTTCATCCGGGACTCCAGTAGACCGCCAAGGCTTTTCACTGGTAGAGGCTTACTTTTAGAGACCAGAGTACCTGTGGGTAATGCTAGCAAAGGGGAAGCCCTCTGCCTGCGGCCCCTCCCCCAGCTCAGGGCACCATTGCACTGCGGTTTCCCCGCTGCTGGGCTGCTCCTCATCCACCCTCCTCCCCCTCAGAAACCTACGGCAGCCATCTTCAGTGCAGCTACAGGTTTCCGGGAAAGCTGGGTCCAGTTTTCCTGTATACCTCTCCAAGGGGCCAGATTATACAGCACTAACATCCTACCTGCCACTGCGGCTGTGTAGTTGATTTAGTGTCCATTGCAGTGTATTAAACTGTATTTTGCATTATCTGGGACTTGTGCTAGCTCTGCTGTCTGTTATTCTTTTTATTCTTGTCAGTATATACCTGTCCATTGTTTCCTATCCTTTCACCCTAAGACCAGGTGTTTAAAGGGTTCTACATTCTTTGCAGATCTCAGAGCTGGTGAAGTTGGTCACAGTACTGTCCTTGTTACACGCTACCTGTTGCCATATTGTGTGCAATAATTCCCTTGCAGCTATTTCTGGCAAAGGCAAGGGTTGCAAAGAGGCTGAGGAACCTCTGTTAGTCTCCTGCAGGTCCTGTCCCACAGGTTTATCCCCTCAGGACATTGTACAGGATGATTTATGTACAGCTTGTTATACATCACTTCATCCAGCACCCCCAGCCTCTGTGCAGGAATACCCCTGGGCTTCCATGCCCTTGCCCTCTAAGACCTCTAGGCGTACTGTCCCTTCCTCTCAATATACACATACTGATTCAGAGGCATTATCTGGCGAGGCAGAAAAAGCTGATGTCACCCTCTCTAAATCTCCCTCAGTAGGGGAGGAGAGTCAGTATCCCATGGATGTTTCTGCCATTGTAAGAGCTGTCAAATATTGGCCCTCATTCCGAGTTGTTCGCTCGGTAAAAATCTTCGCATCGCAGCGATTTTCCGCTTAATGCGCATGCGCAATGTCCGCACTGCGACTGCGCCAAGTAAATTTGCTATGCACTTAGGAATTTTACTCACGGCATTTTCATCGTTCTGGCGATCGTAATGTGATTGACAGGAAATGGGTGTTACTGGGCGGAAACAGGCCGTTTTATGGGCGTGTGGGAAAAAACGCTACCGTTTCCGGAAAAAACGCAGGAGTAGCCGGAGAAACGGAGGAGTGTCTGGGCGAACGCTGGGTGTGTTTGTGACGTCAAACCAGGAACGACAAGCAGTGAAATGATCGCAGATGCCGAGTAAGTCTGAAGCTACTCAGAAACTGCTACGAGGTGTGTAATCGCAATATTGCGATTACATCGTTCGCAATTTTAAGATGCTAAGATTCACTCCCAGTAGGCGGCGGCTTAGCATGAGCAAATCTGCTAAAATTCACTTGCGAGCGAACAACTCGGAATGAGGGCCAGGGAACCTGCTCCCAAGTCTAAAAAGTCTCAGCTATTTAAGTTTTAAAAGGTAGTCAAAGATTAAATTCCTCAGTCTGAGCATCTTATGGAGCTCCTATGTGAAGCCTGGAATAATCCTGGTAAAAAGTTTCTGCTCCCTAAGCGACTAACTTCTTTCTACCCAGTTCCAGCAGCTGACTATGCCAAGTGGGAGACTCCCCGCACCGATAAATTCTCATGTAGCCCATTTAGTTAATCCTCCACCCTCCCTATCCCTTCAGCTTCTTCCCTAAAGAGACTACGGACGATTAAAACTTATCTCAAGTCTGTATATTGTCTTACAGGTGCTATTACTAGACGTACCTTGGCCGCATCCTGGGTGGCCTAGGCAGTTGAACACTGGGCTGACGCTTTGGAGGAAGGACTTCCCTCAGATGTTTCACTGGAGACTCTGTCTCGCAATGCTCAAATCAGAGAGGCTGCCTCTTACCTAGGGGAAGCGGTTTTGGATGATGATCTCCTGGCTTCCAAGGCATCTGCTACCTCAGTGGTCGCCCACCGCATCCTCTGGCTCCACTCGTGGGAAGTGGATTATGGATTCCAAGAAGGCTTTGGAATTCTTGCCTTTCACTGGAGATATCCTATTTGGAGCAGAATCTAACAAAATTGTGGCTACACTGGCAGCAGCCAAGGCAGCTTTCTTTCCCTTGGCCCCTACTCCACAGACTCGGACCTCCACCTTTCACTTGTTTCGCCCACAAGGTAAAGCTAAAGATCAGTCCTTCCCTAGACAATTGACTTCCATAAAGACTACCAAACCCAGGCTTAAGTAAGCCTGGGCTGCAAGACGTCCATCTTCCAAGCCTGACAACAAGCCATCAGCCTGACGGGGTGGACCTCCTCTTGGGGGACCCCAGGGAGGGAGGCCAACTTCTTCAGTTCACACACTTCTGACACCTGACCACAGCGGACGCCTGAGTGCAAGAAGTGGTCTCTCACGGGTACGCTGTCTCATTCTGGAGATGGCCCCCTCATCAATTCTTTTGCACAGGCCCCCATCGAACCCCTGCAAGACTCTGTCCCTCCAAAAGGTTATCCAATTCCTCCTGCAGTCAGGAGTGATAGTACCAGTCCTGTGTTCACAATGCGGAACCGGTTTCTATTATACCCTCTTCCTGATCCTGAAACACAATGGGTCTCATCGACCTATCCTCAATCTCAAATCTCTCAAGTTTCTCAGAGGGGATCAGTACTAAATGCCGCCGGCCGGAATCCCGGCGGTCGAAATACCGACGCCGGAATCCCAACCACACAATCCCGACAGGGGTGGCGAGCGGAACGCTGCCCCTTGCGGGCTCGCTTCGCTGGCCACGCTGCGGACACAGTGCCTCGCTACGCTCGGCACACTATTATATTCTCCCTCTATGGGTGTCGTGGACACCCACGGAGGGAGAATATGTCGGGATTGTGGCGGTCGGGATTCCGGCGTCGGTATTTCGACCGCCGGGATTCCGGCCGGCGGCATCTTGACCGCATCCCTCTCAGAGTACCCAGGTTTCATATAGAAACTTTCCATTCTATTGTCCTAGCTATATAGCCTGGGGACTTTATGGTGTCCCTGGACATTGCATGTCCATATAGCACCCTCTCATCAGTGATTATTACAGTTTGCTATCCTTCAACAACATTACCAGTTTCGGCCACTGTCCTTTGATCTTTCTACTGCACCCAGGCTCTTTTACCAAAATAAAGGCAGTTATGGCGGCACAGCTACGTCGTCGGGGAGTCAGACTTCTCCCTTATCTGGATTACCTGCTCCTTTGGTGATGGAGGATTACCTGCTAACCTCGGTTGGTGATGCAGGAAGTGGCTCACATTCTCCGGTGGGCCGAACGCAACCTACTGGCCATCTCAGCAGTCTTCATCCTAGGTGTACTCAACTGGGACAAAGAAAAAAAATAAAATATCTCCCAGCGCTTAAGTTTATCAAGTGAATCTTATATATTTCCCACTAAAAATGTCAGGGTGTCAGAATATATAAATAAATCCAATATAAATGTTCAAATAAATATATTTTCTTTATTCAAGATATAGTGTTAAAAATAGTGATGAGCGGGTTCGGTTTCTCGGAAACCGAACCCCCCCGAACTTCACCCTTTTTACATGGGTCCGAGCCATACTCGGATTCTCCCGTATGGCTCGGTTAACCCGAGCGCGCCCGAACGTTATCATCCCGCTGTCGGATTCTCGCGAGATTCGGATTCTATATAAGCAGCCGCGCGTCGCCGCCATTTTCACTCGTGTATTGGAAATGTTAGGGAGAGGACGTGGCTGGCGTCCTCTCCGTTATTGTTGAACTTGATTGTGCATTATTGCTTAATTGTGGGGAGGGCTGGGGAGCAGCTGTATAATATAGGAGGAGTACAGTGCAGAGTTTTGCTGATCAGTGACCACCAGTTATCCGTTCTCTGCCTGAACAAAACGCTCCATATCTGTGCTCAGTGTGCTGCATATATCTGTGCTCACACTGCTTAATTGTGGGGACTGGGGAGCAGCTGTATTATATAGCAGGAGTACAGTGCAGAGTTTTGCTGACAGTGACCACCAGTATACGTTGTCTGCCTGAAAAACACTCCATATCTGTGCTCAGTGTGCTGCTTTATTGTGGGGACTGGGGACCACCAGTATAATATTATATAGGAGGAGTACAGTGCAGAGTTTTGCTGACCAGTGACCACAAGTATATAATATATAGCATTACGGTACAGTAGGCCACTGCTGTACCTACCTCTGTGTCGTCATTAAGTATACTATCCATCTAGATTCTATACCTGTGGTGCATTTCAGTTGTGCAGTTTGCTGACACAGTGACCACCAGTATACTATATATAGCAGTACGATACGGAAGGCTACTGCTGTGCCTACCTCTGTGTCGTCATTAAGTATACTATCCATCTACATTCTATACTTGTGGTGCATTTTAGTTTTGCAGTTTGCTGACACAGTGACCACCAGTATACTATATATAGCAGTACGGTACGGAAGGCCACTGCTGTACCTACCTCTGTGTCGTCATTAAGTATACTATCCATCTACATTCTATACCTGTGGTGCATTTTAGTTTTGCAGTTTGCTGACACAGTGACCACCAGTATACTATATATAGCAGTACGGTACGGAAGGCCACTGCTGTACCTACCTCTGTGTCGTCATTAAGTATACTATCCATCTACATTCTATACCTGTGGTGCATTTTAGTTTTGCAGTTTGCTGACACAGTGACCACCAGTATACTGTATATAGCAGTACGGAAGGCCACTGCTGTACCTACCTCTGTGTCGTCATTAAGTATACTATCCATCTACATTCTATACCTGTGGTGCATTTTAGTTTTGCAGTTTGTTGACACAGTGACCACCAGTATACTATATATAGCAGTACGGTACGGAAGGCCACTGCTGTACCTACCTCTGTGTCGTCATTAAGTATACTATCCATCTACATTCTATACCTGTGGTGCATTTTAGTTTTGCAGATTGCTGACAGTGACCACCAGTATATATAGCAGTACGGTACGGAAGGCCACTGCTCTACCTACCTCTGTGTCGTCAAGTATACTATCCATCCATACCTGTGGTGCATTTCAGTTGTGCGCAGTATATATAGTAGTAGGCCATTGCTATTGATAGTTACTGGCATATAATTCCACACATTAAAAAATGGAGAACAAAAATGTGGAGGTTAAAATAGGGAAAGATCAAGATCCACTTCCACCTCATGCTGAAGCTGCTGCCACTAGTCATGGCCGAGACGATGAAATGCCATCAACGTCGTCTGCCAAGGCCGATGCCCAATGTCATAGTAGAGAGCATGTAAAATCCAAAAAACAAAAGTTCAGTAAAATGACCCAAAAATCAAAATTAAAAGCGTCTGAGGAGAAGCGTAAACTTGCCAATATGCCATTTACAACACGGAGTGGCAAGGAACGGCTGAGGCCCTGGCCTATGTTCATGGCTAGTGGTTCAGATTCACATGAGGATGGAAGCACTCATCCTCTCGCTAGAAAAATGAAAAGACTTAAGCTGGCAAAAGCACAGCAAAGAACTGTGCGTTCTTCTAAATCACAAATACCCAAGGAG
This sequence comes from Pseudophryne corroboree, assembly GCF_028390025.1. Taxonomy (NCBI): domain Eukaryota; kingdom Metazoa; phylum Chordata; class Amphibia; order Anura; family Myobatrachidae; genus Pseudophryne; species Pseudophryne corroboree. Next base: position 332,334,320 of record NC_086451.1, read on the forward strand.
AGTCCAATTGTGTCGGTTGCGATGCCTGACCTTCCCAACACTGGACGGGAAGAGCTTGCGCCTTCCACCATTTGCACGCCCCCTGCAAGTGCTGGAAGGAGCACCCGCAGTCCAGTTCCTGATAGTCAAATTGAAGATGTCACTGTTGAAGTACACCAGGATGAGGATATGGGTGTTGCTGGCGCTGGGGAGGAAATTGACAAGGAGGATTCTGATGGTGAGGTGGTTTGTTTAAGTCAGGCACCCGGGGAGACACCTGTTGTCCATGGGATGAATATGGCCATTAACATGCCTGGTCAAAATACAAAAAAAATCAGCTCTTCGGTGTGGAATTATTTCAACACAATTGCGGACAACAGGTGTCAAGCCGTGTGTTGCCTTTGTCAAGCTGTAATAAGTAGGGGTAAGGACGTTAACCACCTCGGAACATCCTCCCTTATACGTCACCTGCAGCGCATTCATCATAAGTCAGTGACAAGTTCAAAAACTTTGGGTGACAGCGGAAGCAGTCCACTGACCACTAAATCCCTTCCTCTTGTAACCAAGTTCCTACAAACCACACCACCAACTCCCTCAGTGTCAATTTCCTCCTTACCCAGGAAAGCCAATAGTCCTGCAGGCCATGTCACTGGCAAGTCTGACGAGTCCTCTCCTGCCTGGGATTCCTCCGATGCATCCTTGAGTGTAACGCCTACTGCTGCTGGCGCTGCTGTTGTAGCTGCTGGGAGTCGATCGTCATCCCAGAGGGGAAGTCGGAAGACCACTTGTACTACTTCCAGTAAGCAATTGACTGTCCAACAGTCCTTTGCGAGGAAGATGAAATATCACAGCAGTCATCCTGCAAAGCGGATAACTCAGGCCTTGGCAGCCTGGGCGGTGTGAAACGTGTTTCCGGTATCCACGTTAATTCACAGGCAACTACAGACTTGATTGAGATACTGTGTCCCCGGTACCAAATACCATCTAGGTTCCATTTCTCTAGGCAGGCGATACCGAAAATGTATACAGACCTCAGAAAAAGACTCACCAGTGTCCTAAAAAATGCAGTTGTACCCAATGTCCACTTAACCACGGACATGTGGACAAGTGGAGCAGGGCAGACTCAGGACTATATGACTGTGACAGCCCACTGGGTAGATGTATTGCCTCCCGCAGCAAGAACAGCAGCGGCGGCACCAGTAGCAGCATCTCGCAAACGCCAACTCGTTCCTAGGCAGGCTACGCTTTGTATCACCGCTTTCCAGAAGAGGCACACAGCTGACAACCTCTTACGGAAATTGAGGAAGATCATCGCAGAATGGCTCACCCCAATTGGACTCTCCTGGGGATTTGTGACATCGGACAACGCCAGCAATATTGTGCGTGCATTACATCTGGGCAAATTCCAGCACGTCCCATGTTTTGCACATACATTGAATTTGGTGGTGCAGAATTATTTAAAAAACGACAGGGGCGTGCAAGAGATGCTTTCGGTGGCTCGAAGAATTGCGGGCCACTTTCGGCATTCAGCCACCGCGTACAGAAGACTGGAGCACCACCAAACATTCCTGAACCTGCCCTGCCATCATCTGAAGCAAGAGGTGGTAACGAGGTGGAATTCAACCCTTTATATGCTTCAGAGGATGGAGGAGCAGCAAAAGGCCATTCAAGCCTATACATCTGCCCACGATATAGGCAAAGGAGGGGGAATGCATCTGACTCAAGCGCAGTGGAGAATGATTTCAACGTTGTGCAAGGTTCTGCAACCCTTTGAACTTGCCACACGTGAAGTCAGTTCAGACACTGCCAGCCTGAGTCAGGTCATTCCCCTCATCAGGCTTTTGCAGAAGAAGCTGGAGACATTGAAGGAGGAGCTAAAACAGAGCGATTCCGCTAGGCATGTGGGACTTGTGGATGGAGCCCTTAATTCGCTTAACCAGGATTCACGGGTGGTCAATCTGTTGAAATCAGAGCACTACATTTTGGCCACCGTGCTCGATCCTAGATTTAAAACCTACGTTGGATCTCTCTTTCCGGCAGACACAAGTCTGCAGAGGTTCAAAGACCTGCTGGTGAGAAAATTGTCAAGTCAAGCGGAACGTGACCCGTCAACATCTCCTCCTTCACATTCTCCCGCAACTGGGGGTGCGAGGAAAAGGCTAAGAATTCCGAGCCTACCCGCCGGCGGTGATGCAGGGCAGTCTGGAGCGAGTGCTGACATCTGGTCCGGACTGAAGGACCTGCCAACGATTACTGACATGTCGTCTACTGTCACTTCATATGATTCTCTCACCATTGAAAGAATGGTGGAGGATTATATGAGTGACCGCATCCAAGTAGGCACGTCAGACAGTCCGTACGTATACTGGCAGGAAAAAGAGGCAATTTGGAGGCCCTTGCACAAACTGGCTTTATTCTACCTAAGTTGCCCTCCCTCCAGTGTGTACTCCGAAAGAGTGTTTAGTGCAGCCGCTCACCTTGTCAGCAATCGGCGTACGAGGTTACTTCCAGAAAATGTGGAGAAGATGATGTTCATCAAAATGAATTATAATCAATTCCTCCGTGGAGACATTCACCAGCAGCAATTGCCGCCACAAAGTACACAGGGACCTGAGATGGTGGATTCCAGTGGGGACGAATTAATAATCTGTGAGGAGGGGGATGTACACAGTGAAAGGGGTGAGGAATCGGAGGATGATGATGAGGTGGACATCTTGCCTCTGTAGAGCCAGTTTGTGCAAGGAGAGATTGATTGCTTCTTTTTTTGGTGGGGGCCCAAACCAACCAGTCATTTCAGTCACAGTCGTGTGGCAGACCCTGTCGCTGAAATGATGGGTTCGTTAAAGTGTGCATGTTCTGTTTATACAACATAAGGGTGGGTGGGAGGGCCCAAGGACAATTCCATCTTGCACCTCTTTTTTCTTTAATTTTTCTTTGCATCATGTGCTGTTTGGGGGTTTTTTTTTGAAGTGCCATCCTGCCTGACACTGCAGTGCCACTCCTAGATGGGCCAGGTGTTTGTGTCGGCCACTTGTGTCGCTTAGCTTAGTCACACAGCGACCTTGGTGCGCCTCTTTTTTTCTTTGCATCATGTGCTGTTTGGGGACAATTTTTTTGAAGTGCCATCCTGCCTGACACTGCAGTGCCACTCCTAGATGGGCCAGGTGTTTGTGTCGGCCACTTGTGTCGCTTAGCTTAGTCACACAGCGACCTTGGTGCGCCTCTTTTTTTTCTTTGCATCATGTGCTGTTTGGGGACTATTTTTTTAAAGTGCCATCCTGCCTGACACTGCAGTGCCACTCCTAGATGGGCCAGGTGTTTGTGTCGGCCACTTGTGTCGCTTAGCATAGCCATCCAGCGACCTCGGTGCAAATTTTAGGACTAAAAATAATATTGTGAGGTGTGAGGTGTTCAGAATAGACTGGAAATGAGTGGAAATTATGGTTATTGAGGTTAATAAAACTATGGGATCAAAATGACCCCCAAATTCTATGATTTAAGCTGTTTTTTAGGGTTTTTTGTAAAAAAACACCCGAATCCAAAACACACCCGAATCCGAGAAAAAATTTTCGGTGAGGTTTTGCCAAAACGCGTCCGAATCCAAAACACGGCTGCGGAACCGAATCCAAAACCAAAACACAAAACCCGAAAAATGTCCGGTGCACATCACTAGTTAAAAACACATCATAAAGGAAAGTTTCTCTAGCTCTATTACTATATAAGAGATTAAAATAATTGTGAGTCCTAGTACCGGTATACTTAACAAAACAAAACAACATAAAACATGTATATTCAGTGATACGCTTATTTCAGCGATTTACTCACTCAAAGCCCACAACTGAAATCTCCAGGTAAGCTCTGATTCGTTTCAGAAGAATTTGAATTTGTGCTGTGGTAAGGTCCTGTGCCTCCAGGAATGAACAGTGTCCAACCAGACCAAATTAATTTGCTCAACACAATATTCAGTCTTTATGTAATGCAAGCATCTCCTGATATCAAACAGCGTTCTAGTCAGGGGTGTACCATAAGTAAAACACTTACTTCAGTGCCACAGGTCCAAAAAGACACGGGTGTCTGCCAGCAGACAGTTGTTGGTGCCTCTGCTATCAACTAGTTTCGCCTGTCTAAGCAGGCTTCCTCAGGATGGCCGAGTGCACCTACTACCCCGTTCTTTAAACCCTCCTCGGCGTCTGTTGCTATGGTAACCAGGATCCCCTCGTGCGCTGCTGTTCCTCGCGTCACGTCACTTCCGATTAGACTCCTCCGCCTTTGTTGTCAAGGAAACTCCGCCGCTTCCAGCCCAGCGTTGTGTCACTATGGTAACCAGGATCTCCTCGTGCGCTGCTGATCCTTGCGTCACGTCACTTCCGCTTCCCGTCTTGGTTGTCATGGTTACTCAGACTCTTTCTATTCACAGCGTTTTTTACCATAGTTACTAGAGACGCCTCTTGATATCACTTCCGTCCTCTTTTCTTAAGTATATTATTAGGGTTGCGTCTAGATTCTCTTCGCGCTAAGGACCTTTCCCATAACCCCCTGGGTCCATGTCACAATCTTTTTGGAATAGAAAAGTGTGGCGAGCGAAGCGGAGCGAGACACCGAGCCCGATGCGTGGCGAGCGAAGCGAGCCCGCGAGGGGTCCAATGCTGCATAGAAAAAAAAAATACCCTAAACGAACGGAGAACGAAGGAAACATTTAGGAGCTGTAAGGGCGGAAGTTGTCTCCTGCCCACTCGTTTTGTCACGTCCAGGTCCTTTGCACGAAGGCAACATAGACACAACCATATTATTAGCAGTGTTATTTACCTAGGTCGTTATAGTAGCACCCGCTATTCCATTCAAAAAATCTCGTAGTAATTCGGAATCGCGCTGTCATATACACATTTCCTCCTTAGTATTTAGCACTCTAGTGTTTCTTGTTGAGACAGTTACTGAAATGTAACTTTATTATATCCTCTTCTTCCTCATTTCCTTTAAGAACTCCATCCGTTCTTAAAGGAATAATAAATTAGTTTATGGACTACATAGTAGACAAAATTCATTGAATTTGAACTGGCGCTGAATGTACTCTCCTCTACTAAGGAGCTACACCTCTCACTTTTACAGTCATGTATAAGACTTCTCCCACTGACAGCTTTATATCAATAATTGTCCTGGGATGATTCTCATTTTAATCGCTCCCTGAAATCACAGGGACAGGGGATGGTAACATTGTCCAGCTTACCGGGCAAATGGGTCAGGAGAGGTCCTGTAGGTACAGGCCTACTGCACTTAGTGTTAGGAGGGGCCAGAGGTCAGACCAATTGTCAGTAACTGAAATGCAGCTGTTAAGGCCCCCATTCACCTGCGACAGATTATCACAATTTCTCGAATCCCTGATCCCTGACCGAAAATGGACGGGATTGGCAAATCAGAGATTTTTTACATTAAAATCATTGTTGGCCACCAGCCAAGGGCGTAGCTACCATGGGTGCAGGCAGTGCAGCTGCTGTGGGGCCCAGAGCTGAGAGGGGCCCACCTTCCCTGTCAAAGTTACATGTGTTATATACATTTTTCGTCTGTGGGTGGTACGTAGGGGTCCTTTCAAACTTTTCCCCTGGGGCCTGCAATATATCTAGCTATGCCCATGGACCTGTAGTGTGGTATAAAATTAAATGGAGGGCATTTTAATGTTATATTATATGAACCAGGGCACTGTAATGAGGGCCAATATGAACGGGTAGCACTGTATATCATAATGTGAATTAAGGGTACTGTGCGGCATAATGTGTGCTGACAGCTCTGAAATGTGACATAGGGTGAACTTAAGCACTAATATGATTCATAAAAGATACTGGGGCACTACTATGGGGCATAATATTAAATAAAGCTCTACTATGGTTCAGAAAATGAACAATGGCACTATTATGGGGTATAAAATTAATAACTGCGGCAGAGAGGAGTCTCTCTAGAAGCATTGAAACGAGGGCCCCTTCAAAATATTGCTATGGGGCCCACAAAGTTCTGGATACGCCCCTGCCACCAGCCATTACGATTGGCGGATCACCGGATGGGGCGAGTATTTGTGTAAACCGTAGCTAGATGTATGGGGGACTTTACTTAGAAAAGATGTTATTTGGTTATTGCTTTCAGTAGCTGTATACAGTTGTAAGATGGAGACCATCCAGGAAGCATTTTCTGAAACCGTATGGCCACCTAATGGCCTAGATAGCAAGTGACCTAAAATGGTTGCACCGATCACTCATTAAATCTCTCGAAATGGAAATAGATATAAAAGTCATGTGTGTTCTGCCTGAAGGTGTGATGGTGCGACAAACCCTTGTCCCGCCCAGATTTGGACAGTTATGTTTTTGGCAGGCCCGATTCTCCAATGCCACCCACTGCTAACAGTGCTAGGGTCAAACTCACATTAAGCAGACGAATTTCTGAATAGAAATGAGGAAGTATAAGAATCCTAGGTGTTTTCCTATTGGGTAGTGTGACAGCCTTGTGCCGGGATAAATTTAGTGGTTAGAGTGTCTGCCACTCTAGTGAGGGTGGCCTATAGTGTGCAAGTAAAGAATGGCCCTCTTAGGGTATATAAGGAGAGGCTGGTCGTGTGGACAGCCTCTTTGTGATTGATTTTGGAGTGCATCACTGTCCTCTGGTTTTCCTATCTTCTCTCCCCTTTCCTATTTCTATTGTATATTCTTTATTTTCTTTCCCCATCCTCCTATTTGTCCTGGTTTGGTTACCCCACCCCCCCTCCCCACCACCACCTTTTATTCATTCTTACTTCATCCTCACCTCCCTCCCTCGTGGTGCCCTGCCTCTCCGCTCTATTACCCTTCCCCGGCGCTTGTTTTATAGGCCCCTATAGTGGTGTCTCACTCGTTGGGGTCCCGGCAGCTACAGTGCCCCAGCGGCTGCCCATTCGTCCCCTCTGGCTGCTTTGCACCTCAGCAGTGCGCCCCGCCCTGCCGGTGCCTATTCCGGCGGCGACCTGCGAGACCATCTCCACGGTGCCCGCGGCTGCCCGGGCGGTGGGAACTCTGTATTGCCAGCTCCTTCACCGCCCGGCTACTGTGCGCTCCCGGCTGGCATCCCGGCGGTTCCCGCTGGGGTTTTTACTGCTACTCCGCTGAACGTGCCCCTGGCGGGATGGGCGGCGGGCACCCGGGGGCATTTGCTGGAGTCTGGTCTGGGGTCTCTGTGGGCTCCCGTATTTACGCTATCACCTCCGCTGCTGTGGCAGGCGAGGCGGTCATTTTAGTTGCAGGGGCCATGTAATATATACAAGTGTATACAAGTGTATGTACAACTGTATACAAGTGTATTTCTTTCTATATAAATTTGTGTATCTTTAGTAGAGATGAGCGGGTTCGGATCTCAGAGAACCCAACCGTACCGAACTTCACCATTCGAGTCCGGTTCCGAGCCAGGCTCAGGTTTTCCCGCCTGACTCAGAAACCCGAACGAGGCAAAACGTCATCATCCCGCTGTCGGATTCTCGCGAGATTTGGATTCCATATAAGGAGCCGCGCATCACGGCCATTTTCACTCCAGTCTCGGAGTGTGTAGTGAGAGGACATGTCTCCGTCCTCAGTGTCTGTGTGGGGGCGGGAAAGTGGGGTGGCGAGTCTAGTGCTGTGTTGTGCTGCTCAGTCCAGTCCAGTGTAGTCAATGTCTTATGCTGCATCAGTCCAGCCAGTCACAGTGTTGGTGTCCTCTGCTGCTATATGTCCCCAGTGCTGCTGGCTGCTGTATAAGTCCCTTGCATTTTTGCTGTGTTGTCTTGCATCAGACCAGGGGTAGTGTCTTGTGCAGCATCAGTGACCAGTCACAGTGGTGGTGTCCTCGGCTGCCATACTGTATATCCAGTGTAGCTGTATAAGTCCTTTTCAGTGGTGCTGTGTTGTCCTGCATTAGACTAGGGGAAGTGTCTTGTGCAGCATCAGTCCAGTGACCAGTCACAGTGGTGGTGTCCTCTGCTGCCATATATCCAGTGTTACTGCCGTATAATTCCTGTGATACTGGCGTAAAATTCCCGTGATATTGCCATACAATTCCTGTGATACTGGCGTATAATTTCTGTGATATTGCTGTATAATTCCAGTGATATTGCCATATAATTCCCGTGATACTGGCGTATAATTCCTGTGATATTGCCGTATAATTCTCGGAATACTGGCGTATAATTCCTGTGATACTGCCATATAATTCTCGGAATACTGGCGTATAATTCCCGTGATACTGGTGTATAATTCCTGTGATATTGCCGTATAATTCCTTTGATATTGCCATATAATTATCGGCATACTGGCGTATAATTCTCGTGATACTGGCGTATAATTCCTGTGATACTGCCATATAATTCTCGGAATACTGGCGTATAATTCCTTTGATACTGGTGTATAATTCCTGTGATATTGGCGTATAATTCCTGTGATATTGCCATATAATTCTCGGAATACTGGCGTATAATTCCCGTGATAATGGCGTATAATTCCTGTGATATTGCCGTATAATTCCCGTGATACTGCCGTATAATTCCAGTTATCCTGCCGTATAATTCCATATAAATCCATATAATTCCGTATAAATCCAGTCCAGTGGTGGTGCTGCCATATAACTTCAGTGGTGCTGTCCTGTGCTGTATATTATTTACTCAAAATAAAAGGGTTATTAATATTTAATCCAAATAATTTTTACAGGGTTTGCCCTGTGAGGTGTAGGGGTACGCTCTCTTGTGCTATTGTGCATATTGTGTTATATAACTTCAGAAAAATAATGGAGAACAAACATTTGGAGGATAAAATAGGGACAGATCAAAAACCACTTCCTCCTAGTGCTGAAGCTGCTGCCACTAGCCATGACATAGACGATGAAATGCCATCAACGTCGTCTGCCAAGGCCGATGCCCATTGTGATAGTAGAGGGCTTGTAAAATCCAAAAAGGCAAAGTTCAGTAAAAAGACCTAAAAAAAGAAATTTAAATGGTCTGAGGAGAAATGTAAACTTGCCAATATGCCATTTACGACACGGAGTGGCAAGGAACGGCTGAGGCCCTGGCCTATGTTCATGACTAGTGGTTCAGCTTCACATGACGATGGAAGCCCTCATAACTGAGGCCTTGACACTTATGTTGGTGTTAGACGTGCATCCGGTATCCGCCATTAGTGCACTGGGATTTAGACAACTGATGGAGGTATTGTGTCCCTGGTACCAAATTCCATCTAGATTCCACTTCACTAGGCAGGCGATACCAAGATTTTGCCATTTATTTCCAGTGATTTGGACGTATAATTATTAATTCCAGTGATTTTGCCAATTAATTACAGTGATTTGGACGTATAATAACAGTGATTTTGCCAATTAATTACAGTGATTTGGACGTATAATTATTAATTCCAGTGATTTTGCCAATTAATCCAGTGATTTGGACGTATAATTCCAGTGATTTTGCCAATTAATTCCAGTGATTTGGACGTATAATTATTAATTCCAGTGATTTTGCCAATTAATTCCAGTGATTTGGACGTATAATTATTAATTACAGTGATTTTGCCAATTAATTCCAGGGATTTGGACGTATAATTCCAGTGATTTTGCCAATTAATTCCAGTGATTTGGACGTATAATTATTAATTCCAGTGATTTTGCCAATTAATTCCAGTGATTTGGATGTATAATTACAGTGATTTTGCCAATTAAATCCAGTGATTTGGACGTGTAATTACAGTGATTTGGACGTATAATTCCAGTTGGAATTGTTTGTGTCGCTTGGCTTAGTCATACAGCTACCTCATTGCACCTCTTCTACTTCTTTGCATGAGGCACTGTTTGGGGCCTAGTTTTTGAGAAGTGCCATCCTGTCTAACACTGCCGTATGAGTCCATGGGTACTGCTGTATTAGTCCTGGGGTACTGCCATATAAGTTCACCAATTGCAAAATTTAAAAAAAAATGACAGGGCGTGCTGGAGATGCTGTCAGTGGACCGAACAATTGCGGCCCACTCTCGACATTCAGCCACTGCGTGACACTACTAGATGGGCCAAGTGGTTGTGTCGCTTAGCTTAGTCATACAGCAACCTCAGTGCACCTTTTTTTCTTCTTTGCATCATCTTCTGTTTGGGGCCTTTTTGATATCTGCCCTCCTGTCTGCCACTGCAGTGCCACTCCTAGATGCGCCACTTGTTTGTGCTGCTTAGCTTAGTCATACAGCTACCTCATTGCACCTCTTCTACATCTTTGCATGAGGTACTGTTTGGGGCCTAGTTTTTGAAAAGTGCCATCCTGTCTGACACTGCAGTGCCACTCCTAAATGGGCCAGGTGTTTGAGCCGCACACTTGTGTTGCTTGGCTTAGTCATACAGCAATCTCGGTGGCATCCAGCAACCTTGGTGCAACCTTTTGGCCTAAAAACAATATTGTGAGGTGTGAGGTGTTCAGAATAGACTGGAAATGAGTGGAAATTAATGTTATTAAGGTTAATAATACCGTAGGATCAAAATTACCTCCAAATTCTATGATTTTACGCGGGTTTTTTCCCCCCCAAAAAAATCATCCAGATCCAAAACCAAAACACAAAAGGATGGTTTTGGCAAAACCAAGCCAAAATCAAAACACAAAAATGGAATTAGAACCAAAACCAAAACACAAAACACGAAAAGTGCCAGCCGCACATCTCTAAGATTCTTTAGGTGTGCTGTGTATGTCTGTATGTGTATGTGTGTGTGTGTGTGTGTGTGTGTGTGTGTGTGTGTGTGTGTGTGTACAGTATATGTGTGTATGTATGTGTATGTATAGGTATGTGTGTGTGTGTGTGTGTGTGTGTGTGTGTGTGTGTGTGTGTGTGTGTGTGTGTGTGTATATATGTATATATATCCTGTATATGTATGTAGGTATATGTGTGTGTATATATTTATATATGTATGTGGACAGGTGTGTATGGGTACTTGTTTTATATGTATGGGCATACCTGTGTGTGCATTGATGCACAGGGGGAGGGCCAAGGGCCTTACTATTATTTATTTGGCAGCCGTCCCCAGTAGCTGGCAGATGCTTGCTCATTCCCACCTTTTGTTCCGATTTTTATCTCATTGGGGTCCGGGGCGGGGGGTTGTCCCAGTTTTTCACCCCATCGGACCAGACCGGGCTCCGCAGCTCGTGACTCGATTTTTTATTGGCGTTGGCAATTTATCCCACCGCCGCGGTAATCCGTGCGGTTCCGTAACACCCCCCTCTGTTCGAGGTTTTTCCCTATTCCCTGCCCTTTTTCGGGGCCTTTGCCTTAGGTCCCCCCTTCCTCCCTGGCGGTATCGGTGGGCCCCTCAGTTATGTCTCACAGCTGATTTATGCCCCTCCTTTCTCCATTTTTCCTCCTGCCCCTTCCCCCACCTCTCATGCTTTCTTAGCAGTGGCCTCATGCATCCCGCCCCGCCTATGCTGGTGGGCCCCCGCTTTCCCCTCTCCCCTTACCAGTCTATCCCCCAGCGGATCCAGGGTCTGTTTTTTATGTTTCTTTGTCCCGACGCTTCGCTTTTAGTTTCAGCACCGGTTTTGATTAAATGTCCTCCCGTTGCTGCTGGGTCAATTGTGGCAAAGTTGCGGCGGGTGGCGACATGGCCCCTTCAGCTTGGGGTGCGGCTCCTCCGCCCTCGCTTATGGTTCCTGCGGTTTTGACCACATTGGGTGCCGGTATTTTTGGTCTCTGGTCAGATAGCGCGGCAGTATGCTGTAGTTTTGCGCTCCCTGCGGACCAGAAAACATTGTTTACCAATCAATTGCAGAATGGTTACTGTTCGGCAACTGAGGATGTGTGGTGTGCCTTTTTTATTTTTCCTCCCGGGTGCCATGATTTGACCCCTTTGGTTCACGGGAGGTTGTTTCATTTTTGCCCCCTCACTCGGGTTCTGTTTCTCTTTCCTTGCAGGTTTGTCGTTTGTATGCTTTAAATTTTGTGTTGCGTTCATGACTTGGTTTGGGTGCAGCGACTCCAGCTTTAGGGTTTGTTTAGTTTTGCTGTTTGAGATTTCTAGGGGTTCTTCTATAGAACGGGTTACTACCGCGGTCATGTATGCGGATAGGCTGGGGTTCGGCTCCCGCTGATTGTGAACATTTTGTGGATGAGATGTAGCGTCTCGCTGCATACCAAAGTGACTTTTCAATATGTGATCTGTATAGACACTGTGCATGTCATATGCACTGTTATTCGCTGTTTTCCGTCCGTAAATGTCATAATTGTTGTTTTCTGGATTAATTAGCATGGCTCAATCTGACTGATGCAGAGGTCTATGGTTTAGAGGGACACGGGTTCGGTCCCTGCATCACCTAGATTATTTTTATTTATTAAGCGGTTTGGTGGCCTAATGGTCAGGTGTTCTACCTTGGAAGGTGTTCTGCTTTGGATTTGAAACGCCGACATGCATGTTTCGTGCACGAGCCTCGTTAAAGCTATACAGCGAAACGTGCACGTCGGCGTTTCAGCGGTTTACCACACTCCTTTAATAATGCATTTAATGGTGTAGAATCTAATTTGATAGGCAGTTACTCTAGACCTTCTCTGACACCCTCGAATATTGAGGTGATATGAATTAAACTCAAGTGTCAGAATAGGTTATTAGGGAGTAATACTAAGAGTGATAGAAAAATTGTATATGACTCAGATACTCAGACACAGACCTTGAATGATTTATGTCAGTGATGAATATGTATGTCAGTAGCAGCACTGTGCGGCCACTCTGAAATGTATTCACTAAGGTGCTGTATCTAGCACTTGGCAACTAAATATCATATATACTATATCGATCTAATAGTTACAATAGTAGATCCATGGTAATTATATACGAATATTGTGCTCCATCTATCAATACAAAAGATATAAACCACGGATTGAGCATACTTTTTCCAGCCCTTAAGTAGAAGCCAGTGACACATAAGTGAAGTGTACTGTGTAACATAACTTGTTACATTGTTTGATTACAAACACAGGTGCAGCCAGAATAATAACATTAATGTAGCAATATCATCCCTGTGTTATTCTATCGTGAATACAGGCTGCTACAATATTAAAGTGAAAGTATCACTGGATAAGGAAATGCTGGTAACCATTTATGATCGATAGATTTGTCACCAATGTAATTTAAGGGCCACAACACAACTCTGTGACACACCCCTTTATTATTCCTCACTATAGGGGCATTAATCCATGGTGTCTTTTCACTAAAAATCAATGACACAAAATGTGAAGTGAATATGTGGAATTCACCATAATTACGAGACATACCTCCCCTATCATCTCTCATCCTCATTGTAGGAGTATTAACCCATTGGGCATTTTCTTTCTTTCAATAAAAAGTCAGCGAGATATATGTGAGGTGATTGTGTGGAATGTATTAGATGAATAAAAACATGTATATTGTATGAACACAAAAAATACACACCACAGTGGCAAGAGAGATTTATTGTGATAAGTGACTCTTCACATTATACCTTCATAATACCAGGTTGCTATTTGGATATACATATTTCAACTCTGTAATATTTTACCAGCATAAAAGAGGCTGTGTAAATACTGAATAGGGATTATTGATCCCTTACAGGATAAGAATCTGATAGAACTGGGGGATCTGGTCAGTTACTATATCTGGACTCCCAAGGGCCCCACAAACATACTTATTCCTACACCATATCAGGAGTTATACGTGGAAGTACCGCTTTTTAAATCTATTCACATTTATTTCTATTTCTTCTCACTTATTTGTTTGTATGTGTCTAAGTTTTTAACCTCTATGTTTTGCTGTGTAATCCCCAGAGAAATGGGATATTTTAGAAGGCAGAAGCAATAAAAGCTAAGTTTTATATAGATATTAGAGTACAAATCATTCAGTGCGCCCTACTAGGCAACTATTTTTCGATTCTCCTCCCTATCCTTTCCCCCCCTCTTTTCAACACCACAGACCTGCCAACACGCAGCAGCGTGTGCTGACTGTAGCACAATGCTGCCGCTGTTGCTGGCAGGACGGGGGAGCTTCTGAGCTGGGACAGAGCTACTCGAGCCGGGGGGCCCCCTAAAACTGTGGGGCCAACGGTACGTATCCCCTGCCCCCCCTTAATCCGGCTCTGCTGCTGGAACCCCCCCTTAATCCGTACCCCCTGATGCCCCCTCTCCTTCTGTCTCCACTATTCACCGCTGCTCCAGGAGCTTTCCAACTGCCCCCCCCCCCACCGCGGGACACTGCGACCTGTGGGTGGGACAGCGGGACAGACCCCAAAAAATGGGACTGTCCCGCGAAAATCGGGACAGTTGGGAGGTATGGGGATGTGTGAAGGGGTATGCCATACAGACAGATGGGCACCGGCTCACTGTGTGCTTGACCCCCCACATCAGCATACTCAGCAGGGTCTCTCCGGTGCGGGGGAGCGTCACTTTTTGGCACACTCCACGCTTCTTAGCTGCAGTTTTGTGGGGCACCTGCCGCTGTGCAGGTTCCGTACTGCCTCTGTTATCTCCAGTCCCGGCAACCCCACTGCTAGCTGCAGCGCTGCCACCCGCAGTGAGTTGCGCCCAGCTCCTTCACACATTTTAGCCGGCGGGTAGCGCTGCAGAAGTCCGAGCTGCTTGCAGGCTCCGACTCCCTCCTCCCTCCAGCCGCAGCATCTCCTGGGAGCTAACCAGTCACTCCCAGTCTCCCCTTACCACAGTGTCCAGCATCCGCGAGGTCCGCGCCGCGTGCATGCTATGACCCCCTCCACCCGCAGCATCTGCAGACACCCTCCTCTATCCACGGTCCCCACCTCACCCACCCCTCCCCCACCCATGGCACCCTGCACCTGCCCCTCCACCACCTGCAGCACCTCCGGACCTCCTTCCCCATCCACCGCACCACCCGTACCTGCCCCTCCCCACGGCGCCTCCGGACCCCCTACCCCACCCCCGCCCCTTCCCATCCCACAGCACCTCCGGAACCCTTCACCCATCCGCAACATCCCTGCACCTGCCCCTCTCCCACCCATGGCACCCCTACCCCTCCCCACCTGCAGTGCCTCCGGACCCCTCCCCCATCTGCAGCCCCCACTCCTCTGCCCCTCCCCCACCCGCAGCACCTCCTGACCCTTCCCCATTCAGGCCCCCCCCCCGCTTCCGGCCCCCCTCCACCCGCAGCATCTACAGACACCCTCCCCCATCCGCAGCCCCCCCCCCCCGCACCCGCTACATTCTGTACATCGTGCCTGCAGGTGCTGTTCACGCTGTCGCAAGGGGCTGCGCCTCCTTCACCATCGCACGCCCTTTCATTGCGCAATATTTAACCACTAACAAAGGAATGCAGGTAATACTCCATATAATACAAATATTGAACCCCAGAAAGGCATGCAAGGGTTAAGGGGGCATAGCCCCTTGCGACGGTGTGAAGAGTGCCCCTTAGGGCACGATGAAGCACCTAGTTAATAAATATGTCCATAAGAGAGAACTGTATGTTCAGATGAAAAAGGGCTGTAGAAACCTCGGACCTCATTCCGAGTTGTTCGCTCGCTAGCTACTTTTAGCAGAAATGCAAACACAAAGCCGCCGCCCTCTGGGAGTGTATCTTAGCATATCAAAATTGCTAACGAAAGATTAGCAATTCTGCTATTAAGTATTATCTTGCAGTCTCTGAGTAGCTTCAGACCTACTCCTAGATTGCGATCACCTCAGTCCGTTTAGTTCCAGGTTTGACGTCACAAACACGCCCAGCGTCCGGACAGCCACTCCCCCGTTTCTCCAGCCACTCCCGCGTTTTCTGCTGGCACGTCTGCATTTTTTAGCACACTCCCAGAAAACGCTCAGTTATCACCCAGAAACACCCACTTCCTGTCAATCATTCTCCGATCAACAGAGCGACTGAAAAGCTTTGTTCGCCCATGAGTAAAATAGCATAGTTTTGTGTAAAATTGCTTAGCGCGTGCGCCCTGCGGTGCACACGCATGCGCAGAACTGCCGGATTTTAGTCTATTAGCAATTCTGCTAAAAATAGCAGCGAGCGAACAACTCGGAATGACCACATTCTCATAATTACATAGCAAGTACATAGGCACTAGGCCTCAAGCAAACATAAAACCAGATGTAGAACCTGGTGATTCTTTAAGACATACCAAACTTTACCACTAGGTGTCCTTCAAGTACAGAAAATATCTCAGCAAATACACATTTCTAAACCTATTCACAATGTATGCAACAAATCATTTAATCTCCAAATGCTACAATTTTGCTTTATGTCAACCATGCTGACTGCTATGGTTGTTATAAATCTGAACAATATTGAATAGTTATTGATTGGAGCTGTCACACAGGTCACAGTGGGAAACACATACATAATGAAGCAGCAAATACATTGTATCTCTCCTGAGAGTGATATATTTAGACTATGGGGTCTATTTATCACCATCAATTCCCCCCCACCCCCTGTCAATACTACCCCCGCGCCACAGAAGAGCCCCCCCACGACACCCCCCCCGACACCTCCCCCACTTCCCGGTTTATACTTACCAGCCGCAGGAGCCAGTGTCCGCTGCTCCAGGAGGCTGCCGGGCGCTGGGTCCTTCTGCTGTGCTGTGACCCCTGGTGCTATAAAGTGAGCTGCCGCTTTGCAGCATCACTTTACTGCACTGGGGGTCACAGCACAGCATATGGAAGACCCGGCGCCCCGCAGCCCACACCGATCACTGACTCCCTGGACTGGTAAATATGTTTTGGTGGATTTTTTACCTTGTTTTTAGAATGTGATCAGCTTGTGTGTCCATTGGACACACAAAGCTGATCAGACTGCCAGGTCCTTGCACAGCTATCTCTGCCAGGGGGCAGAGAAAGCTGAGCAAATTACTCCTTATTGCAGTGCTGCAAAATTATCCTGAGCTGGCGAAATTATCACAGGGCTTAGTGCTGAGGTTTTTTTTACTTTTTTTTTTTTTTTTAAGTAAATTCAGCCCCCTCGCATTTCCCATTATAAGTATGGGGAATGCAATGTGGGTTACTAAAAAAAATGACAATTAAAGGGTTTGGAGCAGTTTTCCATGAAAACTGCTCCAAATGCCCTTTAATACATTTGTGTGATACTTAAATAATGTGAAAAGGGTGTGAAAATACCCCTTTTCACATTATTTTAGTAAAAATAATGTTAATAAATAGGCCCCTATATAATTTTCTACAGTATGCAAGCTAGAACTTCCATCCATTTCACACCTGCACAGAGAGTTTTAGTAACATCCACGGTGAGAAAGGGTCTGATTCTAGAGGTACTGCGAAGGTCGAGGATGCAGTCAGCCTGCACTACATTCTACAGCACATAGACATTGCCGGTACCTACGCGAGGGTCCTGTTTGTCGATTTCAGCTCGGCCTTCAATACAATTGTCCCCAGCATCCTCCACCCCAAGTTGCTTCGCCTAGGGGTCCTAGAAGCTACCTGTTCCTGGATAGTAGTCTTCCTGACTGATAGGACACAGGTGGTGAAAGTGGGGGAATTCACCTCTCAATCGCGCTCCATTAGTAGAGGGGCCCCTCAGGGCTGTGTCCTCTCACCCCTGCTCTTTTCCCTGTACACAAATGACTGCACCTCAGAGGCGCAATCAGTAAAGATCGTCAAATTCGCCGATGACACCCCCATCATCGGCCTCATCAAGGACGGGGACAAATCGGCCTATAGACGGGAAGTAGACCGGTTGGCCCAGTGGTGCAGCCACAACAACCTTGAGCTCTGCTCAACCCCCTCAAAACTGTCGAGATGATAGTGGATTTCAGGAAGAAGTCAGCTTGTGCACCTCCGCTAACAATTGCTGACAGTGTGGTATCGCTAGTGGACTCCTTCAAGTTTCTAGGGACCACAATCTCCTGGGACCTTAAATGGGGGTCCAATGCTGACACTGTTGGGAAAGCGCAGCACAGGTTGTTCTTCCTCAGGCAACTAAGGAAGTTCAACATCCCACAGAAGCTTCTGCTCCTCTTCTACTCTGTGATTGTGGAGTCGGTACTGTGCTCTACGATACTGGTATGGTACAGTTCCGCCAGCATGAGGGACAGATACAGTCTCCAAGAGGTGGTCAGAACCGCAGAGAAGATCATCGGAGCCGACCTTCCCTCAGTCCAGGATCTGTAGTGTCCAGAGCTAAATAGCGGGCAACGAAGATAGTGAAGGTGCAGCTACACCCCGCCACAGCATGTTTAACTTGCTTCCTTCAAGCAGGTGTTATAGGGCCACCAGGTCCAGCAGAAGTCTCAAAAGTTTCTTTCCCCAAGTGATCCGCCTGCTGAACTCCTGAACATTGACTGACTGGACGTACATGTAACTCACTTGTGTCCCTACGGTATTCCTATCTGTATGACAGCTTGGCTGGTCTTATTATGGTGCCTAGGTTGGCCTCGTAGGCGCTAGTTGAGCCCTGGGTTTTGTAGTGTAGTGCGTAGGTTAATTTGGTGTCACAGTTTGGTTTTTACGTTTGTGGATTGCCATGGGTTTCGGTGGCGGGTCAGGGCCTTCGGCGCCTGCCTGTGGAGGGAGAGCGCTGCAGTCTTGGTGGCCTATTGTGGTGCAAGATGTCATCGTGGGGCATCTACCCTCCGATCACTTGTCGAGTTTGTCCTGCTCAATGTGGGGGACCTAGATGCCCTTCATGCGGGGGCCTTTCAGTCTAAGCCAGGAGGTGTTGTGAGTCGCCACGATGCTAGTGCGTCATTGCAGGGGGGGGGGCTGAAAGTCATCCCCTGGGGCCCAGAACAATAAGCTGTGACCTTTAAGCCAAGCCGTTTATGTGTCAGTGTCAATTATTAGTGTCTATGTCAATTATTTTAAGGTTAAGTTAATCATTATGTCAAAAGGGTACGGATTGTGGTTTGTATAAGTTAAGTACTACTTCATTGGAAAATGAGGGTCAACGGTCACAAGGCTTTAAAGATGTTTTAGGAATACACATATGGAGCTCTTAATGAGGGAGCGCTTCCTGTTACAGTGTGGCCGGGACAGCCCGTTGGCCTGTTACATTCTTCAATCTCTCCGGTCACTTCATCGTACTGTACTTTCTAATTTCTCTGTCATTTCCCACCATATGTTACACTTCTTGCAATTGCTCATCCTACCCACTGTAACCTATGTAGTGTGCCCTAGATGGCTGCCTGGCTTGGTACTTCCAAGGGCAGGATGAACAACACATTGAACTGTTCAACCCTTATATGTCTTATTTTTATGTCTTGCTTAATGCACATTGTAACTGATGTAGTGACCCAACATGGCTGCCTAGCCTGGTGCTCTAATGTGTGGACTGTATAACGCTTAGTTCTGATAAGTTTCCACAATCTTGTCAAATATTTTTTCCCTCCCCATAATGTGTCATCTCTTGGCATTACCAATTCTGCTCAGTGTAATACTATGTAGTGGGCCTGCAAAGGTTGGCTTAAGTGCACTGGATTCTGAGCACTGAACAGTCCTCTGACCGGTGAATCAGCTGATGTGTGCAGTCAGCTGAGATGCAGGAAAGTGGCGGCACTTTACTGCATCTCAGCTGTCTGCACACATCAGCTGATCCACCGGTCAGAGGAGGTCCCAGCTCAGCCCATGCTGCACATAAATGTAATCCTAATCTTGGGCAGCAGCTGGCAGAATTGGGCAGAAAAGCAGGGGGGAAGGGTGATCTGATTACTAAAAAAAAAATGTGAATGAAAGGGTTTGGAGTAGTTTTTCACAAAATACTCTTCCAAATGCGTTTATTATCTTTCAGTGAAACTAAAATGTAATAATATTTTAGTAAAAATATCTCCTATATAATAGCCCAGATCTGTGACTTTGAGACTCATTTGCTAACGCTGAGCGGAGTCACAACACTGGGCGGAGTTAGTCAAATGAGTCACAGATCTGGCCAAATCTATAGGAGACTAGGAGCAGAAGCAGATAGTATGGGCATGGCACAGGCAGGGGTGCATACCTCCCAGCTTTCTTCAGGAGCTTTCTTCAGGCAGAAAGAGGGACACACATGCGTCGAAAAGAGGGCGTGGTCAACGAAAAGGGGGCGTGGCTTCACGGGAGGGCCCCCGTTTTCATCAGTGAGGGGGCATGCCCAGCGCTCTGTGAGCTGCTGGCATGGACCCCAGGGTCTGATTATGAGTCCGGGGGGCCCAGGGCACTTGAGACAGGGGAGCCCTATCTCATTGTTGTGCCTGCTATGGGGTTGGGGGCATGACCTAATCGCCCACGAGGCCACGCCCCCTTAAGCAAATTCCGGGATTTTTTATTTTTTATGGCATTTTGGCCCCTCAGCTAGGGCTAAATCCAGAGGAGGTGGTCGCTCCCCCCTACACACCCGCACAGGCAGAAGAAAGCAGGGAGACTGCTGCCTGCCTGCAACACCACAGACCTGACAACACGCAGCAGCGTGTGCTGACTGTAGCACAATGCTGCCGCTGTTGCTGGCAGGACGTGGGAGCTTCTGAGCTGGGACAGAGCTACTCGAGCCGGGGGGGCCCCCTAAAACTGTGGGGCCAACGGTACGTATCCCCTGCCCCCCCCCCCCCCTTAATCCGGCTCTGCTGCTGAAACCCCCCCTTAATCCGTACCCCCTGATGCCCCCTCTCCCTCTGTCTCCACTATTCACCGCTGCTCCAGGAGCTTTCCAACTGCCCCCCCACCGCGGGACACTGTGACCTGTGGGTGGGACAGCGGGACAGACCCCAAAAAATGGGACTGTCCCGCGAAAATCGGGACAGTTGGGAGGTATGGGGATGTGTGAGGGGGTATGCCGTACAGACAGACGGGCACCGGCTCACTGTGTGCTTGACCCCCCACATCAGCATACTCAGCAGGGTCTCTCTGTCGCGGGGGAGCGTCACTTTCTGGTACACTCCACGCTTCTTAGCTGCAGTTTTGTGGGGCACCTGCCGCTGTGCAGGTTCTGTACTGCCTCTGTTATCTCCAGCCCCGGCAACCCCACTGCTAGCTGCAGCGCTGCCACCCGCAGTGAGGTGCGCCCAGCTCCTTCACACATTTTAGCCGGCGGGTAGCACTGCAGAAGTCCGAGCTGCTTGCAGGCTCCGACTCCCTCCTCCCTCCAGCCGCAGCGTCTCCTGGGAGCTAACCAGTCACTCCCAGTCTCCCCTTACCACAGTGCCCAGCAGCCGCGAGTTCCGCACCGCGTGCATGCTATGACCCCCTCCACCCGCAGCATCTGCAGACACCCTCCTCCATCCGCGGTCCCCCCCTCACCCACCCCTCCCCCACCCATGGCACCCCCGCACCTGCCCCTCCACCACCTGCAGCACCTCCGGACCTCCTTCCCCATCCACCGCACCACCCGTACCTGCCCCTCCCCTCCCCACGGCGCCTCCGGACCCCCTACCCCACCCCCGGCACCCCCGCCCCTTCCCATCCCACAGCACCTCCGGAACCCTTCACCCATCCGCAACATCCCTGCACCTGCCCCTCTCCCACCCATGGCACCCCTGCCCCTCCCCCACCTGCAGTGCCTCTGGACCCCACCCCCATCTGCAGCCCCCACTCCTCTGCCCCTCCCCCACCCGCAGCACCTCCTGACCCTTCCCAATCCGCCCCCCCCCCCCCCGCTTCCGGCCCCCCTCCACCTGCAGCATCTACAGACACCCTCCCCCATCCGCAGTCCCCCCCGCACCCGCTACATTCTGTACATCGTGCCCTGCAGGTGCTGTTCACGCTGTCGCAAGGGGCTGCGCCTCCTTCACCATCGCACGCCCTTTCATTGTGCAATATTTAACCACTAACAAAGGAATGCAGGTAATACTCCATATAATACAAATATTGAACCCCAGAAAGGTATGCAAGGGTTAAGGGGGCATAGCCCCTTGCGACGGTGTGAAGAGTGCCCGTAGGGCGCGATGAAGCACCTAGTTAATAAATATGTCCATAAGAGAGAACTGTATGTTCAGATGAAAAAGGGCTGTAGAAACCTCGGACCTCATTCCGAGTTGTTCGCTCGCTAGCTACTTTTAGCAGAAATGCAAACACAAAGCCGCCGCCCTCTGGGAGTGTATCTTAGCATATCAAAATTGCTAACGAAAGATTAGCAATTCTGCTATTAAGTATTATCTTGCAGTCTCTGAGTAGCTTCAGACCTACTCCTAGATTGCGATCACCTCAGTCCGTTTAGTTCCAGGTTTGACGTCACAAACACGCCCAGCGTCCGGCCAGCCACTCCCCCGTTTCTCCAGCCACTCCCGCATTTTCTGCTGGCACGTCTGCATTTTTTAGCACACTCCCAGAAAACGCTCAGTTACCACCCAGAAACACCCACTTCCTGTCAATCATTCTCCGATCAACAGAGCGACTGAAAAGCTTTGTTCGCCCGTGAGTAAAATAGCATAGTTTTGTGTAAAATTGCTTAGCGCGTGCGCCCTGCGGTGCACACGCATGCGCAGAACTGCCGGATTTTAGTCTATTAGCAATTCTGCTAAAAATAGCAGCGAGCGAACAACTCGGAATGACCACATTCTCATAATTACATAGCAAGTACATAGGCACTAGGCCTCAAGCAAACATAAAACCAGATGTAGAACCTGGTGATTCTTTAAGACATACCAAACTTTACCACTAGGTGTCCTTCAAGTACAGAAAATATCTCAGCAAATACACATTTCTAAACCTATTCACAATGTATGCAACAAATCATTTAATCTCCAAATGCTACAATTTTGCTTTATGTCAACCATGCTGACTGCTATGGTTGTTATTAATCTGAACAATATTGAATAGTTATTGATTGGAGCTGTCACACAGGTCACAGTGGGAAACACATACATAATGAAGCAGCAAATACATTGTATCTCTCCTGAGAGTGATATATTTAGACTATGGGGTCTATTTATCACCATCAATTCCCCCCCACCCCCTGTCAATACTACCCCCGCGCCACAGAAGAGCCCCCCCCCCCCCCCCCCCCCACGACACCCCACCGACACCTCCCCCACTTCCCGGTTTATACTTACCAGCCGCAGGAGCCAGTGTCCGCTGCTCCAGGAGGCTGCCGGGCGCTGGGTCCTTCTGCTGTGCTGTGACCCCTGGTGCTATAAAGTGAGCTGCCGCTTTGCAGCATCACTTTACTGCACTGGGGGTCACAGCACAGCATATGGAAGACCCGGCGCCCCGCAGCCCACACCGATCACTGACTCCCTGGACTGGTAAATATGTTTTGGTGGATTTTTTACCTTTTTTATTTTGTTTTTAGAATGTGATCAGCTAGTGTGTCCATTGGACACACAAAGCTGATCAGACTGCCAGGTCCTTGCACAGCTATCTTTGCCAGGGGGCAGAGAAAGCTGAGCAAATGACTCCTTATTGCAGTGCTGCAAAATTATCCTGAGCTGGCGAAATTATCACAGAGCTTAGTGCTGAGGTTTTTTTACTTTTTATTTTATTTTATTTTTTTAAGTAAATTCAGCCCCCTCGCATTTCCCATTATAAGTATGGGGAATGCACTGTGGGTTACTAAAAAAAAATGACAATTAAAGGGTTTGGAGCAGTTTTCCATGAAAACTGCTCCAAATGCCCTTTAATACATTTGTGTGATACTTAAATAATGTGAAAAGGGTGTGAAAATACCCCTTTTCACATTATTTTAGTAAAAATAATGTTAATAAATAGGCCCCTATATCATTTTCTACAGTATGTAAGCTAGAACTTCCATCCATTTCACACCTGCACAGAGAGTTTTAGTAACATCCACGGTGAAAAAGAGGTCTGATTCTAGAGGTACTGCGAAGGTCGAGGATGCAGTCAGCCTGCACTACATTCTACAGCACATAGACATTGCCGGTACCTACGCGAGGGTCCTGTTTGTCGATTTCAGCTCGGCCTTCAATACAATTGTCCCCAGCATCCTCCACCCCAAATTGCTTTGCCTAGGGGTCCTAGAAGCTACCTGTTCCTGGATAGTAGTCTTCCTGACTGATAGGACACAGGTGGTGAAAGTGGGGGAATTCACCTCTCAATCGCGCTCCTGATGAGCGGATTCGGTTTTACTCGGTTTTACTCGGTTCTCAAAACCGAATCTTATTGGCTAACCAAAACACGTGACATCAGTGAGTCAATAAGATTCGGTTTTGAGAACCGAGTAAAACCGAGTAAAACCGAATCCGCTCATCACGGGTACAGGGGCCCCTCAGGGCTGTGTCCTCTCACCCCTGCTCTTTTCCCTGTACGCAAATGACTGCACCTCAGAGGCGCAATCAGTAAAGATCGTCAAATTCGCCGATGACACCACCATCATCGGCCTCATCAAGGACGGGGACGAATCGGCCTATAGACGGGAAGTAGACCGGTTGGCCCAGTGGTGCAGCCACAACACCCTTGAGCTCAACCCCCTCAAAACTGTCGAGATGATAGTGGATTTCAGGAAGAAGTCAGCTAGTGCCAGTGGCAAACGCAGGATTTGCATGGGGGGGTTTCCAGAACTGGGCGGAGCCAATCACGGGGGTGGGGACTGAGGTGACCCAGTATATGCTGGGTCCGTAAAACTAGTGTGTCTGTGTGTGTGTGTGTGTATATATATATATATATATATTGTGACAAGAACACTGGGATAGTGTTTGAGGGCAGGTATATTTGTCCCAGGTTCTTGTCTTACATGTTTTAGAAAATGTTAACTTCTAGGAAAAATGCTTTTTGTTTTGTCTGAACCTTTTCAGTTTGCTGTAAAAGCTGGGTAAAGGCTCTGAGAGAGAGATAAGGCGAGTTCTAGACATTGGGCCCAGTTCGGGTCTTTGGCCTCACAGAGGGCTAATCAGGGTTTCAGCTGTGTAAGAGTGTTATAGTGCTTCTAACCTGATTAGTATGGGCAGACTGCCTGGGAAGGCTGCAGGATCTGTGTGTGAGAGACACGCTTTCTGATGCAAGTAAGCTATACAGTATGTACTGAAGAACTCTGTGTTTTGTTTAGTGACAGTTAGGAACATCTTATGTTTAGTTAGTGCCGGACAGGCAAGGTATTTTTATTTTGGGGTTTGTTTTATTTTCTGTTTCAATAAAACTGGCCGGGGTCAGTTGTACCAGAAACTGGACTTGTGTTGTTCCTCAGCTGCTGCGGGCTGCCATATTCCCCGGGAAAAGGCACCTTGCACCCCTACAGTGTTACAACTTGGTGGAGAATGCGAGCAGGCCGTTCTGCGCATAAGTGAAAGCAGCAGCTTTGTGAGGCCTGCAGAAAACGGTGGTTTATGCAGATACAGCCCAGTGTGAAGTTACTGAGACTCACCCCTGAGGGTTTGATATATGTCCTGGGTGAAAGCAGCTGCAAAGCCGCCTGAAAAATCTGTTGACATGGAGGATCTGCTTAAAGCCTTGCTGCAAGCTACAGCGGCTCAGCAGGAGGCCAACCGACAGCAGCAGGTGGCAATGGAGGAAAATTGGAGACTACAGCAGGTGGCAATGGAGGAAAATAAGAGACAACAGCAGGCAGTTGTTGATGAACTTTACAGGCAACAGCGTCAGGATAGAGAGGCCTTAACAGAAGTGGTGCAGAGACTTGCAGCTCGGGTTGGAGATGTGGCCGTCAGTGCTCCAACCAGCTCTAGTTCTATACGAGCCAGTCACTTCCTGCAGAAAATGACAGAGGCTGATGATGTGGAGGCCTATCTGACCACGTTTGAAAGGACTGCCGAGCGTGAGAACTGGCCGAAAGCACAGTGGGCCAGTCTGCTGGCACCTTTCCTGTCAGGTGAGCCCCAAAAAGCTTACTTTGATTTAAGCCCTGCTGAGGCTCGGGACTATGATAAACTAAAGACTGAGATCCTGACCCGCCTGGGAGTCACGCTGTCAGTACGAGCACAACGGGTGCACCGTTGGCTGTACGCCATGGAGAAGCCTCCGCGCTCCCAGATGCACGACCTTATTCAGCTAACAAAAAAATGGCTGCAGCCAGAGACATTAACTGGTCCCCAGATGGTGGAAAGAGTCGTCATGGACCGCTACTTGAGATCTTTGCCCATGGTCCTGCGCAAGTGGGTGAGCCATGGAAACCCGGGTACTGCTGACCAATTAGTGGACATGGTAGAGAGGTATTTGGCAGCAGAGGAACTACTGATGACCACCCAGCAACCCATAGGTCCTCGACAGCGCCCTTCAGTAAAGACTGGTAAGACTGTTCCGTGGGAAAACGTTGCTGGGCGGTTAAGAGAACGCAAGGCTGGAGAGACTGTAAACACTGGCCCTGGAAACAGGCCAATGGGGCTAGAACGGTCTATGCTGCCCAAATGGGTTGATAATCGTGTGGTTAAATGTTTTAGGTGTGGTATGCCAGGTCATGTTATTGCCAATTGCCCAGTCACGCAAGAACCCATGCAATGTGATGCTGCCTTTGAATGTCGCAGAATGTCTTTCTTTGCTAGGTTAGCTTGTACTGTGGTACCTTCACCTGAGCTGGAAAAACAAATGTGTGATGTGTTCTTAGAAGGTAACCGGGTAGAGGCCTTGCTAGATTCAGGAAGTTTAGTTACCCTCGTGAAAGCTGGGTTAGTGAACCCCTTAAAGGTCCAGCAAATACCTATTGGGGTAACTTGCATACATGGGGATACCCAACATTATGCCACTGCTGAGGTGAATATAGAAACTTGTTGTGGGTCAGCAATGGTTAAAGTGGGACTGGTCCCTACCTTGGTGCATGAGGCCATAATAGGGAGGGATTTTCCTCATTTTTGGAAACTGTGGGAATCACGGTTATCAACAGATGTGAGAAGTAAAAAGCCAGTTGATAATACCGGTGATTTTATGGATGTACGTGGGTCTTCGGAACTTTCTGGCCCTTTGCCTTTTGCTAGTTTGGCTGGGGAAGTGACAGATGGGGAGTCCAGTGAGGACCCTCTTGCCGGGAACAGAGACATAGTAGTTAGAACTGGAAGCGTGCCTGACCTGGAGGTAAAGAAGGATCTGTTTGCGTCTGAACAGTTAAAGGATCCTACCTTAATAAAGGCTAGAGAGAATGTTAAGATTGTTAATGGGGAACCTGTGGTACCAGGTGACAGGGTTACGTATCCCCACATGGCCATCTGTAATGAGCTCTTGTACCACATTGTCAAAAGGGGTGAGGATGTGGTGGAACAGCTGGTAGTTCCCCAGCCTTATCGGAGAACGGTACTAGATTTAGCTCATAGTCACGTTACCGCAGGACATTTAGGGGCAGAAAAAACCACTGAAAGAGTTTTACAAAGGTTCTTTTGGCCAGGGGTTTATAAAGAAGTGTCTGAATATTGTTCTTCCTGTCCTGAATGCCAGTATCATGCCCCTAGACCCCATTTCAGGAGCCCACTAGTTCCCATGCCTATTATAGAGGTCCCGTTTGACAGAATAGCCATGGATCTCGTGGGGCCCTTGTTAAAGTCTGCTCGGGGCCATCAGTATATCCTGGTAATTATGGACTATGCCACTCGATATCCTGAGGCTGTCCCTTTACGCACTATCACAACCAAGGTGATAGCTAGGGAGCTGGTGCAGGTATTTAGTAGAGTGGGAATACCAAAAGAAATTTTGACTGACCAAGGTACTCCATTTATGTCAAGGATCATGAAAGAATTGTGCAAGTTATTTAAGGTCACTCACCTCAGGACGTCCATCTACCATCCCCAAACTGACGGGTTGGTGGAAAGGTTTAATAAAACATTAAAAAGTATGTTAAAAAAGGTTGTTGAGAGAGATGGGAAAAACTGGGATTGTTTGTTGCCCTACTTGTTAATGGCCATCAGAGAAGTCCCTCAGTCCTCTACGGGGTTTTCTCCATTTGATTTGTTGTATGGTAGACACCCCAGAGGGCTGTTGGATATTGCCAAAGAGACGTGGGAAGGACAGCCCACTCCTTATAGAAGCGTTATTGAGCATGTAACACAAATGCAGGATAGGATTGCAGCCGTGGTACCTGTTGTCAGAGAGCACATGGAACAGGCCCAAAGTGCTCAACAGAGGGTCTATAACCGGAGTGCCAAGATACGGGAATTTGCTCCTGGAGATAGAGTTCTTGTTTTGGTACCCACTGTGGAAAGCAAATTCCTAGCTAAATGGCAGGGTCCATTTGAGATTAGGGAAAAAGTGAATGAGGTTAATTACAAAGTATACCAGCCGGGAAAGAGAAAACCCGAACAGATCTACCATGTTAACTTAATCAAACCCTGGAAAGATAGGTTGTCTCTGTCAGCGGAGCCTTGCCCTTCGGTGTCTTCACCCCGGTTGCTTCCCGCAGTGAAGGTGTCAGAGACATTATCAGCTGATCAGAACAATCAGGTTAAAGAATTTCTCATCCAAAATAGGGAGGTATTTTCAGAGCTGCCTGGCCGAACGACCATAATAAAACATGACATTGTCACAGAACCAGGGGTCAGGGTTCATTTAAAGCCATATAGGATTCCTGAAGCTCAGCGAGAAGCTATTTCTAAGGAAGTTAAAACCATGTTAGAACTTGGAGTCATAGAGGAGTCTAACAGTGAGTGGTCCAGTCCCATAGTGCTCATCCCGAAGCCCGACGGTAGCATACGCTTCTGTAATGACTTTCGTAAGTTAAATGAGGTGTCCAAGTTTGACGCATACCCCATGCCCCGTGTGGATGAGCTTGTAGAAAGGCTGGGAACAGCCAGGTTTCTCACCACATTGGACCTGACCAAAGGTTACTGGCAAATACCTTTATCTGATAGCGCCAAAGAAAAAACAGCCTTTTCGGTTCCGGAGGGGCTGTACCAGTATAAGATGTTACCCTTTGGGTTGCATGGGGCTCCAGCAACCTTTCAACGGGCGATGGATAAAATTTTGAGGCCCCATAGAAAATATGCAGCTGCCTATTTGGATGATGTGGTAATTCACAGTACAGACTGGGGGTCCCATTTGGTTAAAGTACAAGCAGTACTGGACTCAATCAGAGAGGCAGGGTTAACTGCTAACCCAAAGAAGTGCTGCCTCGCAATGGAGGAGGTCAAATACTTGGGCTTCACCATAGGCAGAGGTCTGATTAGGCCCCAATTGAATAAAGTTGATGCTATTCAAAACTGGCCTCGTCCAGTGAATAAAAAACAGGTAAGGGCTTTTTTGGGAATTACTGGGTACTATAGACGGTTTATTCCTAATTTTGCGACCACAGCGGTGCCGTTGTCAGACCTTACCAAAGGGAAGCAGTCAAATGTGGTGAAATGGAACCCTGATGCAGAAAAGGCGTACCAAGCATTAAAAGTGGCTTTGTGTTCACAACCGGTGTTGATAACACCAGATTTTTCAAAAGAATTTGTGGTACAGACAGATGCCTCAGAGGTAGGGATAGGTGCTGTGCTGTCCCAAACCAGAGATGGGGACGAACACCCTATCATTTATTTGAGTAGGAAACTCAATGAGCATGAAAAAAAGTATGCCATTGTGGAAAAGGAGGCTTTGGCCATTAAGTGGGCACTAGATACCTTGAGATATTACCTCTTGGGTAGACAATTCAGACTAGTGACAGACCATGCCCCTTTAAAATGGATGTATGTAAATAGAGGCAAGAATGCTCGTGTAACTAGATGGTTTCTAGCATTGCAGGACTTTAAGTTTACTGTCGAACATAGACCGGGAACACAATTGGCCAACGCAGATGCATTGTCTCGCATCTTCTGTTTGGGGGCTACAAGTGTTCCGGCCCCTAGGTCGAAACAGGGGAGGGGGATATGTGACAAGAACACTGGGATAGTGTTTGAGGGCAGGTATATTTGTCCCAGGTTCTTGTCTTACATGTTTTAGAAAATGTTAACTTCTAGGAAAAATGCTTTTTGTTTTGTCTGAACCTTTTCAGTTTGCTGTAAAAGCTGGGTAAAGGCTCTGAGAGAGAGATAAGGCGAGTTCTAGACATTGGGCCCAGTTCGGGTCTTTGGCCTCACAGAGGGCTAATCAGGGTTTCAGCTGTGTAAGAGTGTTATAGTGCTTCTAACCTGATTAGTATGGGCAGACTGCCTGGGAAGGCTGCAGGATCTGTGTGTGAGAGACACGCTTTCTGATGCAAGTAAGCTATACAGTATGTACTGAAGAACTCTGTGTTTTGTTTAGTGACAGTTAGGAACATCTTATGTTTAGTTAGTGCCGGACAGGCAAGGTATTTTTATTTTGGGGTTTGTTTTATTTTCTGTTTCAATAAAACTGGCCGGGGTCAGTTGTACCAGAAACTGGACTTGTGTTGTTCCTCAGCTGCTGCGGGCTGCCATATTCCCCGGGAAAAGGCACCTTGCACCCCTACAGTGTTACAATATATATATATACATATACATATATCTACACACACATATATATATATATATATATACACACACACATACATATACACGGGTGGTCTTCAATATGCCGGCGGTCGGGCTCCCGGTGACCAGCATACCGGCGCCGGGAGCTTGACCGCCGGCATACCGACACTTATTCTCCCTCGTGGGGGTCCACGACCCCCCTGGAGGGAGAATAGAATAGTGTGGCGCGCGTAGCGTGGCAAGCACAGCGAGCCCGCAAGGGGCTTATTTGCGCTCGCCACACTGTTGGTAAGCCGGCGGCCGGCCTCCCGGCGCCGGTATGCTGGTCGCCGGGAGGCCGGCCGCCGGGAGATCGTAGTGAACCCATATACACATATACATAGCATATTAAACATGCATACATATATATATATATACACACACATACAGTACACATATATATACACATGTATATATATATATATATATATCATATGTGTGTGTGTGTGTGTTTATATGTATGTATGTATGTATATACATGTGTATATATGTAGGCACATGGATATATATGTACTATAATTAAAATAAAGTAAACTTTGCCACCAGGAAGACAGCAGGCTGCAGAGGACGCTAGACAGTCATTAATAATACTCATGCAGCTAGAAAAAATTTTTTTTTTTTTTTTTTTAGTGGAGGGGGGTTTCTGGGTACTCGGAAACCCCCCCTGGGTGTGCCACTTAGTGCACCTCCGCTAACGATTGCTGACAGTGTGGTATCACTAGTGGACTCCTTCAAGTTTCTAGGGACCACAATCTCCTGGGACCTTAAATGGGGGTCCAACGCTGACACCACTGTTGGGAAAGCGCAGCACAGGTTGTTCTTCCTCAGGCAACTAAGGAAGTTCAACATCCCACAGAAGCTTCTGCTCCTCTTCTACTCTGTGATTGTGGAGTCGGTACTGTGCTCTACGATACTGGTATGGTACAGTTCCGCCAGCATGAGGGACAGATGCAGTCTCCAAGAGGTGGTCAGAACCGCAGAGAAGATCATCGGAGCCGACCTTCCCTCAGTCCAGGATCTGTAGTGTCCAGAGCTAAATAGCGGGCAACGAAGATAGTGAAGGTGCAGCTACACCCCGCCACAGCATGTTTAACTTGCTTCCTTCAAGCAGGTGTTACAGGGCCACCAGGTCCAGCAGAAGTCTCAAAAGTTTCTTTCCCCAAGTGATCCGCCTGCTGAACTCCTGAACATTGACTGACTGGACGTACATGTAACTCACTTGTGTCCCTACGGTATTCCTATCTGTATGACTTTTTCTTGCCCAAGCTCTCTCCTCAGGACCATAGCCTTTCCAATGAACTAAAAAATTTACTTGACCCCGCACATACTTGGAGTCCAAATTTTCTCAACAACAAATTCTCGATGTCCTTGAACCAGGACTGGGGAAGGCCTCCTGAAACCTCTTACTTTAAATTTTTTAGAAACACATGCCAATTTAAACAGAGAACAATGGAAGGTACTATTGATTCTCAGAGACCTGGGTAACTGTAGACAAAAAGCAACAGGATTGACTTTCTGGATGATTTGAAATGGTCCAATGTAACAGGGACCCAACTTTTGAGATTTCTGGCGAAGCTTGATGTTTCGGGTAGATAACCATACCATGTCTTCCACTTCAAATGAGCAAGGTTTCTGGAATCTGTCAGCAAATTTCTTTGACTGGATTGCCGCGTCCTCCAAGGCTTTATGTACTTTCCTCCAAATCTCCCTGAGGCAAGACACAGGAGAAGAAGAAGAACTAGACAGTCGTGATGGAGTGAACGTATTGAATTTGTGATGAATACCGGAAACACAAAAGAAAGGAGACATGGAAGTAGAGGAATGTTCAGAATTATTATACGCAAACTCAGCAAAGGGTAGATAGTCAACCCAATCATCCTGGCATTTAGAGATATAACATCGTAAATATTGTTCCAAAGATTGAGTAACCCATTCTGTCTGGCCATTGGACTGAGGGTGGTATCCTGAAGAGAGACTGATATTGATTCCTAGTTCTGCACAAAAAGATCTCCAGAAACGGGCTATGAATTGAGAGCCTCTATCCGAGACAATGTCCTCTGGTAGGCCATGAATACGGAATATGTGCTGAATGAATAAAGCAGCAAGATCCTTAGCATTGAGTAATTTCAACAGAGGAATGAAATGAACCATTTTACTGAAACGGTCAACCACCACCCAGATGACCGAACATTTGGAAAATCTTGGTAAATCTACAATAAAAATCCATTGACAAATGGGTCCATGGTTTGGAGGGTACAGACAGAGGAAGTAATTGTCCAGAGGGAAGCACACGAGGAGACTTGTTTTTGGCACAGACATGACAGGCCCTAATGAATTCCTGAACGTCTGCCTTAATAGTTGGCCACCATACTGAGCGTGAGAGAAGATGTAAAGTTTAATTAACCCCTGGATGTCCTGAAGTCTTGTTGCCATGGAACTCAGATAACACAGCTGGTCTGAGTTTCTCTGGAACAAACAGGAGTCCTGAAGGAGTCTCAGATGGGGCCTGCATCTGTGCTGACTGGACTTGAGAGACAAGATTCATGGTTAGGCCAGCAAGGATACACCCTGGGGAATGAATCGGCTCAGTACACTTAGAGGTTTCATGGCAAGACAAAAAAATTTGGGCTAGAGCGTCAGCCTTGATGTTTTTAGAGCCGGGCCTATATGTAATGATAAAATTGAATCTAGCAAAAAACAGTGCCCATATGGCTTGTTGAGAATTTAGTCTTTTAGCGGATTCAAGATAGACTAAATTTTTGTGGTCAGTGAGAACGGTTACTGTATGCCTAGCTCCTTCCAGCCAGTGTCTCCATACTTCCAAAGCACATTTGACTGCAAGAAGCTCATGATTCCCTATGTCATAATTGACTCCTGCGGAAGAAAGTTTTCAAGAGAAAAAGGCGCAGGGATGGAGATTATGACTGAGTGGATACTCTTGTGAAAGGATAGCTCAAAGCCTACCTCGGGGGCATCCACTTCTACAATGAAGGGCAGATTTGGGTTGGGATGCCGGAGAACAGGAGCGGAGATAAATGCTTTCTTGAGCACCTCAAAAGCCTTTGTGGCCTGTGGTGGCCAATGCATGGGATCTGCACCTTTTTTAGTCAGGTTCACAATTGGAGCAACAATTGAGGAAAATGAAGCGATGAATCTTCTGTAGTAATTTGCAAAACCAAGGAAACGTTGAATGGCTTTTAAATTGGAAGGACGGACCCAGTCCACAATTACCTGAAGTTTCTTAGGATCCATAGAAAACCCCTAGGAGGTGATGATGTATCCAAGGAAGGCCACCTTGTCAACCTCGAATTCACCCTTTTCCAATTTTGCATACAGATGGTTCTCTCTTAGTTTGGTGAGGACTGCTTTATCATGAGCTCGATTTTAAGTGAGGCAGAATAGATCAGAATATCATCAAGATAGACGATCACAAATTTTCAGAGGAAATCTCGAAGAACATCATTTATGAGATCCTGGAAGACCGCAGGAGCGTTGGAGAGTCCAAAAGGCATGACCAAATATTTGTAATGACCCGAATGAGTATTGAATGCGGTCTTCCATTCATCTCCCTGCCGAATCCGAATGATATTATATGCCCCTCGTAAATTGATCTTGGAAAATATTGTAACGTTTCTGAGCTGATCAAATAATACTGTAATCAGGGGTACAGGGTAGGAATTTTTGATTGTGATTTTATTCAGTCCCCTGTAGTCAATACATGGCCATAAAGAACCATCCTTTTTACTGACAAAGAAAAAACTGGATCCTACCGGCAACTTAGAAGGCCTGATGAAGCCTTTTTCTAAACTCTCCCGGATATATTCCTCCATAGCTTTCGTCTCGGGCAAGGACAGAGCGTAAAGGCGGCCCTTGGGGAGTCTAGCACCAGGTATAAGATTAATTGCACAATCATATGGATGGTGAGGAGGCAGCGATTCCATTTGTTGTTTGGAGAAAACATCAAAAAAGGCATATACTGGGTTGGCAACCCTTCAGGGACAGGAAGTGCAGAACGAACCGGCATGGTCAAGCATTTGATTGCACATCCCGAACTCCAAGAAACCAAATCTCCAGTAGTCCAGTTGAATACTGGATTATGCATCTTAAGCCAAAGCAGGCCCAGAACTATTGGAGTTAGGGGACAATGTACCAGAAAAAAAGATAACTCTTCACAATAGAACATTCCGACAAAAAACTGGAGAGCTAGTGTCCGGGCACTGACCCGACCATTTTGGAGAGGACTACCATCCAACTCACACACGGAAATAGGTGAGCAAAGAGTTTCCGCAGAAATTCCTCTGGCAAGAGCGAATTCCAGGTCCATAAAAGCCCCAGAATCAACAAAAGCAGTATCCTCACAAGGACCAGAAGGGGTTGTTATCCTAATGGGTAGCAACAATGAATTATTTGTGGAGATTGAACAGAGACCCGAAAAGACTCTACCAAAATTTCCTGGGTCCACTAGTTTTCCACCTTCTGTGGACAATTATTTGCCAGATGTCCCTTGGTTCCACAATAGAGACACAGCCCAAGTGTGCGACGTCTCGCCTTCTCTCGCGGTGCTAAACAGAAAGCCACGATTTGCATGGGTTCCTCCATATCCCCTTCAACTTCTGGTAACGACCAACGGGACGTAGGTGAGGGGACCTACTTTTACATTCTTAATTCCCGAATTCGCCTATCAACTTTGATGGCACCTGACACCCAGGCCCCTGGTCATGGGCAGGACCCATGGAACGAGCCATCTCCTCTAATGCCCTCCTCTGAGAGGTGCATGTTCTTAGCCTCTGAAACCCATCTCTCTGCTGGCCACTTTAATCTCTATACCCCCTCCATCCTATCTGATCACTCAGAAGTCGCTGCAGTTCTCTCCTGCTCATCGCGTTGCCAAAATCTTGGTTTTGTAACAACAAGAAGTAGCGCATTCAATCCAGGGACTGAACAAATGCCACTGATGGTCCTGTGCTCTGGGGTTTTATAACTTCCCATATGCCATTCTGGTATCATAATGAATGACATCACTGAAGCCAAAATAGAGCATTCCAGCTGCAGAGCAGAGTATCTGTGCCTACATGAATGGGGCTGGCTGTTGCTTCTGCCCAGTGTACACATTATTTCCACAATCTATATAACAAAGCCCCACCAGCTACCGCATAAGCAGCATGAGGTCTGTAAATCAGAACTGTTGCGGTGCAGTAATGACATATGGTAAATTCCCATCTCTGTTCCATTGCTAATGTCACACTTTCCCCTGATATTCACCCAATTCCACATTACTCAGCCATCTGCAACACCTAATTCATAAGCTCCAGCGTATAATGGACCTAATTCAGATGGTTTATGTACAAATCCAATAGTGTGGGGTCTGTGCAGGCCCAGATGTGCAATATCGTTTGCAGACCCCTGTCAGCCGCAGCATAACTGACATGATGCTGGATTTGGGGGGCGGCGCCCGGTACCGTTCTTCAAAACGGGGCATGTGTCGTCTTCATTTTGAAGACGTGATGGGTCCAGGATCTGCTTTATCGGACGCAGACTTACTGGACCTTAAGCTGACTGCCTAAAACATTGCGAATTACAACCGATGGTGATCCGAGGCTGCATTCTCAGGCGCAGCACTTGGATCTCGCAGAGGAATGCAGGAGGCGGCTATCTCCTACAGGTTCCTCCTGCTGCATTTAATCACACAGAATTGCAGGTCCGCTTCCTTGCGGCTGTGCAATTCCATCCATACATGAATTAGCCCCAATATATTCTGCAGCTCTTTTTAAGTATCACTGACGTATTCCTCATTTGCCGCCAGTACAAACAGATCTGGACTTCTTTGTAATGTGACTATATTAGTGGCATCTCTGAGCTTTTATAGGTCACATCAATCTCTAGAAATCCAGACGTCTTTTATTTATTGCTGCGAGTTATGTTACTATTCAGAGATTCGCTTTAAGAATTCCTTTGTTGCACAATGCTCTTCAAATAATGGATATATTCTGCTTATCTTGTATATATGATGACAGGGGCGTAAGTTCATAGCATATGCCTGGGGGTGAAGTAGTCATGCGCTCACATTCACGCACTCACACCTAAGGCCCTGCGGTTACGCCTCTGCCATCTCTGAAATTGCAGAGACAAAAGTGGGTATTCAATTAGCTCTGAGAATTTTAGAGCTATTGAATTCACCCCCGGCATATTCAATTATGGCCCGTTTTCGCCCGTTTTTTAAGGCATTTTCGCCAATGACTTGGGCACTAGAGATGAGCGCCTGAAATTTTTCGGGTTTTGTGTTTTGGTTTTGGGTTCGGTTCCGCGGCCGTGTTTTGGGTTCGAACGCGTTTTGGCAAAACCTCACCGAATTATTTTTGTCGGATTCGGGTGTGTTTTGGATTCGGGTGTTTTTTTCAAAAAACCCTAAAAAACAGCTTAAATCATAGAATTTGGGGGTAATTTTGATCCCAAAGTATTATTAACCTCAAAAAACATAATTTACACTCATTTTCAGCCTATTCTGAACACATCACACCTCACAATATTATTTTTAGTCCTAAAATTTGCACCGAGGTCGCTGTGTGAGTAAGATAAGCGACCCTAGTGGCCGACACAAACACCGGGCCCATCTAGGAGTGGCACTGCAGTGTCACGCAGGATGTCCCTTCCAAAAAACCCTCCCCAAACAGCACATGACGCAAAGAAAAAAAGAGGCGCAATGAGGTAGCTGTGTGAGTAAGATTAGCGACCCTAGTGGCCGACACAAACACCGGGCCCATCTAGGAGTGGCACTGCAGTGTCACGCAGGATGGCCCTTCCAAAAAACCCTCCCCAAACAGCACATGACGCAAAGAAAAAAAGAGGCGCAATGAGGTAGCTGTGTGAGTAAGATTAGCGACCCTAGTGGCCGACACAAACACCGGGCCCATCTAGGAGTGGCACTGCAGTGTCACGCAGGATGGCCCTTCCAAAAAACCCTCCCCAAACAGCACATGACGCAAAGAAAAAAAGAGGCGCAATGAGGTAGCTGACTGTGTGAGTAAGATTAGCGACCCTAGTGGCCGACACAAACACCGGGCACATCTAGGAGTGGCACTGCAGTGTCACGCAGGATGTCCCTTCCAAAAAACCCTCCCCAAACAGCACATGACGCAAAGAAAAAAAGAGGCGCAATGAGGTAGCTGTGTGAGTAAGATTAGCGACCCTAGTGGCCGACACAAACACCGGGCCCATCTAGGAGTGGCACTGCAGTGTCACGCAGGATGTCCCTTCCAAAAAACCCTCCCCAATCAGCACATGATGCAAAGAAAAAGAAAAGAAAAAAGAGGTGCAAGATGGAATTATCCTTGGGCCCTCCCACCCACCCTTATGTTGTATAAACAAAACAGGACATGCACACTTTAACCAACCCATCATTTCAGTGACAGGGTCTGCCACACGACTGTGACTGATATGACGGGTTGGTTTGGACCCCCCCCAAAAAAGAAGCAATTAATCTCTCCTTGCACAAACTGGCTCTACAGAGGCAAGATGTCCACCTCATCTTCACCCTCCGATATATCACCGTGTACATCCCCCTCCTCACAGATTATCAATTCGTCCCCACTGGAATCCACCATCTCAGCTCCCTGTGTACTTTGTGGAGGCAATTGCTGCTGGTCAATGTCTCCGCGGAGGAATTGATTATAATTCATTTTAATGAACATCATCTTCTCCACATTTTCTGGATGTAACCTCGTACGCCGATTGCTGACAAGGTGAGCGGCGGCACTAAACACTCTTTCGGAGTACACACTTGTGGGAGGGCAACTTAGGTAGAATAAAGCCAGTTTGTGCAAGGGCCTCCAAATTGCCTCTTTTTCCTGCCAGTATAAGTACGGACTGTGTGACGTGCCTACTTGGATGCGGTCACTCATATAATCCTCCACCATTCTATCAATGTTGAGAGAATCATATGCAGTGACAGTAGACGACATGTCCGTAATCGTTGTCAGGTCCTTCAGTCCGGACCAGATGTCAGCATCAGCAGTCGCTCCAGACTGCCCTGCATCACCGCCAGCGGGTGGGCTCGGAATTCTGAGCCTTTTCCTCGCACCCCCAGTTGCGGGAGAATGTGAAGGAGGAGATGTTGACAGGTCGCGTTCCGCTTGACTTGACAATTTTGTCACCAGCAGGTCTTTCAACCCCAGCAGACCTGTGTCTGCCGGAAAGAGAGATCCAAGGTAGGCTTTAAATCTAGGATCGAGCACGGTGGCCAAAATGTAGTGCTCTGATTTCAACAGATTGACCACCCGTGAATCCTTGTTAAGCGAATTAAGGGCTGCATCCACAAGTCCCACATGCCTAGCGGAATCGCTCCGTGTTAGCTCCTTCTTCAATGCCTCCAGCTTCTTCTGCAAAAGCCTGATGAGGGGAATGACCTGACTCAGGCTGGCAGTGTCTGAACTGACTTCACGTGTGGCAAGTTCAAAGGGCATCAGAACCTTGCACAACGTTGAAATCATTCTCCACTGCACTTGAGACAGGTGCATTCCATCTCCTATATCGTGCTCAATTGTATAGGCTTGAATGGCCTTTTGCTGCTCCTCCAACCTCTGAAGCATATAGAGGGTTGAATTCCACCTCGTTACCACTTCTTGCTTCAGATGATGGCAGGGCAGGTTCAGTAGTTTTTGGTGGTGCTCCAGTCTTCTGTACGTGGTGCCTGTACGCCGAAAGTGTCCCGCAATTTTTCTGGCCACCGACAGCATCTCTTGCACGCCCCTGTCGTTTTTTTAAAAATTCTGCACCACCAAATTCAAGGTATGTGCAAAACATGGGACGTGCTGGAATTTGCCCATATTTAATGCACACACAATATTGCTGGCGTTGTCCGATGCCACAAATCCACAGGAGAGTCCAATTGGGGTAAGCCATTCCGCGATGATCTTCCTCAGTTGCCGTAAGAGGTTTTCAGCTGTGTGCGTATTCTGGAAAGCGGTGATACAAAGCGTAGCCTGCCTAGGAAAGAGTTGGCGTTTGCGAGATGCTGCTACTGGTGCCGCCGCTGCTGTTCTTGCGGCGGGAGTCCATACATCTACCCAGTGGGCTGTCACAGTCATATAGTCCTGACCCTGCCCTGCTCCACTTGTCCACATGTCCGTGGTTAAGTGGACATTGGGTACAACTGCATTTTT
Organism: Pseudophryne corroboree; assembly: GCF_028390025.1. Taxonomy (NCBI): domain Eukaryota; kingdom Metazoa; phylum Chordata; class Amphibia; order Anura; family Myobatrachidae; genus Pseudophryne; species Pseudophryne corroboree. The sequence continues at coordinate 332,373,698 of NC_086451.1, forward strand.
TAGGACACTGGTGAGTCTTTTTCTGACGTCCGTGTACATTCTCGGTATCGCCTGCCTAGAGAAGTGGAACCTAGATGGTATTTGGTAACGGGGGCACACTGCCTCAATAAATTGTCTAGTTCCCTGTGAACTAACGGCGGATACCGGACGCACGTCTAACACCAACATAGTTGTCAAGGACTCAGTTATCCGCTTTGCAGTAGGATGACTGCTGTGATATTTCATCTTCCTCGCAAAGGACTGTTGAACAGTCAATTGCTTACTGGAAGTAGTACAAGTGGGCTTACGACTTCCCCTCTGGGATGACCATCGACTCCCAGCGGCAACAACAGCAGCGCCAGCAGCAGTAGGCGTTACACGCAAGGATGCATCGGAGGAATCCCAGGCAGGAAAGGACTCGTCAGACTTGCCAGTGACATGGCCTGCAGGACTATTGGCATTCCTGGGGAAGGAGGAAATTGACACTGAGGGAGTTGGTGGGGTGGTTTGCGTGAGCTTGGTTACAAGAGGAAGGGATTTACTGGTCAGTGGACTGCTTCCGCTGTCACCCAAAGTTTTTGAACTTGTCACTGACTTATTATGAATGCGCTGCAGGTGACGTATAAGGGAGGATGTTCCGAGGTGGTTAACGTCCTTACCCCTACTTATTACAGCTTGACAAAGGGAACACACGGCTTGACACCTGTTGTCCGCATTTCTGGTGAAATACCTCCACACCGAAGAGCTGATTTTTTTGGTATTTTCACCTGGCATGTCAACGGCCATATTCCTCCCACGGACAACAGGTGTCTCCCCGGGTGCCTGACTTAAACAAACCACCTCACCATCAGAATCCTCCTGGTCAATTTCCTCCCCAGCGCCAGCAACACCCATATCCTCCTCATCCTGGTGTACTTCAACACTGACATCTTCAATCTGACTATCAGGAACTGGACTGCGGGTGCTCCTTCCAGCACTTGCAGGGGGCATGCAAATAGTGGAAGGCGCATGCTCTTCACGTCCAGTGTTGGGAAGGTCAGGCATCGCAAACGACACAATTGGACTCTCCTTGTGGATTTGGGATTTCAAAGAACGCACAGTTCTTTGCGGTGCTTTTGCCAGCTTGAGTCTTTTCAGTTTTCTAGCGAGAGGCTGAGTGCTTCCATCCTCATGTGAAGCTGAACCACTAGCCATGAACATAGGCCAGGGCCTCAGCCGTTCCTTGCCACTCCGTGTGGTAAATGGCATATTGGCAAGTTTACGCTTCTCCTCCGACAATTTTATTTTAGGTTTTGGAGTCCTTTTTTTTCTGATATTTGGTGTTTTGGATTTGACATGCTCTGTACTATGACATTGGGCATCGGCCTTGGCAGACGACGTTGCTGGCATTTCATCGTCTCGGCCATGACTAGTGGCAGCAGCTTCAGCACGAGGTGGAAGTGGATCTTGATCTTTCCCTAATTTTGGAACCTCAACTTTTTTGTTCTCCATATTTTATAGGCAGAACTAAAAGGCACCTCAGGTAAACAATGGAGATGGATGGATTGGATAGTTTACTAGTATACAATTATGGACGGACTGCCACGGTTAGGTGGTATAAAAAAACCACGGTTAGGTGGTATATATTATAATAATAATACAATTATGGATGGACGGACTGCCTGCCGACTGCCGACACAGAGGTAGCCACAGCCGTGAACTACCGCACTGTACACTGGTTGATAAAGAGATAGTAGTATACTCGTAACAACTAGTATGACACTATGACGACGGTATAAAGAATGGAAAAAAAACCACGGTTAGGTGGTATATATTATAATAATAATACAATTATGGATGGACGGACTGCCTGCCGACTGCCGACACAGAGGTAGCCACAGCCGTGAACTACCGCACTGTACACTGGTTGATAAAGAGATAGTAGTATACTCGTAACAACTAGTATGACACTATGACGACGGTAGAAAGAATGCAAAAAAAACCACGGTTAGGTGGTATATATTATAATAATAATACAATTATGGATGGACGGACTGCCTGCCGACTGCCGACACAGAGGTAGCCACAGCCGTGAACTACCGCACTGTACACTGGTTGATAAAGAGATAGTAGTATACTCGTAACAATTAGGATGACACTATGACGGTATAAAGAATGAAAAAAAAACCACGGTTAGGTGGTAGGTATATAATAATAAATAATACAATTCTGGTCGGACGGACTGCCTGCCGTGTGCCGACACAGAGGTAGCCACAGCCGTGAACTACCGCACTGTACACTGGTTGATAAAGAGATAGTAGTATACTCGTAACAACTAGTATGACACTATGACGACGGTATAAAGAATGGAAAAAAAACCACGGTTAGGTGGTATATATTATAATAATAATACAATTATGGATGGACGGACTGCCTGCCGACTGCCGACACAGAGGTAGCCACAGCCGTGAACTACCGCACTGTACACTGGTTGATAAAGAGATAGTAGTATACTCGTAACAACTAGTATGACACTATGACGACGGTATAAAGAATGCAAAAAAAACCACGGTTAGGTGGTATATATTATAATAATAATACAATTATGGATGGACGGACTGCCTGCCGACTGCCGACACAGAGGTAGCCACAGCCGTGAACTACCGCACTGTACACTGGTTGATAAAGAGATAGTAGTATACTCGTAACAATTAGGATGACACTATGACGGTATAAAGAATGAAAAAAAAACCACGGTTAGGTGGTAGGTATATAATAATAAATAATACAATTCTGGTCGGACGGACTGCCTGCCGTGTGCCGACACAGAGGTAGCCACAGCCGTGAACTACCGCACTGTACACTGGTTGATAAAGAGATAGTAGTATACTCGTAACAACTAGTATGACACTATGACGACGGTATAAAGAATGCAAAAAAAACCACGGTTAGGTGGTATATATTATAATAATAATACAATTATGGATGGACGGACTGCCTGCCGACTGCCGACACAGAGGTAGCCACAGCCGTGAACTACCGCACTGTACACTGGTTGATAAAGAGATAGTAGTATACTCGTAACAACTAGTATGACACTATGACGACGGTATAAAGAATGGAAAAAAAACCACGGTTAGGTGGTATATATTATAATAATAATACAATTATGGATGGACGGACTGCCTGCCGACTGCCGACACAGAGGTAGCCACAGCCGTGAACTACCGCACTGTACACTGGTTGATAAAGAGATAGTAGTATACTCGTAACAATTAGGATGACACTATGACGGTATAAAGAATGAAAAAAAAACCACGGTTAGGTGGTAGGTATATAATAATAAATAATACAATTCTGGTCGGACGGACTGCCTGCCGTGTGCCGACACAGAGGTAGCCACAGCCGTGAACTACCGCACTGTACACTGGTTGATAAAGAGATAGTAGTATACTCGTAACAATTAGGATGACACTATGACGGTATAAAGAATGAAAAAAAAACCACGGTTAGGTGGTAGGTATATAATAATAAATAATACAATTCTGGTCGGACGGACTGCCTGCCGTGTGCCGACACAGAGGTAGCCACAGCCGTGAACTACCGCACTGTACACTGGTTGATAAAGAGATAGTAGTATACTCGTAACAATTAGGATGACACTATGACGGTATAAAGAATGAAAAAAAAACCACGGTTAGGTGGTAGGTATATAATAATAAATAATACAATTCTGGTCGGACGGACTGCCTGCCGTGTGCCGACACAGAGGTAGCCACAGCCGTGAACTACCGCACTGTACACTGGTTGATAAAGAGATAGTAGTATACTCGTAACAATTAGGATGACACTATGACGGTATAAAGAATGAAAAAAAAACCACGGTTAGGTGGTAGGTATATAATAATAAATAATACAATTCTGGTCGGACGGACTGCCTGCCGTGTGCCGACACAGAGGTAGCCACAGCCGTGAACTACCGCACTGTACACTGGTTGATAAAGAGATAGTAGTATACTCGTAACAATTAGGATGACACTATGACGGTATAAAGAATGAAAAAAAAACCACGGTTAGGTGGTAGGTATATAATAATAAATAATACAATTCTGGTCGGACGGACTGCCTGCCGTGTGCCGACACAGAGGTAGCCACAGCCGTGAACTACCGCACTGTACACTGGTTGATAAAGAGATAGTAGTATACTCGTAACAATTAGGATGACACTATGACGGTATAAAGAATGAAAAAAAAACCACGGTTAGGTGGTAGGTATATAATAATAAATAATACAATTCTGGTCGGACGGACTGCCTGCCGTGTGCCGACACAGAGGTAGCCACAGCCGTGAACTACCGCACTGTACACTGGTTGATAAAGAGATAGTAGTATACTCGTAACAATTAGGATGACACTATGACGGTATAAAGAATGAAAAAAAAACCACGGTTAGGTGGTAGGTATATAATAATAAATAATACAATTCTGGTCGGACGGACTGCCTGCCGTGTGCCGACACAGAGGTAGCCACAGCCGTGAACTACCGCACTGTACACTGGTTGATAAAGAGATAGTAGTATACTCGTAACAATTAGGATGACACTATGACGGTATAAAGAATGAAAAAAAAACCACGGTTAGGTGGTAGGTATATAATAATAAATAATACAATTCTGGTCGGACGGACTGCCTGCCGTGTGCCGACACAGAGGTAGCCACAGCCGTGAACTACCGCACTGTACACTGGTTGATAAAGAGATAGTAGTATACTCGTAACAATTAGGATGACACTATGACGGTATAAAGAATGAAAAAAAAACCACGGTTAGGTGGTAGGTATATAATAATAAATAATACAATTCTGGTCGGACGGACTGCCTGCCGTGTGCCGACACAGAGGTAGCCACAGCCGTGAACTACCGCACTGTACACTGGTTGATAAAGAGATAGTAGTATACTCGTAACAATTAGGATGACACTATGACGGTATAAAGAATGAAAAAAAAACCACGGTTAGGTGGTAGGTATATAATAATAAATAATACAATTCTGGTCGGACGGACTGCCTGCCGTGTGCCGACACAGAGGTAGCCACAGCCGTGAACTACCGCACTGTACACTGGTTGATAAAGAGATAGTAGTATACTCGTAACAATTAGGATGACACTATGACGGTATAAAGAATGAAAAAAAAAACACGGTTAGGTGGTAGGTATATAATAATAAATAATACAATTCTGGTCGGACGGACTGCCTGCCGTGTGCCGACACAGAGGTAGCCACAGCCGTGAACTACCGCACTGTACACTGGTTGATAAAGAGATAGTAGTATACTCGTAACAATTAGGATGACACTATGACGGTATAAAGAATGAAAAAAAAACCACGGTTAGGTGGTAGGTATATAATAATAAATAATACAATTCTGGTCGGACGGACTGCCTGCCGTGTGCCGACACAGAGGTAGCCACAGCCGTGAACTACCGCACTGTACACTGGTTGATAAAGAGATAGTAGTATACTCGTAACAATTAGGATGACACTATGACGGTATAAAGAATGAAAAAAAAACCACGGTTAGGTGGTAGGTATATAATAATAAATAATACAATTCTGGTCGGACGGACTGCCTGCCGTGTGCCGACACAGAGGTAGCCACAGCCGTGAACTACCGCACTGTACTGTGTCTGCTGCTAATATAGACTGGTTGATATTTAAAGAGATATTAGTAGTATACAACAATACTATACTGGTGGTCAGGCACTGGTCACCACTCCTGCAGCAAAAGTGTGCACTGTTAATTAATATAATTGTACTCCTGGCTCCTGCTAACAACCTGCAGTGCTCCCCAGTCTCCCCCACAATTAATTATAAGCTTTTAATTTATACATTGATGACTGTGCAGCACACTGGGCTGAGCTGAGTGCACACAGACTGAGTCACACTGTGTGACTGACTGTGCTGTGTATCGGTTTTTTTTTCAGGCAGAGAACGGATATAGCAGAGAGAACTGAACGGATATATTATATTAAATAAAAGTTAACTAGCAACTGCACTGGTCACTGACTGTGGTAAACTAACTCTGTCTGCGACTCTGCACAATCTCTCTCTATCTAATCTATCTATCTCTATTCTAATGGAGAGGACGCCAGACACGTCCTCTCCCTATCAATCTCAATGCACGAGTGAAAATGGCGGCGACGCGCGGCTCCTTATATAGAATCCGAGTCTCGCGATAGAATCCGAGCCTCGCGAGAATCCGACAGCGTCATGATGACGTTCGGGCGCGCTCGGGTTAACCGAGCAAGGCGGGAAGATCCGAGTCGCTCGGACCCGTGGAAAAAAAAGTGAAGTTCGTGCGGGTTCGGATTCAAAGAAACCGAACCCGCTCATCTCTATTGGGCACTGGCGAAAAATGCCTCAAAATCAGCGAAAATTGCCTGCGTTTTCACCGGCGAAGGAGAAAAAACACATGGATTCACAGATCCACATGTTTTTCGCTTCTGCTGAGGTTTTCTCCTAGGCGATAAATCGGCCCTGCTGTTGAAAAGGGTGAATCCCCATTCGCCCAAAAAAAAGTGAGAAAAGTTACTTTTTGTTTGCCTAGGCGAAAAAAACGGACCTAATTGAATACCCCCTTAGATAGCAAAAGCTCATTCCTCTTATTGATAATGAAAGCACTCATATCACTTAGAGAAACAGCAATATCACTTACTTTGCGGTGCTTTCTCTAGTAGGACAATTCTAATATTAAATATTAAACAATGGCAGTCCATATGTTTGGTCTAACATTAGCGTGGTTTTATAATTGAGTGCTAACTTGACAGGAGGCACAGACTGGTCATCTATTAGGCAACCTAGGCTACTGTTTTTATTTTTTCAAATGGATGAGATGGGGGGAGGGTTGCGTTATCTTGCCTAGGACCTGTATACAGGGCTGCCAAGAGAAATCCTGAGCCCCAGTACAACAACTTTCTGTCCCCCCCCCCCCCACCACCCTGGAGAGGGTGTGACCACAGCATGCAGGAGGCATGGCTACACCTACTTGGGGGCGTGTCTAGCACACGAGAAGCATCCACTCACAGGCATGGCATGCTTCCCAGCTAGGGCAGTAGAGAGCCTGGATGGGCCCAGGTACTTTTCAGGGGGCATGGCCAAATCAAAGGAGGCATGGGCCCCCACTGGGCCCCTCCATCACACCTGGGCCCAGGTAATTTATACCCTCTCCCCCCTCTCTCGGCGCCACTAAATGGGGGTGATGGTTAAGATGGTGACCGTGCCGCACAGCGCCTTCCCCGGCTCTTCCGCGGCTGCAGCTCCCTACGGCCAGTGCTGAAGTCTAAGGATGTTCCTTGGGCAGTCATGATGATATCACGTGGCATTGAGGAGTGCAACTGCAGCAGGAAGGGAGAAGGGACTACCGCTTGCTAAAGTGCAGGCTCGGTCTCCTCCTCCATTAATAGCTATTGTTGCCCCCGGATGATACTACCACACATGACCATAGTGATGCCACTAAGCGGAGCAACCAGGGCTGTCTTTTCGTATGGGGTCAATAGGCAGTTGCCCAAGGGCCCCAGGAGTATAAGGGCCCTAGTCTGATAGCTGATGGTCCCCTTTTTTCAGGGGTACCAGATTTAGAAAATCGGTAGTGGGGAACCAGAGATATCCGACTTCAAAGCAGTGGTCCCCATCCGAGCCTGTTAATTGCTCTTCCCAGCCAGCTATCTCAGGTTCTGTCTGACTTAGAGGTTTTCTGAGAGTATACCCCAAAAGCTGGGACTCTCCTCTTTCAGTGGACACTGTCAGCTTGTCTCTACTATGCCCATAACTAGAAATATCAGACCTGGGCCCCCCCTCTCGGCGCCACGGGTTCTGCCTAGTGATGTGCACCGGAAATTTTTCTGGTTTTGTGTTTTGGTTTTGGATTCGGTTCCGCGGCCGTGTTTTGGATTCGGACGCGTTTTGGCAAAACCTCCCTGAAAATTTTTTGTTGGATTCGGGTGTGTTTTGGATTCGGGTGTTTTTTTACAAAAAACCCTCAAAAACAGCTTAAATCATAGAATTTGGGGGTCATTTTGATCCCATAGTATTATTAACCTCAATAACCATAATTTACACTCATTTTCAATCTATTCTGAACACCTCACAATATTATTTTTAGTCCTAAAATTTGCACCGAGGTCGCTGGATGGCTAAGCTAAGCGACACAAGTGGCCGACACAAACACCTGGCCCATCTAGGAGTGGCACTGCAGTGTCAGGCAGGATGGCACTTCAAAAAAATAGTCCCCAAACAGCACATGATGCAAAGAAAAAAAGAGGTGCACCAAGGTCGCTGTGTGACTAAGCTAAGCGACACAAGTGGCCGACACAAACACCTGGCCCATCTGGGAGTGGCACTGCAGTGTCAAACAGGATGGCACTACAAAAAAATAGTCCCCAAACAGCACATGATGCAAAGAAAAAAAGAGGCGCACCAAGGTCGCTGTGTGACTAAGCTAAGCGACACAAGTGGCCGACACAAACACCTGGCCCATCTAGGAGTGGCACTGCAGTGTCAGGCAGGATGGCACTTCAAAAACATTGTCCCCAAACAGCACATGATGCAAAGAAAAAAGAGGTGCAAGATGGAATTGTCCTTGGGCCCTCCCACCCACCCTTATGTTGTATAAACAGGACATGCACACTTTAACGAACCCATCATTTCAGCGACAGGGTCTGCCACACGACTGTGACTGAAATGACTGGTTGGTTTGGGCCCCCACCAAAAAAGAAGCAATCAATCTCTCCTTGCACAAACTGGCTCTACAGAGGCAAGATGTCCACCTCATCATCATCCTCCGATTCCTCACCCCTTTCACTGTGTACATCCCCCTCCTCACAGATTATTAATTCGTCCCCACTGGAATCCACCATCTCAGATCCCTGTGTACTTTCTGGAGGCAATTGCTGGTGAATGTCTCCATGGAGGAATTGATTATAATTCATTTTGATGAACATCATCTTCTCCACATTTTCTGGAAGTAACCTCGTACGCCGATTACTGACAAGGTGAGCGGCTGCACTAAACACTCTTTCGGAGTACACACTGGAGGGAGGGCAACTTAGGTAGAATAAAGCCAGTTTGTGCAAGGGCCTCCAAATTGCCTCTTTTTCCTGCCAGTATATGTACAGTCCGTGCCTACTTGGATGCGGTCACTCATATAATCCTCCACCATTCTTTCAATGGTGACAGAATCATATGAAGTGACAGTAGACGACATGTCAGTAATCGTTGGCAGGTCCTTCAGTCCGGACCAGATGTCAGCACTCGCTCCAGACTGCCCTGCATCACCGCCAGCGGGTGGGCTCGGAATTCTTAGCCTTTTCCTCGCACCCCCAGTTGCGGGAGAATGTGAAGGAGGAGCTGTTGACGGGTCACGTTCCGCTTGACTTGACAATTTTCTCACCAGCAGGTCTTTGAACCTCTGCAGACTTGTGTCTGCCGGAAAGAGAGATACAACGTAGGTTTTAAATCTAGGATCGAGCACGGTGGCCAAAATGTAGTGCTCTGATTTCAACAGATTGACCACCCGTGAATCCTGGTTAAGCGAATTAAGGGCTCCATCCACAAGTCCCACATGCCTAGCGGAATCGCCCTGTTTTAGCTCCTCCTTCAATGTCTCCAGCTTCTTCTGCAAAAGCCTGATGAGGGGAATGACCTGACTCAGGCTGGCAGTGTCTGAACTGACTTCACGTGTGGCAAGTTCAAAGGGTTGCAGAACCTTGCACAATGTTGAAATCATTCTCCACTGCGCTTCAGTCAGGTGCATTCCCCCTCCTTTGCCTATATCGTGGGCAGATGTATAGGCTTGAATGGCCTTTTGCTGCTCCTCCATCCTCTGAAGAATATAGAGGGTTGAATTCCACCTCGTTACCACCTCTTGCTTCAGATGATGGCAGGGCAGGTTCAGGACTGTTTGCTGGTGCTCCAGTCTTCGGCACGCGGTGGCTGAATGCCGAAAGTTGCCCGCAATTCTTCGGGCCACCGACAGCATCTCTTGCACGCCCCTGTCGTTTTTTAAATAATTCTGCACCACCAAATTCAATGTATGTGCAAAACATGGGACGTGCTGGAATTTGCCCAGATGTAATGCACGCACAATATTGCTGGCGTTGTCCGATGTCACAAATCCCCAGGAGAGTCCAATTGGGGTAAGCCATTCTGCGATGATGTTCCTCAGTTTCCGTAAGAGGTTGTCAGCTGTGTGCCTCTTATGGAAAGCGGTGATACAAAGCGTAGCCTGCCTAGGAACGAGTTGGCGTTTGCGAGATGCTGCTACTGGTGCCGCCGCTGCTGTTCTTGCTGCGGGAGGCAATACATCTACCCAGTGGGCTGTCACAGTCATATAGTCCTGAGTCTGCCCTGCTCCACTTGTCCACATGTCCGTGGTTAAGTGGACATTGGGTACAACTGCATTTTTTAGGACACTGGTGACTCTTTTTCTGAGGTCTGTGTACATTTTCGGTATCGCCTGCCTAGAGAAATGGAACCTAGATGGTATTTGGTACCGGGGACACAGTACCTCAAACAAGTCTCTAGTTGCCTCTGAATTAACGGTGAATACCGGAACCATGTTTCTCACCACCCAGGCTGACAAGACCTGAGTTATCCGCTTTGCAGCAGAATGACTGCTGTGATATTTCATCTTCCTCGCAAAGGACTGTTGGACAGTCAATTGCTTACTGGAAGTAGTACAAGTGGTCTTCCGACTTCCCCTCTGGGATGACGATCGACTCCCAGCAGCAACAACAGCAGCGCCAGCAGCAGTAGGCGTTACACTCAAGGATGCATCGGAGGAATCCCAGGCAGGAGAGGAGTCGTCAGACGTGCCAGTGACATGGCCTGCAGGACTATTGGCTTTCCTGTGTAAGGTGGAAATTGACACTGAGGGAGTTGGTGGTGTGGTTTGCAGGAGCTTGGTTACAAGAGGAAGGGATTTAGTGGTCAGTGGACTGCTTCCGCTGTCATCTAAAGTTTTTGAACTTGTCACTGACTTCTGATGAATGCGGACCAGGTGACGTATAAGGGAGGATGTTCCTAGGTGGTTAACGTCCTTACCCCTACTTATTACAGCTTGACAAAGGCAACACACAGCTTGACACCTGTTGTCCGCATTTGTGTTGAAATAATTCCACACTGAAGAGGTGATTTTTTTTTTGTATTTTGACCAGGCATGTCAATGGCCATATTCGTCCCACGGACAACAGGTGTCTCCCCGGGTGCCTGACTTAATGACTTAAACAAACCACCTCACCATCAGAATCCTCCTTGTCAATTTCCTCCCCAGCGAATGGTGGAAGGTGCAAGCTCTTCCCGTCCAGTGTTGGGAAGGTCAGGCATCGCAACCGACACAATTGGACTCTCCTTGGGGATTTGTGATTTAGAAGAACGCACAGTTCTTTGCTGTGCTTTTGCCAGCTTAAGTCTTTTCAGTTTTCTAGCGAGAGGATGAGTGCTTCCATCCTCATGTGAAGCTGAACCACTAGCCATGAACATAGGCCAGGGCCTCAGCCGTTCCTTGCCACTTCGTGTCGTAAATGGCATATTGGCAAGTTTACGCTTCTCATCAGACGCTTTCAATTTTGATTTTTGGGTCATTTTACTGAACTTTTGTTTTTTGGATTTTACATGCTCTCTACTATGACATTGGGCATCGGCCTTGGCAGACGATGTTGATGGCATTTCATCGTCTCGGCCATGACTAGTGGCAGCAGCTTCAGCACGAGGTGGAAGTGGATCTTGATCTTTCCCTATTTTAACCTCCACATTTTTGTTCTCCATTTTTTAATGTGTGGAATTATATGCCAGTATCAATAGCAATGGCCTACTACTATATATACTGCGCACAACTGAAATGCACCACAGGTATGGATGGATAGTATACTTGACGACACAGAGGTAGGTAGAGCAGTGGCCTTCCGTACCGTACTGCTATATATACTGGTGGTCACTGTCAGCAAACTGCAAAACTAAAATGCACCACAGGTATAGAATGTAGATGGATAGTATACTTGACGACACAGAGGTAGGTAGAGCAGTGGCCTTCTGTACCGTACTGCTATCTATACTGGTGGTCACTGGTCAGCAAAACTCTGCACTGTACTCCTCCTATATAATATACTGGTGGTCCCCAGTCCCCACAATAAAGCAGTGTGAGCACAGATATATGCAGCACACTGAGCACAGATATGGAGTGTTTTCAGGCAGACAACGTATACTGGTGGTCACTGGTCAGCAAAACTCTGCACTGTACTCCTATATAATATACTGGTGGTCCCCAGTCCCCACAATAAAGCAGTGTGAGCACAGATATATGCAGCACACTGAGCACAGATATGGAGTGTTTTTCAGGCAGACAACGTATACTGGTGGTCACTGTCAGCAAAACTCTGCACTGTACTCCTCCTATATAATACAGCTGCTCCCCAGTCCCCACAATTAAGCAGTGTGAGCACAGATATATGCAGCACACTGAGCACAGATATGGAGTGTTTTTCAGGCAGACAACGTATACTGGTGGTCACTGGTCAGCAAAACTCTGCACTGTACTCCTCCTATGTAATACAGCTGCTCCCCAGTCCCCACAATTAAGCAGTGTGAGCACAGATATATGCAGCACACTGAGCACAGATATGGAGTGTTTTTCAGGCAGACAACGTATACTGGTGGTCACTGGTCAGCAAAACTCTGCACTGTACTCCTCCTATATAATACAGCTGCTCCCCAGTCCCCACAATTAAGCAGTGTGAGCACAGATATATGCAGCACACTGAGCACAGATATGGAGTGTTTTTCAGGCAGACAACGTATACTGGTGGTCACTGTCAGCAAAACTCTGCACTGTACTCCTCCTATATAATATTATACTGGTGGTCCCCAGTCCCCACAATAAAGCAGCACACTGAGCACAGATATGGAGTGTTTTTCAGGCAGACAACGTATACTGGTGGTCACTGGTCAGCAAAACTCTGCACTGTACTCCTCCTAGATAATACTGCTGATCCCCAGTCCCCATAATTATGCAGTGTGAGCACAGATATATGCAGCACACTGAGCACAGATATGGAGTGTTTTTCAGGCAGACAACGTATACTGGTGGTCACTGGTCAGCAAAACTCTGCACTGTACTCCTCCTATGTAATACAGCTGCTCCCCAGTCCCCACAATTAAGCAGTGTGAGCACAGATATATGCAGCACACTGAGCACAGATATGGAGTGTTTTTCAGGCAGACAACGTATACTGGTGGTCACTGGTCAGCAAAACTCTGCACTGTACTCCTCCTATATAATACAGCTGCTCCCCAGTCCCCACAATTAAGCAGTGTGAGCACAGATATATGCAGCACACTGAGCACAGATATGGAGTGTTTTTCAGGCAGACAACGTATACTGGTGGTCACTGTCAGCAAAACTCTGCACTGTACTCCTCCTATATAATACAGCTGCTCCCCAGTCCCCACAATTAAGCAGTGTGAGCACAGATATATGCAGCACACTGAGCACAGATATGGAGTGTTTTTCAGGCAGACAACGTATACTGGTGGTCACTGGTCAGCAAAACTCTGCACTGTACTCCTCCTATATAATACAGCTGCTCCCCAATCCCCACAATTAGGCAATAAGCACAAATATTTTTGCATCAAGAATTCAAGATTAATAAACGGAGAGGACGCCAGCCACGTCCTCTCCCTAACATTTCCAATGCACGTGTGAAAATGGCGGCGACGCGCGGCTGCTTATATAGAATCCGAATCTCGCGAGAATCCGACAGCGGGATGATGACGTTCGGGCGCGCTCGGATTAACCGAGCCATATGGGAGAATCCGAGTATGCCTCGGACCCGTGTAAAATGGGTGAAGTTCGGGGGGGTTCGGTTTCCGAGGAACCGAACCCGCTCATCACTAGTTCTGCCATCCTGCTGCTTAATTGGGTACTATGCTGATGCAGCAATGCTTATACACCATCTCCATGTCCTGCAATGTTCTGTACTGTAAGTCACACTTTTCTTGTTTAGTTTCTGTTTATGTGCATTGTAAGACGCTGCAGACCCCTAGTGTAACCATATAAATGAAAGATAACAATAATATAGAGACCTGTATTTACTGCTTAGTACAGAAGCTAATATTAGTGCCAGAGGTTGTACCAGTTATCTCCTATATAATATCCCAGATCTGTGACTTTGTGCCTGTGTGTATAACGCATCTCTCATTGGGTTAGTGGCAGGTCTATCACACCCAGTCCACAGCTGATTGGGCGAGAAACGTCCTCCCACACAGGTTACATCCAATGGGAGGCTCTGCCCTTTGCCTGCTGTGTTTTCACAGAGCAGGATTAGCAATGGGACTGATGGAGCTGCAGCTCCAACTCCACACCCCAAAATAGTCCCACTGCATCTGCAGCAACATACTCTCCAACAATGTACACATAAAAATTAATACAAATTCGAAAAGGGGGCGTGGTCACGGGTACAGCTGCGTGGCCACGCCCCTTTTCCATTACTTTCAATGGAAGCTTGGAGAGTCAAAAATCGGTACAGACCATAAAAAAAAGGGACTGTACCTGCCAAAAAGGTCCAGCTGGATGGTATGCCACTGCATCTGCAGCAAGTCTCTGCGCTGCAGATAGGGAAAAAATAAAACTTTTACTGCAGCGTCCTATGCCCTGCTGCCAGTCCGCCTGCCCCCTCCAGCATCAACAATCCTCACTCCCTAGCTGCGGCGCAGGTGGAAATAAAGCTGCTGCGGCCACTGGCATAGATGTGTATGAAAGCGGCGCAGCGGAAGGCTTTCATAGCCCTCCCTGCGCCCCATACTCTCTGAGCCCCGGGGCCTCCTCTGCACGTGATGTCACAGAAGTGCCTCCCCGCCACAGCCACGCCCAGATCCCCAGAGGCCCTGACTCCGCAACACAGCACTTGGCCTGACGGCCTGGAAGCCCCGAGATGGCTAATGTAACGGATAGAGTGGGTGATATCGTGGAGGGTAATGTCTGGACGCTGAATCAATGTAAAAAGTGACAGTGCTGTGCAGTGCAGTGGGTGTGCAGTCTGGGCCGGTGCTAAGGTGTTCAGCACCCCCCTGCAAACTATAAATTTGCACCCTTGCATACTTTACAAAGGCACAGCGCATGTAATACCCCCTGTAGTATAGACACACATGTAACACCCCTGTACCAGAGACGCTTACACATGTAACGCCCCCTGAACCAGTGACGCTTACACGTCATGAACCCCCTGTACCAGTGACGCTTACACACGTAATACCCCCTGTAGCAGTGACCATACACAAGTAACACCCCCTGTAGCAGTGATGCTTACACACGTAACGCCCCCTGTACCAGGGATGCTTACACACGTAACGCCCCCTGTACCAGTGAAGCTTACACACGTAACGCCCCCTGTACCAGGGATGCTTACACACGTAACGCCCCCCTGTACCAGTGACGCTTACACATGTAACGCCCCCCTGTACCAGTGATGCTTACACACGTAACGCCCCCTGTACCAGTGCCGCTTACACATGTAACGCCCCCCGTAGCAATGACGCTTACACACGTAATGCCCCCTGCACCAGTGCCGCTTACACACGTAATACTCCCTGTACCAGTGCCGCTTACATGCGTAACGACCCCTGTACCAGTGGCGCTTACACACGTAACACCCCCTGTAGCAGTGACCATACACAAGTAACACCCCCTGTAGCAGTGATGCATACACACGTAACGCCCCCTGTACCAGTGAAGCTTACACACGTAACGCCCCCTGTACCAGGGATGCTTACACACGTAACGCCCCCCTGTACCAGTGACGCTTACACACGTAACACCCCCTGTACCAGGGATGCTTACACACGTAACGCCCCCCTGTACCAGTGACGCTTACACATGTAACGCCCCCCTGTACCAGTGATGCTTACACACGTAACGCCCCCTGTACCAGTGCCGCTTACACATGTAACGCCCCCCGTAGCAATGACGCTTACACACGTAACGCCCCCTGCACCAGTGCCGCTTACACACGTAATACTCCCTGTACCAGTGCCGCTTACATGCGTAACGACCCCTGTACCAGTGGCGCTTACACACGTAACGCCCCCTGTAGCAATGCCGCTTACACACGTAATGCCCCCTGTACCAGTGCCGCCTACACACGTAATGCCCCCTGTATCAGTGCCGCTTACACACGTAACGCACCCCGTAGCAATGACGCTTACACACGTAACGCCCCCTGCACCAGTGCCGCTTACACACATTATGCCGCAGTCACACATACACACACAACAGACACATATATATATATAGATAGATAGATAGATAGATAGATAGATAGATAGATAGATAGATAGCGCAGGTTCGGCACTCCTTGCCTCTCAGTAAACTGCGTCGGTGCCTTCACAGAATTTGAATGTATAGCATGCAGAGGTGCGGCACTCAGACTGAAATAAAGGACGCTAGGTCGGTGGAATGTTCATCAACGTTTCAATATATTAAATATTGTCGTCAGGACGACAATAATAAGATTTTACTTACCGATAAATCTATTTCTCATAGTCCGTAGTGGATGCTGGGGACTCCGTCAGGACCATGGGGAATAGCGGCTCCGCAGGAGACAGGGCACAAAAGCAAGCTTTTTAGGATCACATGGTGTGTACTGGCTCCTCCCCCTATGACCCTCCTCCAAGCCTCAGTTAGGTACTGTGCCCGGACGAGCGTACACAATAAGGAAGGATCTTGAATCCCGGGTAAGACTCATACCAGCCACACCAATCACACCGTACAACTTGTGATTTGAACCCAGTTAACAGTATGATAACAATGGAGTAGCCTCTAAAAAAGATGGCTCACAACAATAATAACCCGATTTTTTTGTAACAATAACTATGTACAAGTAATGCAGACAATCCGCACTTGGGATGGGCGCCCAGCATCCACTACGGACTATGAGAAATAGATTTATCGGTAAGTAAAATCTTATTTTCTCTAACGTCCTAGTGGATGCTGGGGACTCCGTCAGGACCATGGGGATTATACCAAAGCTCCCAAACGGGCGGGAGAGTGCGGATGACTCTGCAGCACCGAATGAGAGAACTCCAGGTCCTCCTCAGCCAGGGTATCAAATTTGTAGAATTTAGCAAACGTGTTTGCCCCTGACCAAGTAGTTGCTCGGCAAAGTTGTAAAGCCGAGACCCCTCGGGCAGCCGCCCAAGATGAGCCCACCTTCCTTGTGGAATGGGCATTTACAGATTTTGGCTGTGGCAGGCCTGCCACAGAATGTGCAAGCTGAATTGTACTACAAATCCAACGAGCAATAGTCTGCTTAGAAGCAGGAGCACCCAGCTTTTTGGGTGCCTACAATATAAACAGCAAGTCAGACTTTCTGACTCCAGCCGTCCTGGAATTATATATATATATATATATATTTTCAGGGCCCTGACAACGTCTAGCAACTTGGAGTCCTCCAAGTCCCTAGTAGCCGCAGGCACCACAATAGGTTGTTTCAGGTGAAACGCTGATACCACCTTAGGAAGAAACTGGGGACGAGTCCGCAGTTCTTCCCTGTCCCGAATGGAAAATCAAATATGGGCTTTTGTAAGACAAAGCCGCCAATTTTGACAATCGCCTGGCCGAGGCCAGGGCCAACAGCATGGTCACTTTCCATGTGAGATATTTCAAATCCACAGATTTGAGTGGTTCAAACCAATATGATTTGAGGAATCCCAACACTACGTTGAGATCCCACGGTGCCACTGGAGGCACACAAGGGCTGTATATGCAATACTCCCTTGACAAACGTCTGGACTTCAGGAACTGAAGCCAATTCTTTCTGGAAGAAAATCTATAGGGCCGAAACTTGAACCTTAATGGACCCCAATTTGAGGCTCATAGACACTCCTGTTTGCAGGAAGTGCAGAAATCGACCTAGTTGAAATTTTTTCGTGGGGCCTTCCTGGCCTCACCCACGCAACATATTTTTACCACATGTGGTGATAACGTTGTGCGGTCACCTCCTTCCTGGCTTTGACCAGGGTAGGTATGACCTCTTCCGGAATGCCTTTTCCCTTAGGATCCGGCGTTCAAACCGCCATGCCGTCAAACGCAGTCGCGGTAGTCTTGGAACAGACAAGGTCCCTGCTGGAGCAGGTCCTTTCTTAAAGGCCGATGCCACGGTTCCTCTTGGAACAGACATGGTACTTGCTGAAAGCAAATCCCTTCTTAGCTCCCGAGGCCATTAGTCCTCTGTGAGCATCTCTTGAAGTTCCGGTTACCAAGTCCCTCTTGGCCAATCCGGAGCCACGAGTATAGTTCTTACTCCTCTATGTCTTATAATTCTCAATACCTTGGTTATGAGAAGCAGAGGAGGGAACACATACACCGACTGTTACACCCACGGTGTTACCAGGACGTCCACAGCTATCGCCTGAAGGTCTCGTGACCTGGCGCAATACCTGTCCCATTTTTTGTTCGGGCGGGACGCCATCATGTCCACCTTTGGTCTTTCCCAACGGTTCACAATCATGCGGAAAACTTCCCGATGAAGTTCCCACTCTCCCGGGTGGAGGTCGTGCCTGCTGAGGAAGTCTGCTTCCCAGTCGTCCACTCCCGGAATGAACACTGCTGACAGTGCTATCACATGATTTTCCGCCTAGCGAAAAATCCTTGCAGTTTTGCCACTGCCCTCCTGCTTCTTGTGCCGCCCTTTCTGTTTACGTGGGCGACTGCCGTGATGTTATCCCACTGGATCAATACCGGCTGACCTTGAAGCAGAGGTCTTGCTAAGCTTAGAGCATTATAAATTTGCTCTTAGCTCCAGTATATTTATGTGGAGAGAATTCTCCAGACTTGATCACACTCCTTGTGTGACTGCTCCCCAGCCTCTCAGGCTGGCCTCCGTGGTCACGAGCATCCAATCCTGAATGCCGAATCTGCGGCCCTCTAGAAGATGAGCACTCTGTAATCACCACAGGAGAGACACCCTTGTCCTTGGATATAGGGTTATCCGCTGATGCATCTGAAGATGCGATCCGGACCATTTGTCCAGCAGATCCCACTGAAGAGTTCTTGCGTGAAATCTGCCGAATGGAAGCGCTTCGTAATAAGCCACCATTTTTTACCAGGACTCTTGTGCAATGATGCACTGACACTTTTCCTGGTTTTAGGAGGATCCCGATTAGCTCGGATAACTCCCTGGCTTTCTCCTCTGGGAGAAACACCTTTTCCTGGACTGTGTCCAGAATCATCCCTAGGACCAGCAGACGTGTCGTCGGAACAACTGCGGTTTTGGAATATTTAGAATCCACCCGTGCTGTCGTAGAACTACTTGAGATAGTGCTACTCCGACCTCCAACTGTTCTCTGGACCTTGTTCTTATCAGGAGGTCGTCCATTTTCTTTGAAGACGAATCCTCCTTTCGGTCATTACCTTGGTAAGGACCCGGGGTGCCTTGGACAATCCAACGGCATCGTCTTGAAACTGATAGTGACAGTTCTGTACCACGAACCTGAGGTACCCTTGGTGAGAAAAGGCAAATTTTGGGACATGGAGGTAAGCATCCCTGATGTCCCGGGACACCATATAGTCCCCTTTTCTTTGCTATCACTGCTCTGAGTGACTCCATCTGGATTTGAACCCTTGTAAGTGTTCAAATTTTTCAGATTTAGAATAGGTCTCACCTAGCCTTCAGTACCACCATATAGTGTGGAGTAATACCCCTTTCCTTGTTGTCGGAGGGGTAATTTTATTATCACCTGCTGGGAATACAGCTTGTGAATTGTTTTCAATACTGCCTCCCTGTCGGAGGGAGACATTGGTACAGCAGACTACAGGAACCTGCGAGGGGGGAAACCTCTCGACATTCCAATCTGTACCCCTTGGATACTACTTGTAGGATCCAGGGGTCCTGTACGGTCCCAGCGTCATGCTGAGAACTTGGTAGAAGCGGTGGAGGGCTTCTGTTCCTGGGAATGGGCTGCCTGCTGCAGTCTTCTTCCCTTTCCTCTATCCCTGGGCAGATATGACTCTTATAGGGACGAAAGGACTGAGGTTGAAAAGACGGTGTCTTTTTCTGCAGAGATGTGACTTAGGGTAAAAAACTGTGGATTTTCCAGCAGTTGCCCTGGCCACCAGGTCCCATGGACCGACCCCAAATAACTCCTCCCCTTTATACGGCAATACATCTTTGTGCCGTTTGGAATCTGCATCACCTGACCACTGTCGTGTCCATAAACATCTTCTTGCAGATATGGACATCGCATTTACTCTTGATGCCAGAGTGCAAATATCCCTCTGCGCATCTCGCATATATAGAAATGCATCCTTTAAATGCTCTATAGTCAATAAAATACTGTCCCTGTCAAAGGTATCAATATTTTTAGTCAGGGAATCCGACCAAGCCACCTCAGCTCTGCACATCCAGGCTGAGGCGATCGCTGGTCGCAGTATAACACCAGCATGTGTGTGTATACTTTTTAGGATATTTTTCAGCCTCCTATCAGCTGGCTCCTTAAGTACGTCCCTATCCGTAGATGGTACCGCCACTTGTTCTGATAAGCGTGTGAGCGCCTTATCCACCCTGAGGGGTGTTTCCCACCGCACCTTAACTTCTGGCGGGAAAAGGTATACCGCCAATAATTTTCTATCGGGGGAAACCCACGCATCATCACGCACTTCATTTAATTTATCTGATTCAGGAAAAACTACAGGTAGTTTTTTCACCTCACATATAATACCCTTTTTTGTGGTATTTGGAGTATCAGAATATGTAACACCTCCTTCATTGCCCTTAACGTGTGGCCCTAAAAGAAAATACGTTTGTTTCTTCACCGTCGACACTGAAATCAGTGTCCGTGTCTGGGTCTGTGTCGACCGACTGAGGTAAATGGGCATTTTACAGCCCCTGACGGTGTTTGAGACGCCTGGACTGATACTAATTTGTTCGCCGGCCCTCTCATGTCGTCAACCGGCTTGCAGCGTGTTGACATTGTCACGTAATTTCCATAAATAAGCCATCCATTCCGGTGTCGACTCCCTAGAGAGTGACATCACCATTACAGGCAATTTGCTCCGCCTCCTCACCAATATTTTCCTCATACATGTCGACACACACGTACCGACATACAGCACACACATAGGGAATGCTCTGATAGAGGACAGGACCCACTAGCCCTTTGGGGAGACAGAGGGAGAGTT
Organism: Pseudophryne corroboree; assembly: GCF_028390025.1. Taxonomy (NCBI): domain Eukaryota; kingdom Metazoa; phylum Chordata; class Amphibia; order Anura; family Myobatrachidae; genus Pseudophryne; species Pseudophryne corroboree. The sequence continues at coordinate 332,394,882 of NC_086451.1, forward strand.
TGCCAGCACACACCAAAACGCTATAATTATCCAGGGACAACCTTTATATAAGTGTTCCTCCCTTATAGCATTTTAATATATATACATATCGCCAAATCAGTGCCCCCCCTCTCTGTTTTAACCCTGTTTCTGTAGTGCAGTGCAGGGGAGAGCATGGGAGCCTTCCCACCAGCCTTTCTGTGAGGGAAAATGGCGCTGTGTGCTGAGGAGAATAGGCCCCGCCCCCTTTTCGGCGGGCTTCTTCTCCGGAGTTTTAGATATCTGGCAGGGGTTAAATACATCCATATAGCCTCAAGGGCTATATGTGATGTATTTTTCGCCATACAGGTATTATACATTGCTGCCCAGGGCGCCCCCCCCAGCGCCCTGCACCCTCCGTGACCGCTGTGTGAAGTGTGCTGACAACAATGGCGCACAGCTGCAGTGCTGTGCGCTACCTGATGAAGACTGAGAGTCTTCTGCCGCCTGGTTCCGGACCTCTTCATCTTCAGCGTCTGCAAGGGGGGTCGGCGGCGCGGCTCCGGGACGAACCCCAGGGCGAGCCCTGTGTTCCGACTCCCTCTGGAGCTATGTCCAGTAGCCTAAGAATCCAATCCATCCTGCACGCAGGTGAGTTGAAAATCTCTCCCCTAAGTCCCTCGATGCAGTGAGCCTGTTGCCAGCAGGACTCACTGAAAATAAAGAACCTAAAAACTTTTTCTAAGTAACTCTTTAAGAGAGCCACCTAGATTGCACCCTTCTCGGCCGGGCACAAAAACCTAACTGAGGCTTGGAGGAGGGTCATAGGGGGAGGAGCCAGTACACACCATGTGATCCTAAAAAGCTTGCTTTTGTGCCCTGTCTCCTGCGGAGCTGCTATTCCCCATGGTCCTGACGGAGTCCCCAGCATCCACTAGGACGTTAGAGAAATTTAATATATTGAAACGTTGATGAACATTCCACCGACCTAGCGTCCTTTATATCAGTCTGAGTGCCGCACCTCTGCATGCTATATATATATATATATATATATATATATATATATACACAAACACACACGCACACACATACTGTACATACATTACACATATACACAGTCACACATATATACAGTATACACAGACACTGTATATACACACACACACTCACTCTTTTTCCATACACTTACCTAATGACGTCTGGCTGGACGAAGCTGTAGCAGCTCATCCTCCTGCTGCAGCATGGTCCCGTCTAGCGCAGCCCCTTATTCCCATCTAGCTCTGCCCACTTTGGCTCCCGCCCGGCCACTGCATGTCACACAGGGGAGCGTGGGGGAGAGAGGAGGCTTTGTGCTGCCGGCACCGAGGGGGAGAGGAGGCTTTGTGCTGCCGGCGCCGCTGCATGTTTGACAGCAGCCGGCAGCAGCAGCAGGGATAGCAGCAGCAGCTCAGCACAGGGAGGCAGCGCAGGGAGAACGCCTCTCCTTCCTGGGGCCTCCCTGCACTGCATCCCTTTGCTGAGCTGCTAGCACCGGGCCTGTGTGCAGTATCACTGACAGTGCACAGCACTCTCACCTTTTACATTGATTCAGCCAGTCACTCAGTTCTGCCAGCTAGTCACTATTGTTAGCACCAGTGTCCCAATGCGCCGCATTACAGGGAAGTAGACGCACTAAATAAACTACAGCTCCCAGCAGCCCTTACTGCCGAAGCATTCCGGCCCTTAGAGCAGCTGGGAGCTGTAGTTTATTGAGTGCATCTTCTTCCCTGTAATGCGGCGTCTTGGGACACCAGCGTTAACAATAGTGACTGGCTGCTGTGCGATTCTCCGGGAGAGCGACTGCCAAAGGGAGGACAGCAGCTTAGCTGCTGACAGGAGGAGAAGCAGAAGAAGCATTACCTGCCCCTCCCCCACTCGCAGTACCTCCGGGCCCCATCCGCTGCACCCCCACACACCACCCTCCAGCACCCACGGTAGCTCCGGACCCCTTCCCCCACACGCAGCTACCCCGCACCCGCACCTCCCGCCGCACCACCGCATTAGCCCCTCCCCCACGCGGGACACCCCCGCAACTGCTCCTCCCCCACCCGCAGTGGCTCCGGACCTTCACCTGCGGCACCACCGCACCAGCCCCTCCTCCACCTGCGGCACCACCGCAACCGCCCCTCCCGCGGCACCCCTGATCCCATCCGCGTCTTCCCCGCACCCGCCACTCCCCCAACCAAAGCACCTACTAGGTGATTCATCAGGCCCTGCGTGCGCTGTTCACCCCATTGCAAGGGGCTTCGACCCCTTAACCATTGCACGCCCTTTGTCCGTGCAATATTTAACCACTCACACAATTATGATTGGAGGTAATACTCCCATATAATAAAAATATTGCACGCCACAAGGGTGTACAAGGGTTAAGGGGGCGTAGCCCATTACGAGGGTGTGAAGAGCGCCCGTAGGGCGCGATGAATCACCTAGTTTAAAACAATTATTCATTTGTTCCAATGAAATGGTTTTAATGTTTATTGTTAAAACTGATTAACAATACCTGCAGTCAGGAACATTGTTTTATTTTTATTTTTATCAATGTGATATCTGCCCTAGAAGTACCTGTAAATTATAATAAAACTTTGTGTTTTCTGTCCGTTACAATATGGAGAGTTCTTCTAACTCTGCTGCAAGGTCAAATCATCTTTTGATAAGCAGCCGTCAGGCACTAGTTCTCAAGCTTGTATAGTTGATAACATAATGTACTGTAGTATGTATAATGATATTAGAAGGCATTAAGAAGTTCTGTAAACATGTGAAAAGACAAGAAGCCTTGACAAATTGCTTTAATACTGATATGGGATGCCAAGGTGACTTCATATAGTGTATACAGTAGTAGAACATGCAGGGCATGGAATGTTATCCAATTAAAGGAAGGTCTGGGGTCTGATTTCTAGCCACTAGTATCTGGGTCTGTATTATACACTTGCTCTCTGCTAGGCATCTGTATTGTATAAGATAGAGCAGACTGGGGTCTCTATTGAGTGTGGATCATTAGATCGACAGTGTCTAGGTCGACAATGTTTAGGTCGACCACTATAGGTCGACAGTCACTAGGTCGACAGGGTTGGAAGGTCGACATGTTTTCTAGGTCGACATGTGCTGGGTCGACAGGTCAAAATGTCGACATGAGTTTTTGTTTTGTGTCTTTTTTTGGGTACAGTGACCGGAAAGCCGTGTCACCATGTCCCCTCTCTCTGCTACCGCTTCGCTCGGCACAGATTACCGTTCCAATCGTAGTCCACCATGTCCACGTGGATCGTTAAGTATGAAAGTTCAAAAAAAGAAAAAATGTGAAACTCATGTCGACCTTTTGACCTGTCGACCTAGCACATGTCGAACTAGAAACCCTGTCGACCTTCCAACCTTGTCGAGCTTATGACTGTCGACCTATAGTGGTCGACCTAGACAGTGTCGACCTAGACAGTGTCGATCTTCAGACCGGATCCCCACTACCCCATAGCAAAACATCCTCCTGCACTGCCACTGACGCTCTCCATGTGGCTGCCACTACTGCAGGTTCAGGGGTGGTGCTATCAAACAGATGCAATCCTGAATAACTGCACTCCCTGTTACATTACATTTAGGTCATCTTTTTGATTCAGACATGTAAATAAGGGCCTCTAACAAAATTATCAGTGTGTAAAGAAACGCGCTGGTAGTAGCACACATTCCTTCCAGTCTGGGATTGCCTCTGGACTGTCTGTATCCTAAGATGGACAGTGACTTTTTCCTCTAAGTAAGAGGGTAAGTGCTATTTATGTGGCATAGATATTGCTCAGCTTTGACTGAGCAGCACGGGATACACAGGCCATCTCTATTGTCCACTCCATCAGCAGCCGACCAGTATCCATGCGACATATATACTGTCTACATACTGTCTGGCTTAGATTGTGCCTTAGCTGAAATGTGGAACTTTCTGGCATGTATACTGAGCTATGGGATTTAATATTTTGACATATTGTAGCTGTATTGTATGACAATATACTGGAGACATTTCAGGTATATTCTACCTTATTATATAAGGGGGGGGGGGGGGGGGGGTTGGACTGCACACCATAATTCCAAACATAATAGGAGGTGCTATCATGCTGAGACTTGTAGTTCCACACAGAAAATATGCAGAATCATACTATATAGTACTAAGCACTGCTAATCAGAGTAATTATAATAAACTGTACAATCTAATGGAGTAATATTGATGTGAATAGCATAATATTTGACTGAAAATATGGGTCCACCAACCGCGACCAGGTGACCTGATTGGGTGAGTCCCTAACACTAGGGTTGAAGTCCAGGGCACATATACTACCATAAGAATATTTATATGCTCATTTTTTTATATTTATTTTGTAATAAATGTTTTGTATTGCTTACTGCTGACTCAAATGTTATGTTCTCTTTTTAACATACTGTCAGTGCTGTCCTCTCCTGATTTTTGGCTTTAACATGTTAGTAAACCTGACAGTTTTATCAGGATAGCTGCCAGTGGCGTAACTAGAAATTTTTCTCCCCCAAGCCAAAAAATTCTTCGGCGCCCCCCCCCCCCCCCCATACCCCCCATAATTGGCAGTAGTAAAGGGAGAAATATGCCGCCAAAAAGGTGTGTGGCTTCGTTGGAATGGGCGTGGCTTCACGCAAAGGGGCGTGGCATTGCAGGAAAAGACTACCTTATACCCCAGTTTTGCAACCTGCATGCCCAGACGTTAGCCACCACAGGAAAGAAAAATAATCCTGATTCCTGCCCCTTACATTATTTGTCATTTTTCCTCCTTATAGTAATGCCCAGTATACATTATTCCACATACTGCAATGGCCTTAGCCATTATGCCACACACAACAATGCACATGACACAATATGCACACACTGTAATGCCCCCGACACATTATGCCACACACCGTAATGCCCCCGACACATTATGACAGGAATCGCAATGCCCGTTATACATTATGCTACACACCGTATCTGTGACACAGTATGACACATACCGCAATGCCCGTTATACATTATGCCACACCGCAATGACCCCGAGACATTATACCACAATGCCCGTGATATAGTATACAACACACCGTAATGCCTGACACATTATGACACACACCGCAATGTCCGTGATACATTATGCCACACACCGTAATGCCCATTACACATTAAGTTCTACAGTAAGGCTTCTAATTACTTTAAAATTACCTGCTCGTTGCCAGGGGTTTCATGCTCTTTGTTCCATGCACGGTGCCAGGGGTTTTCATGCTCAGGGTGTCATGCTCGTTGCCAGGGGTTTCATGCACTAGGTGTCATGCTCGTTGCCAGGGGTTTCATGCACTTGGTGTCATTCTCGTTGCCAGGGGTTTCATGCACTGGGTGTCATGCTCGTTGCTAGGGGGTAGTGCTTGTTGCTAGGGCTGTGCTCCCAGTGCCACATATGCCCCCAGTGCCAGATATTCCCCCACAGTGCCAGGTATATGCCCCCAGTGCCAGATATTCCCCCCCAGTGCCAGGTATATGCCCCCAGTGCCAGATATTCCCCCACAGTGCCATGTATATGCCTCCAGTGCCAGATAGTCCCCCACAGTGCCAGGTATATGCCCCCAGTGCCAGATATTCCCCCACAGTGCCAGGTATATGCCCCCAGTGCCAGATATTCCCCCACAGTGCCAGGTATATGCCCCCAGTGCCAGATATTCCCCCACAGTGCCAGGTATATGCCCCCAGTGCCAGATAGTCCCCCACAGTGCCAGGTATATGCCCCCAGTGCCAGATAGTCCCCCACAGTGCCAGGTATATGCCCCCAGTGCCAGATATTCCCCCACAGTGCCAGGTATATGCCCCCAGTGCCAGATATTCCCCCACAGTGCCAGGTACATGCCCCCAGTGACAGATAGTCCCCCACAGTGCCAGGTATATGCCCCCAGTGCCAGATATTCCCCCACAGTGCCAGGTATATGCCCCCAGTGCCAGATAGTCCCCCACAGTGCCTGCTCATCTCCCCCTCCTTTGTGTTGGAGGGACACGGAGCGCACAGCGCGCGCGCCCCTGTGTCCCTCCTGGCTTTCCGGCTGTCTAATAAAGGAAGTGCCGGTTCGTGAGCCAATCAGAGCTCACGAACGGCACTTCCTGTATTAGACAGCCGGAGAGCCAGGGAGGGACACAGGGGGGCGCGCGCTGTGCGCTCCGTGTCCCTCCTTACAGCGGCGGAGGGAAGGAGACCTGCAGATTGACATGCGGACGCTTGTCCGCATGTCAATCTGTTCTAAGTCAGTAGCGCCCCCGCAGCCCCTCGCCCCCAAGCCACCGCGAGGGCTGCGGGGGCAGTAGTTACGCCACTGATAGCTGCTGAGATTGTTGTACTATGGGACATGGGGCCTAATTCAAACCTGATTGCAACAGCAACATTACTCTCTAATAGGCAAAACCATGTGCACTGCAGGTGGGGCAGATATAACATTTGCAGAGAGAGTTAGATTTGGGTGGGGTGTGTTCAAACTGAAATCTAAATTGAAGTGTAAAAATAAAGCAGCCAGTATTTACTAGTGATGAGCGGGTTCGGTTTCTCGGAAACCGAACCCCCCCGAACTTCACCCTTTTTACACGGGTCCGAGCCATACTCGGATTCTCCCGTATGGCTCGGTTAACCCGAGCGTGCCCGAACGTAATCATCCCGCTGTCGGATTCTCGCGAGATTCGGATTCTATATAAGCAGCCGCGCGTCGCCGCCATTTTCACTGGTGCATTGGAAATGTTAGGGAGAGGACGTGGCTAGCGTCCTCTCCGTTTATGTTGATGCATTGCAAATATTTTGTGCTTGCTTATTACTTAATTGTGGGGACTGGGGAGCAGCTGTATATAGGAGGAGTACAGTGCAGAGTTTTGCTGACAGTGACCACCAGTAATACGTTGTCTGCCTGAAAAACACTCCATATCTGTGCTCAGTGTGCTGCATATATCTGTGCTCACACTGCTTAATTGTGGGGACTGGGGAGCAGCTGTATTATATAGCAGGAGTACAGTGCAGAGTTTTGCTGACAGTGACCACCAGTATACGTTGTCTGCCTGCAAAACACTCCATATCTGTGCTCAGTGTGCTGCTTTATTGTGGGGACTGGGGACCACCAGTATAATATTATATAGGAGGAGTACAGTGCAGAGTTTTGCTGACCAGTGACCACCAGTATATAATATATAGCATTACGGTACAGTAGGCCACTGCTGTACCTACCTCTGTGTCGTCATTAAGTATACTATCCATCTAGATTCAATACCTGTGGTGCATTTCAGTTGTGCAGTTTGCTGACACAGTGACCACCAGTATATATAGCAGTACGGTACAGAAGGCCACTGCTGTACCTACCTCTGTGTCGTCATTAAGTATACTATCCATCTACATTCTATACCTGTGGTGCATTTTAGTTTTGCAGTTTGCTGACACAGTGACCACCAGTATACTATATATAGCAGTACGGTACGGAAGGCCACTGCTGTACCTACCTTTGTGTCGTCATTAAGTATACTATCCATCTACATTCTATACCTGTGGTGCATTTTAGTTTTGCAGTTTGCTGACACAGTGACCACCAGTATACTATATATAGCAGTACGGTACGGAAGGCCACTGCTGTACCTACCTCTGTGTCGTCATTAACTATACTATCCATCTACATTCTATACCTGTGGTGCATTTTAGTTTTGCAGTTTGCTGACACAGTGACCACCAGTATACTATATATAGCAGTACGGTACGGAAGGCCACTGCTGTACCTACCTCTGTGTCGTCATTAAGTATACTATCCATCTACATTCTATACCTGTGGTGCATTTTAGTTTTGCAGTTTGCTGACACACTGACCACCAGTATACTATATATAGCAGTACGGTACGGAAGGCCACTGCTGTACCTACCTCTGTGTCGTCATTAAGTATACTATCCATCTACATTCTATACCTGTGGTGCATTTTAGTTTTGCAGTTTGCTGACACAGTGACCACCAGTATACTATATATAGCAGTACGGTACGGAAGGCCACTGCTGTACCTACCTCTGTGTCGTCATTAAGTATACTATCCATCTACATTCTATACCTGTGGTGCATTTTAGTTTTGCAGTTTGCTGACACAGTGACCACCAGTATATATAGCAGTACGGTACGGAAGGCCACTGCTGTACCTACCTCTGTGTCGTCATTAAGTATACTATCCATCTACATTCTATACCTGTGGTGCATTTTAGTTTTGCAGTTTGCTGACACAGTGACCACCAGTATACTATATATAGCAGTATGGTACGGAAGGCCACTGCTGTACCTACCTCTGTGTCGTCATTAAGTATACTATCCATCTACATTCTATACCTGTGGTGCATTTTAGTTTTGCAGTTTGCTGACACAGTGACCACCAGTATACTATATATAGCAGTACGGTACGGAAGGCCACTGCTGTACCTACCTCTGTGTCGTCATTAAGTATACTATCCATCTACATTCTATAACTGTGGTGCATTTTAGTTTTGCAGTTTGCTGACACAGTGACCACCAGTATACTATATATAGCAGTACGGTACGGAAGGCCACTGCTGTACCTACCTCTGTGTCGTCATTAAGTATACTATCCATCTACATTCTATACCTGTGGTGCATTTTAGTTTTGCAGTTTGCTGACACAGTGACCACCAGTATATATAGCAGTACGGTACGGAAGGCCACTGCTGTACCTACCTCTGTGTCGTCATTAAGTATACTATCCATCTACATTCTATACCTGTGGTGCATTTTAGTTTTGCAGTTTGCTGACACAGTGACCACCAGTATACTATATATAGCAGTACGGTACGGAAGGCCACTGCTGTACCTACCTCTGTGTCGTCATTAAGTATACTATCCATCTACATTCTATACCTGTGGTGCATTTTAGTTTTGCAGTTTGCTGACACAGTGACCACCAGTATACTATATATAGCAGTACGGTACGGAAGGCCACTGCTGTACCTACCTCTGTGTCGTCATTAAGTATACTATCCATCTACATTCTATACCTGTGGTGCATTTTAGTTTTGCAGTTTGCTGACACAGTGACCACCAGTATACTATATATAGCAGTACGGTACGGAAGGCCACTGCTGTACCTACCTCTGTGTCGTCATTAAGTATACTATCCATCTACATTCTATACCTGTGGTGCATTTTAGTTTTGCAGTTTGCTGACACAGTGACCACCAGTATACTATATATAGCAGTACGGTACGGAGGGCCACTGCTGTACCTACCTCTGTGTCGTCATTAAGTATACTATCCATCTACATTCTATACCTGTGGTGCATTTTAGTTTTGCAGTTTGCTGACACAGTGACCACCAGTATATATAGCAGTACGGTACGGAAGGCCACTGCTGTACCTACCTCTGTGTCGTCATTAAGTATACTATCCATCTACATTCTATACCTGTGGTGCATTTTAGTTTTGCAGTTTGCTGACACAGTGACCACCAGTATACTATATATAGCAGTACGGTACGGAAGGCCACTGCTGTACCTACCTCTGTGTCGTCATTAAGTATACTATCCATCTACATTCTATACCTGTGGTGCATTTTAGTTTTGCAGTTTGCTGACACAGTGACCACCAGTATACTATATGTAGCAGTACGGTACAGAAGGCCACTGCTGTACCTACCTCTGTGTCGTCATTAAGTATACTATCCATCTACATTCTATACCTGTGGTGCATTTTAGTTTTGCAGTTTGCTGACACAGTGACCACCAGTATACTATATATAGCAGTACGGTACGGAAGGCCACTGCTGTACCTACCTCTGTGTCGTCATTAAGTATACTATCCATCTACATTCTATACCTGTGGTGCATTTTAGTTTTGCAGTTTGCTGACACAGTGACCACCAGTATACTATATATAGCAGTACGGTACGGAAGGCCACTGCTCTACCTACCTCTGTGTCGTCAAGTATACTATCCATCTAGATTCTATACCTGTGGTGCATTTTAGTTTTGCAGTTTGCTGACAGTGACCACCAGTATATATAGCAGTACGGTACGGAAGGCCACTGCTCTACCTACCTCTGTGTCGTCAAGAATACTATCCATCCATACCTGTGGTGCATTTCAGTTGTGCGCAGTATATATATTAGTAGGCCATTGCTATTGATACTGGCATATAATTCCACAAATTAAAAAATGGGGAAAAAAATGTGGAGGTTAAAATAGGGAAAGATCAAGATCCACTTCCACCTCGTGCTGAAGCTGCTGCCACTAGTCATGGCCGAGACGATGAAATGCCATCAACGTCGTCTGCCAAGGCCGATGCCCAATGTCATAGTAGAGAGCATGTAAAATCCAAAAAACAAAAGTTCAGTAAAATGACCCAAAAATCAAAATTGAAAGCATCTGATGAGAAGCGTAAACTTGCCAATATGCCATTTACGACACGGAGTGGCAAGAAACGGCTGAGGCCCTGGACTATGTTCATGGCTAGTGGTTCAGATTCACATGAGGATGGAAGCACTCATCCTCTCGCTAGAAAAATGAAAAGACTTAAGCTGGCAAAAGCACAGCAAAGAACTGTGCGTTCTTCTAAATCACAAATCCCCAAGGAGAGTCCAATTGTGTCGGTTGCGATGCCTGACCTTCCCAACACTGGACGGGAAGAGCTTGCGCCTTCCACCATTTGCACGCCCCCTGCAAGTGCTGGAAGGAGCACCCGCAGTCCAGTTCCTGATAGTCAAATTGAAGATGTCACTGTTGAAGTACACCAGGATGAGGATATGCGTGTTGCTGGGGAGGAAATTGACAAGGAGGATTCTGATGGTGAGGTGGTTTGTTTAAGTCATGCACCCGGGGAGACACCTGTTGTCCGTGGGACGTATATGGCCATTGACATGCCTGGTCAAAATACAAAAAAAATCAGCTCTTCGGTGTGGAATTATTTCAACACAAATGCGGACAACAGGTGTCAAGCCGTGTGTTGCCTTTGTCAAGCTGTAATAAGTAGGGGTAAGGACGTTAACCACCTCGGAACATCCTCCCTTATACGTCACCTGCAGCGCATTCATCATAAGTCAGTGACAAGTTCAAAAACTTTGGGTGACAGCGGAAGCAGTCCACTGACCACTAAATCCCTTCCTCTTGTAACCAAGCTCCTGCAAACCACAGCACCAACTCCCTCAGTGTCAATTTCCTCCTTACCCAGGAAAGCCAATAGTCCTGCAGGCCATGTCACTGGCAAGTCTGACGAGTCCTCTCCTGCCTGGAATTCCTCCGATGCATCCTTGAGTGTAACGCCTACTGCTGCTGGCGCTGCTGTTGTAGCTGCTGGGAGTCGATCGTCATCCCAGAGGGGAAGTCGGAAGACCACTTGTACTACTTCCAGTAAGCAATTGACTGTCCAACAGTCATTTGCGAGGAAGATGAAATATCACAGCAGTCATCCTGCTGCAAAGCAGATAACTCAGGCCTTGGCAGCCTGGGCGGTGAGAAACGTGGTTCCGGTATCCACCGTTAATTCAGAGGCAACTAGAGACTTGATTGAGGTACTGTGTCCCCGGTACCAAATACCATCTAGGTTCTATTTCTCTAGGCAGGCGATACCGAAAATGTACACAGACCTCAGAAAAAGAGTCACCAGTGTCCTAAAAAATGCAGTTGTACCCAATGTCCACTTAACCACGGACATGTGGACAAGTGGAGCAGGGCAGACTCAGGACTATATGACTGTGACAGCCCACTGGGTAGATGTATTGCCTCCTGATGCAAGAACAGCAGGTGCGGCACCAGTAGCAGCATCTTGCAAACGCCAACTCGTTCCTAGGCAGGCTACGCTTTGTATCACCGCTTTCCAGAAGAGGCACACAGCTGACAACCTCTTACGGAAACTGAGGAAGATCATCGCAGAATGGCTTACCCCAATTGGACTCTCCTGGGGATTTGTGACATCGGACAACGCCAGCAATATTGTGTGTGCATTACATGTGGGCAAATTCCAGCACGTCCCATGTTTTGCACATACATTGAATTTGGTGGTGCAGAATTATTTAAAAAACGACAGGGGCGTGCAAGAGATGCTGTCGGTGGCCCGAAGAATTGCAGGCCACCTTCGGCATTCAGCCACCGTGTACAGAAGACTGGAGCACCACCAAACAGTCCTGAACCTGCCCCGCCATCATCTGAAGCAAGAGGTGGTAACGAGGTGGAATTCAACCCTCTATATGCTTCAGAGGATGGAGGAGCAGAAAAAGGCCATTCAAGCCTATACATCTGCCCACGATATAGGCAAAGGAGGGGGAATGCACCTGACTCAAGCGCAGTGTAGAATGATTTCAACGTTGTGCAAGGTTCTGCAACCCTTTGAACTTGCCACACGTGAAGTCAGTTCAGATACTGCCAGCCTGAGTCAGGTCATTCCCCTGGGGGGTCATTCCGAGTTGTTCGCTCGGTAAAAATCTTCGCATCGCAGCGATTTTCCGCTTAATGCGCATGCGCAATGTCCGCACTGCGACTGCGCCAAGTAAATTTGCTATGCACTTAGGAATTTTACTCACGGCATTTTCATCGTTCTGGCGATCGTAATGTGATTGACAGGAAATGGGTGTTACTGGGCGGAAACAGGCCGTTTTATGGGCGTGTGGGAAAAAACGCTACCGTTTCCGGAAAAAACGCAGGAGTGGCTGGAGAAACGGGCGAGTGTCTGGGCGAACGCTGGGTGTGTTTGTGACGTCAAACCAGGAACGACAAGCAGTGAAATGATCGCAGATGCCGAGTAAGTCTGAAGCAACTCAGAAACTGCTACGAGGTGTGTAATCGCAATATTGCGAATACATCGTTCGCAATTTTAAGATGCTAAGATTCACTCCCAGTAGGCGGCGGCTTAGCATGAGCAAATCTGCTAAAATTCACTTGCGAGCGAACAACTCGGAATGACCCCCCCTCATCAGGCTTTTGCAGAAGAAGCTGGAGACATTGAAGGAGGAGCTAAAACAGAGCAATTCCGCTAGGCACGTGGGACTTGTGGATGGAGCCCTTAATTCGCTTAACCAGGATTCACGGGTGGTCAATCTGTTGAAATCAGAGCACTACATTTTGGCCACCGTGCTCGATCCTAGATTTAAAACCTACGTTGGATCTCTCTTTCCGGCAGACACAAGTCTGCAGAGGTTCAAAGACCTGCTGGTGAGAAAATTGTCAAGTCAAGCGGAACGTGACCCGTCAACATCTCCTCCTTCACATTCTCCCGCAACTGGGGGTGCGAGGAAATGGCTAAGAATTCCGAGCCCACCCGCTGGCGGTGATGCAGGGCAGTCTGGAGCGAGTGCTGACATCTGGTCCGGACTGAAGGACCTGCCAACGATAACTGACATGTCGTCTACTGTCACTGCATATGATTCTCTCACCATTGAAAGAATGGTGGAGTATTATATGAGTGACCGCATCCAAGTAGTCACGTCAGACAGTCCGTACGTATACTGGCAGGAAAAAGAGGCAATTTGGAGGCCCTTGCACAAACTGGCTTTATTCTACCTAAGTTGCCCTCCCTCCAGTGTGTACTCCGAAAGAGTGTTTAGTGCTGCCGCTCACCTTGTCAGCAATCGGCGTACGAGGTTACTTCCAGAAAATGTGGAGAAGATGATGTTCATCAAAATGAATTATAATCAATTCCTCCGTAGAGACATTCACCAGCAATTGCCTCCAGAAAGTACACAGGTATCTGAGATGGTGGATTCCAGTGAGGACGAATTAATAATCTGTGAGGAGGGGGATGTACACAGTGAAAAGGGTGAGGAATCGGAGGATGATGATGAGGAGGACATCTTGCCTCTGTAGAGCCAGTTTGTGCAAGGAGAGATTGATTGCTTCTTTTTTGGTGGGGGCCCAAACCAACCAGTCATTTCAGTCACAGTCGTGTGGCAGACCCTGTCACTGAAATGATGGGTTCGTTAAAGTGTGCATGTCCTGTTTATACAACATAAGGGTGGGTGGGAGGGCCCAAGGACAATTCCATCTTGCACCTCTTTTTTCTTTCATTTTTCTTTGCATCATGTGCTGTTTGGGGACAATTTTTTTGAAGTGCCATCCTGTCTGACACTGCAGTGCCACTCCTAGATGGGCCAGGTGTTTGTGTCGGCCACTTGTGTCGCTTAGCTTAGTCACACAGCGACCTTGGTGCGCCTCTTTTTTTCTTTGCATCATGTGCTGTTTGGGGACAATTTTTTTGAAGTGCCATCCTGTCTGACACTGCAGTGCCACTCCTAGATGTGCCAGGTGTTTGTGTCGGCCACTTGTGTCGCTTAGCTTAGTCACACAGCGACCTTGGTGCGCCTCTTTTTTTCTTTGCATCATGTGCTGTTTGGGGACAATTTTTTTGAAGTGCCATCCTGTCTGACACTGCAGTGCCACTCCTAGATGTGCCAGGTGTTTGTGTCGGCCACTTGTGTCGCTTAGCTTAGTCACACAGCGACCTTGGTGCGCCTCTTTTTTTCTTTGCATCATGTGCTGTTTGGGGACTATTTTTTTGAAGTGCCATCCTGTCTGACACTGCAGTGCCACTCCTAGATGGGCCAGGTGTTTGTCTTGGCCACTTGTGTCGCTTAGCTTAGTCACACAGCGACCTTGGTGCGCCTCTTTTTTTCTTTGCATCATGTGCTGTTTGGGGACAATTTTTTTGAAGTGCCATCCTGTCTGACACTGCAGTGCCACTCCTAGATGGGCCAGGTGTTTGTATCGGCCACTTGTGTCGCTTAGCTTAGTCACACAGCGACCTTGGTGCGCCTCTTTTTTTCTTTGCATCATGTGCTGTTTGGGGACAATTTTTTTGAAGTGCCATCCTGTCTGACACTGCAGTGCCACTCCTAGATGGGCCAGGTGTTTGTGTCGGCCACTTGTGTCGCTTAGCTTAGTCACACAGCGACCTTGGTGCACCTCTTTTTTTCTTTGCATCATGTGCTGTTTGGGGACTATTTTTTTGAAGTGCCATCCTGTCTGACACTGCAGTGCCACTCCTAGATGGGCCAGGTGTTTGTGTCGGCCACTTGTGTCGCTTAGCTTAGTCACACAGCGACATTGGTGCGCCTCTTTTTTTCTTTGCATCATGTGCTGTTTGGGGACAATTTTTTTGAAGTGCCATCCTGTCTGACACTGCAGTGTCACTCCTAGATGGGCCAGGTGTTTGTGTCGGCCACTTGTGTCGCTTATCTTAGTCACACAGCGACCTTGGTGCGCCTCTTTTTTTCTTTGCATCATGTGCTGTTTGGGGACTATTTTTTGAAGTGCCATCCTGCCTGACACTGCAGTGCCACTCCTAGATGGGCCAGGTGTTTGTGTCGGCCACTTGTGTCGCTTAGCTTAGCCATCCAGCGACCTCGGTGCAAATTTTAGGACTAAAAATAATATTGTGAGGTGTTCAGAATAGACTGGAAATGAGTGGAAATTATGGTTATTGAGGTTAATAATACTATGGGATCAAAATGACCCCCAAATTCTATGATTTAAGCTGTTTTTTAGGGTTTTTTGAAAAAAACACCCGAATCCAAAACACACCCGAATCCGACAAAAAAATTTCGGTGAGGTTTTGCCAAAACGCGTCCGAATCCAAAACCAAAACACAAAACCCGAAAAATGTCCGGTGCACATCACTAGTATTTACCCTGAACAGAAACAATGTAACCCACCCAAATCTAACTCTCTCTGCACATGTTACATCTGCCCCCCTGCAGTGCACATGGTTTTGCCCATTAGAGAAAGATTTTGCTTTTGTGCTCAGGTCTGAATTAGGCCCATGGTTATTAATTGTTTATTATCATTTATTGCTTTATAGCATTTAATACATACACATTTAATACATACACAGGGCCACTCAACCAGCGCCGTTAGGAGTCTATTATTTTTTGCATGTAAATAAGGCTAATGCGATTGTGCTTTTTATGCAGCGCAACTGCAAATTTATGCTAATACAGCAGTCGATGGAAATTGTACAGGGATGGCCACTGGCTGCGCCTCTAATCTGATACTTACTGTAAAAAGTCACACCATTGTTCGCACATCTGTCACACCATTCAGCATTATGGTAGTCCTTGCCATTGCAGCTGTGTATCTGCAGGCAGTCGCTGGCCATGACACGCCCGCATCTGGCTAGCTACCCCTGTTACCACCGAGAAAAGCACACTGACATACCAGTTCTGTGTCCAACCTCGCACTGCGCCCCCGGCAGTAGTCATCAGGACACGTGTGTGACTACAGGGCAGTACAAGAAATTGGACAACTGCGCAAACATCAGTATAGTATCCACCTGTAATTCAGGCCATTACTGCGGGCATGTGTACTTTGTATGCATAAGTGTCCTTTAATGTCAGTCTATGGAATGAAAATAAATATACAATTTCTCTAAAATGCACAGTAAACCCAACATGTGTTGTCAGTAGGCAATAAAATTACTCTTTGTAATTCCTCGTCTTTTGTTTTAAATAAAAACATTGCTAAATTCATTATCTGAACATTCGGCCTTATGCCATAATGCATTGTATCATCATTTTAATTAAGATTAAGTGTGGAGATTCTGTTATAAAATATTCTTAATTGGGCTAGAAACCATGGTGTATTCTGCCTGAGTAGAACTAGATCAGCGAGCAGGCAGCTCTTGGCACGGAACCCACACCTATCACTCCCCTTTTGCCTGCACGTTGCCCAATTCCTCCACTTTGCCGGACTCATCCGATGCAGCTGGGGTAGCACAGGTAGGACAGCAGATCATCAGCCATATACAGAACAAGGGCACCCTACACCCCAAAGTCTTGTTCCTGCTCTGTGAATATCACACTGCATTCACCCACCACATCATGTTGAGAACAGGCCCCCTGCACTGCATCTGTGATATCCCGACAACCTGTCCTGCATATCAACCCCATGCCGTGTAAAACTCCCTACACCAAAGAGTGAGTGAGGGGGAGGCTGGGGTCAGAGATGGGGAGTGACTTGATACTACACTGTGTCCACACCCGTGACGTGCGGTGGGGTGAGGCAGATGAGGCCTTTCCTGTCATACTAACGTTTGTGCCAGAGTTTTTACTGTATAAAGTATATGAAAAATACAAAGAATATGTTAGAAATATCTTCTTTGTATTATACTAATCATTTTTATAGCCAAAACGCCGGAGTAAAAAGTCTATGGGCTGTAACACACACTCCGGTTTTTCCCGGATGGCAAAAAGCCGGACAAACTTTGTCCGGCTTTATGCCATCCGGGAGAAACCGGCAGTGTCTGTCACACAGGACGGCTTTGAGCCGTGTGTGATGCTGTGCGCATGCGCAGCATCAGACACGGCTTCAGAAAAAACCGTTGTGTGTGAAAGCTCCCCTTCACACACACGGTTTACTGGCTCCAAAGACGGCCCGGCGGCCGGCCGGCCGCCGGACCTTCCAGTGGTGAGACCCGGCTGCAACCCGGCAGCCGGGCCGGGGCCGTGCAGTGTGAAGGGACCCTAGCCCTCACACTGTTAACTACAATGCCGGCACGGGAAAAAGCCGTCCGGCTTTTCCCGGCCGGCAAAAGCCGGGTAGTGTGTTTCAGCACTATGGCAGGTGAGGCAGTGCCTCCCTTATCTATCTTTCCCGCACATCTCTGATCAAAACTCACCAAATTTCCAGGAGTTTATACTGCTGCACCTGTGTATAATGCCTAGATGTACCCTTTGGCTCATATATTGCGTGTAAATCTGTCTCTGGTGCTAGCCAGTGCCTCCTGAGCCGTTTAGCTCACCGCATGTCCCTGGTCCACACCATACTGCCTGTCACCCTGTGTGCCCGTGTAGTATAATACCTGTCACCCTGTGTACTAATATACTACCTGACCCCTCTCCCATGTCACCCTGAGCGCCAATATAGTCCCTGACACCCTTTGTGCTCATATAGTACCTGACCCCTTTCCCTTGTCGCCCTGTGCACCCATATATTATGTGACCCCTCTCTCGTCATCCTGTGCACTCATATAATACCTGACTACTCTCCCGTGTCACCCTGTGCGCCCACATAGTACCTAACCCCTCTCCCCTGCCACTCTGTGCACCCATATAGTACCTGACTCCTCTCCCGTGTCACCCTATGCACCATATAGTACCTGACCCCTCTCCCGTGTCACCCTGTGTGCCCATATTGTACCTGACACTGTCTCACATCACCTGAGAACACATGACACCCTATCTCCTGTGACCCTGTGCGTCCATATACCGCTTTACATTCTGTGAGCCCATATAGTGTTTTAAGCCTTGTATCGCCATATATTGCCTTACACTCTTCCCTTGTCAACTTGTGTTTTATACCGTTAAAAAAAGTTATAATGCATACCTCCCAACATGACCCTTTACAGGAGAGACAGAATACTCTGCTCCTGGACTTCCCTCTTAATATATGATTACCATCACCTGTGCTGAAACACCTTTCTTATCCATTAACCTGTTCAACACAGATGCTGGAAATCATACATTAAGGCTATGGCCACACATAGTGACCAAGCGTGTCCCGTTCGGCCAGCAGGGGGGTTTTGTGTTCACACGGATCCTGTTCTGCGGGATCCCGCCTAACAGGATCTGGCCACTGACACACAGGATTTCAATAGCACACAGCCCTGTGTGAACACATACATTGAAATGTATGGGTTCACCTTGAAATCCCGTTGTCCTGCCATCCAGCTCAACCGCAGCATGCTGTGGGTGCCTGCATCGGGTGTGGGTGCCTGCATAGGCGCCCATGTGCAGTCTCCTTGCAGCCAAGCAGGTCCCGCTGAACGGGACCCGCTTGGCCGCTATATGTGGCACTACCCTAAGAGAAAAGTCCAGAAGCAGAGCATTCTGTTTCTACTGGAGAGGGTCATGTTGGGAGGCATGATGATGATGTATGTATATAGTATATATATTTATATCACTGTAATTTTTTTTAACTGTAAAACTATTGTATCCAAAAATTTCCAAAAAATTGTTGCGTTCTTTAATTATCAAACTATTCAAATGATAGCCACCCAACCCTAATTCAGTATAATTTTATTAACAAATTACCAGATTTGTTAGTAAAATTATACTGAATTGTGACCAATTAGCAACAATTCACATTTAATATACAAAATTTACAATTTTAGGGGATATTTTTGATAACAAATATTATCCAGTTAAGGGGTTACAGCGCCTTTACTATAAAAGTAATAAATAACTACACATACTGATGTTCAGAATTTTTTTAACAAATATTTATTTCAAATCTATTTAAAACATGCAGAAGTAGGCAAACACTGTCCTCCTACTTCTGTGACATCACAAGTTGGAGAGAAGTTGGCTGGTTGGATGGTCTGATGAAGAAGTTGGTTAGGTGTGTGGAGCTCCGTTTTAGATGGGCAAAGTTGTAAAGTTGATCAGTTGGATGGTTGAAGGAAAGTTGGTCTTGTGTATGGATAGCTTTGGGTCAGTTATGTGGTGGTGGACAGAGTATGATGAGTGGCGGATTTCACATGAGGCACGTGCCTAGGGGTGACACTTGCTGTGGGGTGGCACAGCATGCTCCCCTGCATGAGAGCCCTACTAGGCTGCTGGTCACATGATTATTATTTTTGTTTCTGTCATTACAAATTTTTATTTTATAATTAGTGCGGGGTAATGGTCAGTAAATTATAATCATGGTGGGGTGGTGGTAGGAGATTTTAGGGCTGTATTGGCAATTCAGAGGCATCAAGACTAGCCCTGACATGAGGGGGCAGTGATGTGATGGGGGGCAACAAATAATGTTGTGCTTAGGGGCAGCCTGACAAATAAATGTGCCCCAGTTTGGAAACCACTGCCTTATGGGTTAGCTGCAAAACTCAATAAAGCCATGAAAGTGTGATTTTTATTTAATATCTACTCTGGACTGAAACTGGGGGTGGCGAGCTGAAATGAGCAAAAAGTGACCCATTTGAGCACTCAAACAGAACTTTTCGCATTGCGTCTATGACTGTGGTCAGGTTAAGCTGCTTTACAAGGCTAAACCCAAACTCTCTGGCCGCAACAAGCGCAATAAAAAAGCACTATTGAATATTGCTCCCACGATCTTCCATCACTTTAGACTGGAGATCAGGAGCGATAAACAAATGAATATCGCCCATAAGAGATGAATCATGTAATCCGCAGGGCCGGATTAACAATGAGGTGGATGGACCTGCAGCTCCAGGCCCCCCACTGAAAATAGGCGCAGAGCTCGCCACAGAGAAGAGGGCGAGGCCCATAACCACCGGCATTACAATGAGTCACACTGACTCGATAGGTGAAATTCAATTGTTTGAAAAGTCGGTTGGGTGTCTGTTTTTTCCTGTCTATTAGATAGGAAAAAACAGACTCCCAACTGACTTTTCAAACATTTGAATCTCCTCCATTGTATGCTGCGGCGAGACAGTGCGCCGGCCCCCAGTCTGCAAATCGGAAAACCCGCCAGAGCAGGAGGAGGGTCCGCTCACACTCTCTTCTCCAGCCAGCGTCTCCTCCCCACAGGTTATTGAACTGCCCGGCCGGGGAGGAGGAGGAGCTGCTCTCCCCTCTACTCTCAGCTCCTGCCCCCCAAAAACTTTAGTACCGCTAATGAGGAGGTCTGGCCGGCCGGAGGGGGAGAAGCCAAGAGGGGCACCGCAACGTAATGTGCGCCACACCACGCAGGTTCCCCCCCGCCGCCCACACTGCACTGGCCAGAACCTTCCCCTGCCGCCTCCCGCACCGTACACAGCGCTAGCTGGCACCTTACCTCCAGTCCCCCCCCCCCCCCCCGCTGCCTCTTCTCGTGCGCCGCGCAGGTACACAACGCGCTGGCCAGTACCTTTCCCCCCTCCCGTGCCGCACAACGCGCTGCTGCCCGCAGCCAGCACCACCCCTAGCCGCCTCCCACTGCCCACTTCCCACACTACGCTGCCCCCACCCCAACTCACTTTCGTCCTGCCTCAGGCTGGGCATGGAGCCAGGGGGATATACTGAAGCCGGCGCTGTTAGTGGTGAGTGACACACACACTCGCACACACTCTCACTATCTCTCTCTCACACACATACACTCTCACTAGCTCTCTCACACACACACACACTCTCTCAGACATACACTCTCACAGGGGCTACCTGGTGCAACGTAAATGTGGGGCTACCTGGTGCAACGTATATGTGGGGCTACCTGGTGCAAAGTATATGTGGGGCTACTTGGTGCAACGTATATGTGGGGCTACCTGGTGCAACGTATATGAGGGGCTACCTGGTGCAACGTATATGAGGGGCTACCTGGTGCAACATATATGAGGGGCTACCTGGTGCAACATATATGAGGGGCTACCTGGTGCAACATACTGTATATGAGGGACTACCTGATGCAATGTATATGAGGGGCTACCTGGTGCAACATACTGTATATGAGGGACTACCTGGCACAACGTGTGTAAGGGGCTACCTGGTGCAACGTGTGTAAGGGGCTACCTGGCGCAACGTGTGTGTAAGGGGCTACCTGGCGCAACGTGTGTATAAGGGGCTACTTGGCGCAATGTGTATACAGGGCTCTGCCTGGCACAACATGCATAAGGGGCTACCTGTCCCTGTTTTCAATGGGGAGAGGGGGGTGCCAAAGGAAACATTCGCCCTGGGTGCCACAAGGTCTAGAACCAGCCCTGACTACATATACAGGCTATGAGGGGAGGGGGGCACACTGACGCATATACAGACTAGGATGGGGCACACTGACGCATATACGGACTAGGAGGGGAGGGGGGCACACTGACGCATATACAGACTAGGATGGGGCACACTGACGCATATACAGACTAGGAAGAAAGGGGGACACAGTAATGGGTAGCTATACAGCAGTAATCGCGCTGAGCCAAGTGGGTCCCACGGACCCCTCACTTTTAAAAATTGGGGTCCTATCTGTCCTTTTCTGGGTCCCATAGGAATGAAGGTTCATATTAATCTTATTAATTATTCAAATATAAAACCAGACTTGATTTGGACACTACAAAAGTATTGCGAGGGGGATGAGGGGGTGACAATGCTGCTGGGCTGTGTAGCATACAGGACATTCTGCCCCAGAGCTGTAACTAGACATTTCAGTGCCCTTTGGTGCTCCCCCTGCCATACTTTAAATCAAGGACAATAGTTTAGGGGCGTGGCTTCATGGGGAAAAGAGCATGGCAACATAACAGTACCAATTCACATTACACCACACAGGTAGAGCACATTTTACACATTGCACCAGGTAGAGCACGTTATACAGATTGCGCCAGTTAGAACACCCTATACACATTGCATCAGGTAGTGCACGTTACACACATTGCACCAGGTAGAGCACGTTACACACATTGCACCAGGTAGAGCACATTATACAGATTGCGCCAGTTAAAACACATTATACACATTGCACCAGGTAGAGCACGTTACACACATTCCACCAGGTACAGCACGTTATACAGATTGCGCCAGTTAGAACATCCTATACACATTGCACCAGGTAGAGCACGTTATACACATTGCACCAGGTAGAGCATGTTATACACGTTTTATATGGTACCAGGGAGTAGGGACAGAGGTAGCAGGGAGTAGAGACAGAGAGAGGCACCAGGGGGTAGGGACAGAGGTAGCAGGGAGTAAGGACATAGAGAGGCACCAGGGAGTAGGGACAGAGAGAGGCACCAGGGGGTAGGGACAGAGGTAGCAGGGAGTAGGGACAGAGGCACCAGGAGGTAGGGACAGAGAGAGGCACCAGGGGGTAGGGACAGAGGCACTAGGGGGTAGGGACAGAGGCACCAGGGAGTAGGGACAGAGAGAGGCACCAAGGAGTAGGGACAGAGGCAGCAGGGAGTAGGGACAGAGACACCAGGGAATAGGGACAGAGGCACCAGGGAGTAGGGACAGAGGCACCAGGGAGTAGGAACAGAGAGGCAGGAGAGAGTGCAGCAGAAACCCCACCACCATAACAACACCCTCCAGGGACCAGGCCCTCACCGCGCACCTGTAAAAAGAGCACTCCGGGCTGCTCCATGGACACTGCCAGCAGCAGCAGAGTCAGGCCAGGGGGGAATAGTCCGTGGCTCCGCATGAGGCCACAACGCCTGCAGCCTGGAGTCAGAGGATTCGGGCAGGGAGAAGCAGAAAACGCAGAGCGGACGGCCGCATGGGTGAGGAGGGAGAAAAGGGGATTCAGCGGGGAGGGCGGCGGTGTCGGCATCCAGCTGGGGGCACAGGGACCGCACTGCCCCCACCTCAGGTACAGAAGCGGACTCGGCCGAGCGGTGGTCCAGTGGGCTGCCAGTGGTTGAGTAACGCTACTTGCAGAGGGAGGGCACCTGCAGCCATTAATCGGGGGGGGGGGGGGGGCATGCGGAGCAGAGGATGAGGGGAGGGCGGGAGATCATACTCTTCATGGTCTCCGCCTCTTCCAAGTTCCTCCCTCCGTTGTTATGGATACCGGACTGATTGACAGCACAGGACAGCGCTGCAGGTCACAGCGCTTCCTGAGGGACCCGGCGTTCTTTTATTTTTGTGTCCCCGCCATCAATTCTGGGGTAAAATTTTGCGATCACTGTATACAGACTAGGAGGTGAGGGTCACACTAATGCATGGACTTTGAAGGACACACTCCTTTTCTGTGGCCATGTCCCCTTTTTAGGTGCGTGCAACAGTAATTCCATTTCATTTCCCATACCCCCACTTCAAAATTCCCACTTTGACGACCTCTGTATGTATGTGTGTATGGGTCTGTTGTTCTGCTCCTCTATTAAATGGTTGAAGATGGAGATAGCCACACCCATGGCACAGGCCACACACCCTATTTAGACCACCCTCACTACAGGGCTTGTCATACCTCCTGCCAATGCACACTATAGGCCCTTCATACATTTCAGCTCCAAGTCCATGTGGACCTTAATCTGGCACTGGTCATCCGTATAACTCCTGACTGATATGTTTTAAATCTTTCATTTTCTCCTGAACATACCTGAGTTTATTGTAATTGAAAAGCCCCTGGCTTGGAGAGATGCTTTCTGTTGATGCTTCTAATGCTGCTTTCAGATCGCAAATGCCGGATCCTACCCGGTAAGAGAAACGTGTCCTTACCGGGTGGGATCCGGCATTTGCTCTCCTCTGCTGTCTTTCCGACCCGGCAATATACGGGGTCGGTTGCCATAGCAGCGGGGGGCGCAGCAGCAGCAGGGGCGGGGGTGGAGGAGGCGCTGGGAGATGAGCTCATCTCCTGCGCCGCCTCTCCCTATGCTGTGAATGGGAGCCGTGTCGCATCGAAACGGCTCCCATTCACACTGCACCTTACCTGGTATTCAACCCGGTAATAACCCTTCTTTTTAACCGGGTTGAATTACCGGGTCAGGCGACCCGCTAATTCGTCAAAGGCGCTTTCACATCGCACACTGACCCGCTTCGACACGGCAATATGCCGCGTCGATACCGGGTTATTTCTACGATGTGAAAGCGGTATAAGTGTGGCTCACTGATGCTGCATCTAACAAATTACCAGTTTACAGTTCAAAGGGGCCACCTTACTTCAACCTGACTATATAGATTGATACAATACCTGCGGAACACTATTCCCCCCCAGCTAATTCACTGAATTTAAACTATATTAATTAGCGCTTACTGCTTTTTGCTATTCAATTGTATAATCACAGATGTTTGAAATGTATTAGCTTAATTTTAAATTCCTGAACACTGCTGCCCAGGGGCATATTAATGCCTGAGGGGGGCCGTGTGCAGAGAGCCCCTTCCTCTAAGTAGCACACCCCAGCATGGCACATACTTAGCTTGTGCGCAAGCAGGTCCCTCCTCCTCCGCAGTCCCAGAATCTTCGCTTTCACCTTGCAGCACCAAGTCAGTGGGAAGATGGTGCGGCAGCAGAGAAGGGACCCACTTGCCGATATAAGGTAAGTAGTATAAGGATGCAGAGAGGGTGGTGCAGGGCTCGTGTGCACCCATTGTAAATATACCTATGCTACTGACTCTTCCATTTCCAGTTGCCAGATGACAAGCCTTCTGTAGAACAAATAAAATATCAAGAAATTGCTACATTTTTATTTCGATTTCTAGATCTTAATGTGACAAGTGCTGGCAAAGTTGCAGATAGTAAAAAAAAAAAAGGGAGAGTGTTGGCGGAACTTATCTTTTATTTACGCACTATACATGTGCCAAAAGTGTATACAGATATGAGCAATGCAGTGTAGTAAGCGTTCCAAATGCATCCATTACATACAAATAAAGAGGCAGAACTGGGCTGAAACAAATTTGTTAGCAGCTGGACAATACCATGGCCCTCATTCCGAGTTGTTCGCTCGCAAGCTGCTTTTAGCAGCTTTGCACACGCTAAGCCGCCGCCTACTGGGAGTGAATCTTAGCTTATCAAAATTGCGAACGAAAGATTAGCAAAATTGCGAATAGACACTTCTTAGCAGTTTCTGAGTAGCTCCACACTTACTCGGCATCTGCGATCAGTTCAGTGCTTGTCGTTCCTGGTTTGACGTCACAACACACCCAGCGTTCGCCCAGACACTCCTCCGTTCCTCCAGCCACTCCCGCGTTTTTCCCAGAAACGGTAGCGTTTTTTCGCACACACCCATAAAACGGCCAGTTTCCGCCCAGAAACACCAACTTCCTGTCAATCACATTACGATCACCAGAACGAAGAAAAAACCTCGTAAGTAAAATACCTAACTGCATAGCAAATTTACTTGGCGCAGTCGCACTGCGGACATTGCGCATGCGCATTAGCGACTAATCGCTCCGTTGCGAGAAAAAAATAACGAGCGAACAACTCGGAATGACCCCCCATGTGCACTGCAGTGTGGGGGGGGGGCAGATATAACATGTGCAGAGAGAGTTAGATTTGGGTGGGGTGTGTTCAAACTGAAATCTAAATTGCAAAAATAAAGCAGACAGTATTTACCCTGCACAGAAACAAAATAACCCACCTAAATCTAACTCTCTCTGCACATGTTATATCTGCCCCCCTGCACTGCACATTGGTGGTCATTCAGAGTTGTTCGCTCGTTGCCGTTTTTCGCAGCGCAGTGATCAAGTGAAAAATCGGCAATTATGCGCATGGTACGCAGGGCGCATGCGCTAAGTACTTTCACACAAAACTTTGTAGTTTTACCCAAGCTCCAGCGACGTTTTTCAGTCACTCGAGTGTTCGTAGTATGATTGACAGGAAGTGGGTGTTTCTGGGTGGCAACTCAGCGTTTTCCGGGAGTGTGCTAAAAAACGCAGGCGTGCCAGGCAAAAACGCAGGAGTGGCTGGAGAAACGGGGAGTGGCTGGCCGAACGCAGGGCGTGTTTGTGACGTCAAACCAGGAACTAAACGGACTGAGGTGATCGCAATCTAGGAGTAGGTCTGGAGCTACTCAGAAACTGCATGAATTTTTTTTGTAGCAATTTTGCTACTCTTTCGTTCGCAATTCTGCTAAGCTAAGATACACTCCCAGAGGGCGGCGGCCTAGCGTGTGCAATGCTGCTAAAAGCAGCTAGTGAGCGATCAACTCGGAATGAGGGCCATGGTTTTGCCCAACTGCTAACAAATTTGCTGCTGCGATCAACTCTGAATTACCCCCAAAGTTAGACAAACATGAAGGTGTGTCGTTGGAACCATTATGCAGACCTGAACATAAGCTTAATTAAGTCTGTTTAGAGCATACTTGCCTACTTTGCTGCCCCCTCCTCCAGGAGGAGGCAACGTTGTAGGCACATGGGGGTGTGGCCGGCGGCATGATGGGCTGTCCGGGGGGCGTGGTCAGTCAATGTGGGCTGTCCGGGGGCATTATTACTGGGTAGTGGGCAGTCTGAGAGGTGTGGTATCACTATCGCGTCATTTTGGCTCTGCCCCCTACTATACAGTGCAGAGAAAATAGGCGATGTATAGCGGGGGGCGGAGCTGCGAGATGCAATTCAACCCAAATCGCGTCATCAGATTCGCTCGGTCTGCCCACCTGTTCCTGCTGTGGGCAGTCGAGGCGGGGTGCGGTGGGCCTGAAAGGGAAAACGGGAGGCTTGCCCACCTTTCTGGGGGGCCGGGAGGGTGAACCAATGTTCGGGTGCCTCCCGGCCATTCCGGGAGGGTAGGCAAGTGTGGTTTAGAGGTGTCTTGCATCTGCTTTAGAGTAAGCACAAGCCCACAAGAATGATAACTAGTAACAAACCAAATATACACATAGGGACTGTAAGATACATACAAGTCGGCATACAGGCGAACACTCATTTTTTACATGTACTGTATGCAAGGTATGCCCAATTTCCATCCAACTCTGCATCAGGCCCAATATAGCACACACATATTCCCCAGCGCTTAACAGAGAATATTTGGCCATCAGTCCCAGACCGAGAGGAGTTTAAAACCCATACAAAATTTACAAGAGCCTATCCAGAATATTATAACCATAATTACAAAAATATCATAGCTGTTACAAAAATATATTTTCAAAATAATGGACACATAATAATCATTACAATTCAACAGGCAACTTTAAACTGAAGGGAGGCTGTTTTCTCATAACTGAGTGAAAAACAGGGGGTGTTGTAGGTGCACTGTCTCTAGCATTACTGATATCATACAGCTTAGCATATAATAAATAGTGGAGTTTAGTGCAAACTGGGTGAAAAACAGACATATGTTTCACAACAATGCAAATATGTAGGGATAAAGTCTTTACCTGTGATCTAAAGCAAAGTCTCCCATCAAGGAAACAAGATAAGCTTGCCTGACAACTTAAAGTGGCTCTGTACTATGGGGGTCATTCTGAGTTGATCGTAGCTGTGCAAAATTTTGCACAGCTACGATCATCTTTCCTGACACGCGGGGGGACGCCCAGCACAGGGCTAGTCCGCCCCGCATGTCAGTCTGGCCCCCCCTTGCAGAAGTGCAAAGGCATCGCACAACGGCGATACCTTTGCACTGCAGGGGTAACTCCCGGCCAGCGCAGCTTTAGTGAGCTGGCCGGGAGCTACTCCTCACTCCGTGGCCCGCAGCGGCTGCGTATGACGTCACGCAGCCGCTGCGGCCCTCCTCCCGTTCGGTCCGGTCACGCCTGCGTTGGCCGGACCACGCCTACGAAACAGCGGGCAAATGCTGCCGTTTCACCCCCTCCCGCCCATCGATCGCCTCTGCCTGTCAATCAGGCAGAGGTGATCGCTATTCTGCTATGGCCCTCGGCCGTCCCGCATGCGCAGGCGCACTATGGCGCCTGTGCATGCGCAGCAGGGACCCGTTCACTCTGCTGCGTTAAAACGCAGTGAGCGAACGGGTCGGAATGACCCTCTATACCCGGAAACTAGCAATTCCCGACCAGTCAGAACAAACCTGTGTCAAAGGGATAGCCTGAAAGCACCACAAGAAATTGTGTGGTAGGTGGAAGGTCAAGAGAACCAAAAAATTGCTCCCCAAATCAATTCAAAGCAGACACCTTGTGCAGTCAGACCCTTTGCATGCCTTTGTGGCCTAACGTAACATACAACTGTTAATTATGCAACTTTGTGTAAGTACTATATTTAATGATTTAGGGGTCTATGGTGGTCATTCCGAGTTGTTCGCTCGGTAATTTTCTTCGCATCGCAGCGATTTTCCGCTAATTGCGCATGCGCAATGTTCGCACTGCGACTGCGCCAAGTAAATTTGCTATGAAGATTGGTATTTTACTCACGGCATTACAAGGTTTTTTCTTCGTTCTGGTGATCGTAATGTGATTGACAGGAAGTGGGTGTTTCTGGGCGGAAACTGGCCGTTTTATGGGAGTGTGTGAAAAAACGCTGCCATTTCTGGGAAAAACGCGGGAGTGGCTGGAGAAACGGAGGAGTGTCTGGGCGAACGCTGGGTGTGTTTGTGACGTCAAACCAGGAACGACAAGCACTGAACTGATCGCACTGGAAGAGTAAGTCTCGAGCTACTCAGAAACTGCACAGAGAAGTCTTTTCGCAATATTGCTAATCTTTCGTTCGCAATTTTGCTAAGCTAAGATTCACTCCCAGTAGGCGGCGGCTTAGCGTGTGCAAAGCTGCTAAAAGCAGCTTGCGAGCGAACAACTCGGAATGAGGGCCAATGGGCCTTACTTAGGTGTGTTAGCAAACAGAAAAAGTTAGCACTTGGGCAAAACCATGCTGCACTGCAGGTGGGGCAGATATAACATGTGCGGAGAGAGTTAGATTTGGGTGGGGTGTGTTCAAACTGAAATCTAAATTGCAGTGTAAAAATAAAGCAGACAGTATATAACCCAGTGGCGTGCGGTGAGGTCATTGGCTGGTGAGGCACTGCAGCCATAATGATCCGCAAAGTCCGGCGATGAACCTTACCGCCACTTGTGATGTCATGGAAGTAGGCTGACAGTGCCTGCCTACTTCTATTTTTTTATTTAAACATTTATTTATTTTTTACAAATATGTGTTTTAGGTAGCCCTTGAGTTGAAATAGTTGGAAGATTTGGGATCAGAGTTAGGTACCCCTTTTTATACCTTACAGGAGACAGTACCCCAATTTACACGTCCCGTTTTTACACCTTACGGCAGACAGCGTCACCGTTTTTTACACCTTACGGCAGACAACGTCCCGTTTTTACACCTTACGGCAGACAGTGTCCCCGTTTTTTACACATTACGGCAGACAGTGTCCCCGTTTTTTACACATTACGGCAGACAACGTCCCATTTTTACACATTACGGCAGACAACGTCCCGTTTTTACACATTACAGGAGACAGTCCCCCTTTTTTACACATTACGGCAGACAGCGTCCCCTTTTTACACATTACGGCAGATAACGTCCCCTTTTTACACATTACGGCAGACAACGTCCCCTTTTTTTACACATTACGGCAGACAACGTCCCATTTTTACACCTTACGGCAGACAGCGTCCCCGTTTTTTACACATTACGGCAGACAGTGTCCCCATTTTTTACACATTACGGCAGACAACGTCCCGTTTTTACACATTACGGCAGACAACGTCCCGTTTTTACACATTACAGCAGATAGCGTCCCCGTTTTTTACACATTACGGCAGACAGCGTCCCCGTTTTTTACACATTACGGCAGACAAAGTCCCCGTTTTTTACACATTACGGCAGACAAAGTCCCGTTTTTACACATTACGGCAGACATCGTCCCGTTTTTACACATTACGGCAGACAACGTCCCGTTTTTACACATTACGGCAGACAGCGTCCCCGTTTTTTTACACATTACGGCTGACAGCATCCCCGTTTTTTACACATTACGGCAGACAGTGTCCCCATTTTTTACACATTACGGCAGACAGCGTCCTTGTTTTTTTACACATTACGGCAGACAGCGTCCCCGTTTTTTACACATTACGGCAGACAGTGTCTCTGTTTTTTACACATTACGGCAGAAGTCCCCTTTTTTATTTTTCTTACACAATACAGTGAGAGAGTGAGAGTGAGAGTGAGAGTGAGAGTGTGTTACTCACCTTGGGGGGGGCCACGATCCACCATCCACAGGACAGCTGCGGCGACGCTCCGGAGCCCCTTAGAGCAGAAGATAGCCGGCGGCAGCAGGAAGCTGCTCTCTGGGGCTGAGAAGGGACGGCGGCGGCGGGACTCACGGACGACGGCGGCGGAGGGACAAGGAGAAGGCGCGCCTCGCTCACACCCCTTGCAGTGCCGGGACAGAGACTTGCGCTCCGGGACAGCTCCCCTCCCGCTCTGCTGATTCCGGGCTGACGGGCAGCCAGCAGCTTCTTGCTCCACCGCTGCCGCTGCTGGTCACTCTTACAGGGGCGTGCTATGGGTTGAAAGCACGCCCCTGTCACTCCCCTGTCGAAGCGGCACTTCCACTAAGTGCCGCTTCAGCTGCATTTTCTAATGGGCTTTTACTGCCCAATTCTTCGTCCCGCCTCCCCGCTTCCTTCCCTTTACACTGACAGCGGGAGGCACCGACAGCGGTGCCTCCTAAACTCATTTATAAAGAATATGTAGACCCCAAGATCATTAAAATAATATAAAGCCTAATGCATATACTGATGACACAGAATCTGTGTCATAAGTATTTCTTTTATATTATTTTAATGATTATGACAGGGGAGGCACTGCCTCCCCTGCCTCCCCTGACTGCACGTCCCTGATATACCCTGCACAGAAACAATATAACCCACCCAAATCTAACTCTCCCTGTACATGTTATATCTGCCCTACCTGCAGTGCAGCATGGTTTTTCCCGATTGCTAACTTTTTTTGTTTGCTAACAACCTGAATAACCACCTACAGCAGTGGTTTCCAAACTTTTTTGAATCACGGCGCCCTAGAATATCAGAATTTTTTTCATGGCACCCCTAGGCCAAAGATTTCTTATTGAGAAATTTAGAAAGAAATATTACATTAAGTAAATCGCGTTTATATGTCATCCTTAGGGTCAGTTGTGTGGTGAGGGACAAGATTTGCTTCTGTTTGGCCACATATTTTATGACTGGCAGCCACCAGCACTGGTTATATTGTAGAGATGAGCGGGTTCGGTTTCTCTGAATCCGAACCCGCCAGAACTTCATGTTTTTTTTCACGGGTCCGAGCGACTCGGATCTTCCCGCCTTGCTCGGTTAACCCGAGCGCGCCCGAACGTCATCATGACGCTGTCGGATTCTCGCGAGGCTCGGATTCTATTGCGAGACTCGGATTCTATATAAGGAGCCGCGCGTCGCCGCCATTTTCTCACACGTGCATTGAGATTGATAGGGAGAGGACGTGGCTGGCGTCCTCTCCGTTTAGACACTTGATTTACTAATTTTGGGGAGCATTAGGAGTACTCAGTAGTGTACAGTGCAGAGTTTTGCTGATAGTGACCAGTGACCACCACTTTTATTTATAATCCGTTCTCTGCCTGAAAAAAGCGATACACAGCACACAGTGACTCAGTCAC
This sequence comes from Pseudophryne corroboree, assembly GCF_028390025.1. Lineage (NCBI taxonomy): Eukaryota > Metazoa > Chordata > Amphibia > Anura > Myobatrachidae > Pseudophryne > Pseudophryne corroboree. The sequence continues at coordinate 332,426,762 of NC_086451.1, forward strand.
ATACCATATCTGTGTGCACTGCTCAGGCTCAGGCCAGTGTGCTGCATCATCTATTATCTATATATAATATTATATATCTGTCTGACTGCTCAGCTCACACAGCTTATAATTGTGGGGGAGACTGGGGAGCACTACTGCAGTGCCAGTTATAGGTTATAGCAGGAGCCAGGAGTACATAATATATTATATAGTGAGTGACCACCAGACACACAGTGCAGTTTATTTAATATATCCGTTCTCTGCCTGAAAAAAGCGATACACACAGTGACTCAGTCAGTCACATACCATATCTGTGTGCACTGCTCAGGCTCAGGCCAGTGTGCTGCATCATCTATATATATTATATATCTGTCTGACTGCTCAGCTCACACAGCTTATAATTGTGGGGGAGACTGGGGAGCACTACTGCAGTGCCAGTTATAGGTTATAGCAGGAGCCAGGAGTACATAATATTATATTAAAATTAAACAGTGCACACTTTTGCTGCAGGAGTGCCACTGCCAGTGTGACTAGTGACCAGTGACCTGACCACCAGTATATAATATTAGTAGTATACTATCTCTTTATCAACCAGTCTATATTAGCAGCAGACACAGTACAGTGCGGTAGTTCACGGCTGTGGCTACCTCTGTGTCGGCACTCGGCAGCCCGTCCATAATTGTATATACCACCTAACCGTGGTTTTTTTTTCTTTCTTTATACATACATACTAGTTACGAGTATACTATCTCTTTATCAACCAGTCTATATATTAGCAGCAGACACAGTACAGTGCGGTAGTTCACGGCTGTGGCTACCTCTGTGTCGGCACTCGGCAGCCCGTCCATAATTGTATATACCACCTAACCGTGGTTTTTTTTTCTTTCTTTATACATACATACTAGTTACGAGTATACTATCTCTTTATCAACCAGTCTATATATTAGCAGCAGACACAGTACAGTGCGGTAGTTCACGGCTGTGGCTACCTCTGTGTCGGCACTCGGCAGCCCGTCCATAATTGTATATACCACCTAACCGTGGTTTTTTTTTCTTTCTTTATACATACATACTAGTTACGAGTATACTATCTCTTTATCAACCAGTCTATATATTAGCAGCAGACACAGTACAGTGCGGTAGTTCACGGCTGTGGCTACCTCTGTGTCGGCACTCGGCAGCCCGTCCATAATTGTATATACCACCTAACCGTGGTTTTTTTTTCTTTCTTTATACATACATACTAGTTACGAGTATACTATCTCTTTATCAACCAGTCTATATATTAGCAGCAGACACAGTACAGTGCGGTAGTTCACGGCTGTGGCTACCTCTGTGTCGGCACTCGGCAGCCCGTCCATAATTGTATATACCACCTAACCGTGGTTTTTTTTTCTTTCTTTATACATACATACTAGTTACGAGTATACTATCTCTTTATCAACCAGTCTATATATTAGCAGCAGACACAGTACAGTGCGGTAGTTCACGGCTGTGGCTACCTCTGTGTCGGCACTCGGCAGCCCGTCCATAATTGTATATACCACCTAACCGTGGTTTTTTTTTCTTTCTTTATACATACATACTAGTTACGAGTATACTATCTCTTTATCAACCAGTCTATATATTAGCAGCAGACACAGTACAGTGCGGTAGTTCACGGCTGTGGCTACCTCTGTGTCGGCACTCGGCAGCCCGTCCATAATTGTATATACCACCTAACCGTGGTTTTTTTTTCTTTCTTTATACATACATACTAGTTACGAGTATACTATCTCTTTATCAACCAGTCTATATATTAGCAGCAGACACAGTACAGTGCGGTAGTTCACGGCTGTGGCTACCTCTGTGTCGGCACTCGGCAGCCCGTCCATAATTGTATATACCACCTAACCGTGGTTTTTTTTTCTTTCTTTATACATACATACTAGTTACGAGTATACTATCTCTTTATCAACCAGTCTATATATTAGCAGCAGACACAGTACAGTGCGGTAGTTCACGGCTGTGGCTACCTCTGTGTCGGCACTCGGCAGCCCGTCCATAATTGTATATACCACCTAACCGTGTTTTTTTTTTCTTTCTTTATACATACATACTAGTTACGAGTATACTATCTCTTTATCAACCAGTCTATATATTAGCAGCAGACACAGTACAGTGCGGTAGTTCACGGCTGTGGCTACCTCTGTGTCGGCACTCGGCAGCCCGTCCATAATTGTATATACCACCTAACCGTGGTTTTTTTTTCTTTCTTTATACATACATACTAGTTACGAGTATACTATCTCTTTATCAACCAGTCTATATATTAGCAGCAGACACAGTACAGTGCGGTAGTTCACGGCTGTGGCTACCTCTGTGTCGGCACTCGGCAGCCCGTCCATAATTGTATATACCACCTAACCGTGGTTTTTTTTTCTTTCTTTATACATACATACTAGTTACGAGTATACTATCTCTTTATCAACCAGTCTATATATTAGCAGCAGACACAGTACAGTGCGGTAGTTCACGGCTGTGGCTACCTCTGTGTCGGCACTCGGCAGCCCGTCCATAATTGTATATACCACCTAACCGTGGTTTTTTTTTCTTTCTTTATACATACATACTAGTTACGAGTATACTATCTCTTTATCAACCAGTCTATATATTAGCAGCAGACACAGTACAGTGCGGTAGTTCACGGCTGTGGCTACCTCTGTGTCGGCACTCGGCAGCCCGTCCATAATTGTATATACCACCTAACCGTGGTTTTTTTTTCTTTCTTTATACATACATACTAGTTACGAGTATACTATCTCTTTATCAACCAGTCTATATATTAGCAGCAGACACAGTACAGTGCGGTAGTTCACGGCTGTGGCTACCTCTGTGTCGGCACTCGGCAGCCCGTCCATAATTGTATACTAGTATCCAATCCATCCATCTCCATTGTTTACCTGAGGTGCCTTTTAGTTGTGCCTATTAAAATATGGAGAACAAAAATGTTGAGGTTCCAAAATTAGGGAAAGATCAAGATCCACTTCCACCTCGTGCTGAAGCTGCTGCCACTAGTCATGGCCGAGACGATGAAATGCCAGCAACGTCGTCTGCCAAGGCCGATGCCCAATGTCATAGTACAGAGCATGTCAAATCCAAAACACCAAATATCAGTAAAAAGCCTCTTTTTTTCTTTGCGTCATGAGCTGTTTGGGGAGGGTTTTTTGGAAGGGACATCCTGCGTGACACTGCAGTGCCACTCCTAGATGGGCCCGGTGTTTGTGTCGGCCACTAGGGTCGCTTATCTTACTCACACAGCGACCTCGGTGCAAATTTTAGGACTAAAAATAATATTGTGAGGTGTGAGGTATTCAGAATAGACTGAAAATGAGTGTAAATTATGGTTTTTGAGGTTAATAATACTTTGGGATCAAAATGACCCCCAAATTCTATGATTTAAGCTGTTTTTTAGTGTTTTTTGAAAAAAACACCCGAATCCAAAACACACCCGAATCCGACAAAAAAAATTCGGTGAGGTTTTGCCAAAACGCGTTCGAACCCAAAACACGGCCGCGGAACCGAACCCAAAACCAAAACACAAAACCCGAAAAATTTCAGGCGCTCATCTCTATTATATTGACCATGAATAATTTGAATTGGTCCTGGACCACCAACCCAGGGAACCCCTGAAAGTGTCCCGAGGCACCCCAGGGAGCCACGGCACACAGTTTGGGAACCTCTGACCTACAGTATGTACTAAACCTTGGAGATGGCTCCTATCAAACTGAGCCTGTAACATGACTTTATGTCTCTCCAAGGCTTAGTACATTCACCCCATAATGTGCAATTGCTTTAGGGGGATCTGCTGAGAAAAATAAAGGGAGCCATTAAACAACTGCAAAGGTCTGTTACTGACAAAAAAAACCCAAATCATTATATAATTCAGTTGCAAGGTAATGTGCAATTTACAGCATAGAACTATGAGCACCCAGACTGTATTTATTTATTTATGTATGTTTGGGTGTGTGTGGTAAGCGGTGTACAACAGGTTTTGAGTAAACCAGACTTGTTCACAGCTGCGCTCCGGGGAGTGGGGGTGTCTGTGGCAGCTGTCACCAGGCCGCAGGGGAGGGAGATTACAGCCTCCATGGACGAAGATTCTGCTGCCACCAGTCCTACACAGAACTGCTGTCACACGACAAAGTGAGACTCGATGTGCAGAAAATGTTCATAGAGTCAAAATGAGCAGCGTGACATGTTTTTTCTGTGCTTCTGAGGAAACTGGATGACTTTTGCCCAGAGAAACGCATCAAGCTGCTCATTTTGACTCCAGTCACCTTTTCCACCAAAACCATTTGCCTTGGACCATATTGGGACTAATAACCTATGGGCTAAACTTATTTCTCCATGCATCCGGACATCTGCAATTATCTGGATATTCAGTGGATAGTGCTAAAGCCTGATACTCTATGAACTAGCATTAAAGAGACTGTTAAGGACTGCCTCCACATGTATGGTAATATCCCACTTAATATAGAACTTTATAGAGTAAGGATCCATCTAATAAGGTTCTAATTTAAAATCTGGTGTGGTGACACATGTACATACATCAATATTGTTTGGATTATTTTTATATATATTTTTATATATGAATAAATTTGTGCACTTTTGTATAATATCTTATCTGTCCATTTTATATTAAGCGTAAAAAGTATTAGTGACAGGACTGGAAATTTTATCTTTTTACTTGCTAGTACTACTTTAGGGATTGACACCCCCCATACCAGCTGCTACTGACAGCGTTGTGGGAATTTTTTAATTTTTTTACTGTGTTTCACCTTAGAAAGCCATTTCAAGTGCCGAAATAAGGTGAAATTCACCTTACACAAATGTTTTGGATGCTGGAATGTGAAGCATTCCACCCTAGTCAGCTGTTCCAACTGCGTAACGGGGCACAGACTACCTTACTTAGCCATTTTGGGTACTGGAACGGGAAGCAGACCATCATAGCCAGCTGGTACCTCTTCCCTCCCTCCTCCCCATGTATGCCTCTGCTTTCTTTGTCAAATGTGCCTCTACCTCCCTCCCCATCTGTGCATTGGCCCCCTTCCACAGCTCTACGTCATTTTTTATAAAAAAAAAAAACCGTTTTTATGTGTATATACATGTCTGATGACATGTGTGAACATCCAAGGGGCATCTGGGATGGTCTGAGGGACAAGTGGTGCATGTCAGTACTCTGTGGTGGAGAGGGGAGATCATAGCATGTTTCCGTTTTATTGGGGCACCACAATTATTAATGGCAGTCCTGCTTGTTACCATCTACTCACAGTTCTGCGTCAGGCCAGAATGGAAACTCCATCAACCCTGCCCAAATAACCCTCCACCACTCTGACCTGCCACTGATTTTCATATCTCCACTCCTCTGGACCTCCACTGCTCCAAGCTTGCAGTTGTTCTGCTCTCAGTTTACCACCACCACTCACCTTCTCTCTACTGACATCTCCTTATGGACTTCAACTGGCTGCTTCTGCCCTGCTTTACCTGGACCTGCTACCTCCAACTCCTCACCGCTAATATCCATTAACTGGATCTATGACTTACCTTGTATCCTGTGCTATCATGAGTCCCATCCCTTCTACCACACTTCCTGCTTGATCCACTGACTTTCTGTATTGTCCTTCATCATATAGTCTCATCTGTACAGCCTCCTTTGTACCACACCATATTTCTTTGCTGAATATTGTACTTTTTCTTTCCTCCCAAACTCTAGCTGTGCCACCCTATTCCAACTCCCTCCTCCCTGTAGTCACTTCACATTTTGCTCTCCCTTCTCCCCTACACACTCACTGCACATCCACAGTTCTGTCCCACTGTCATCCCCTGTGGTTTCCCTTACTCTCGCCATATTTATTGTCTCCCTTGACTACTATCCCTTTCACTATTTCCTCTCATGTCCTATACCTCTCTTAATGCCCTCCCTCCCCTTTCATACTCACCCGCTCGTACTCAAATCTTCACCTCCTCCTTGGCTCACCGCACATCCCCTCACATAAACTGCTTCCTGTTCTGTCCTCACTGACTCCTCAATCACACACCCTGCTGATCCTTCTCAGCCATTGTCATCTCTGCCAACCTCATCCCATTTCCCGTCGTCACTCCCTCCCTTTCTCCTATGCTCTCTGGAACACTGGATCAGTTTATCGGTGAGAATTTTTCTTAGAAAAGTTAGTGCAGATCGCAAGATGGAAGTCACCTTGCAATCTCGATGCGATGCCGATGCGCGGTCCTGCACGGTCGGCATTGCAAGCCTAGAAAGACTGTGCAGGCAAGTCAATTTTGACTATCTCGCAGAAAAGATAGTCAAAATGTACACTTATCCAAAATCGCACATAGTATCACAAACACAGTCATTATGTGCTTGCGATACCGACCTAGTCCCTATCGCACAGTGAGAATCGTGGTTAGCCCGAATCTCACCGTGTGTATGTACCTTTAAAGAGACTTTGCTTCATTCATGACAATATTATCTCTGACTCTGTCACTGACCTAGGTTGGGGGTGTTGTGAACTCGGGGGTTCTCCCGATGGTAGGGGAGAGGAACCACAGTTGGGTCGGAACAGGGATGGCTTGATATAGGTCTTCCTCATTCAAGACTCTGACAGAAAAGCTTGGTGAAAATATTAAAGAACTTTATTGCAGGAGGAGAGCAACACAATGTCACATAACACAGAAGGAGTGTATGGAGAAATGTCCAGGAAGTACTTGTGAGTGACGGTAAAAGATACTGGTGACTGAAGAACTTGAGAGCGGTGATTAAAAAGCACTGATGATTTGAAGAACTTGAGAGCGGTGGTTAAGACTCTGATAATTTGAAGAACTTGAGAGCGGTGGTTAAAGACACTGATGATTTGAAGAACTTGAGAGCGGTGGTGAAAGACACTGATGATTTGAAGAACTTGAGAGCGGTGGTTAAAGACACTGATTATTTGAAGAACTTGAGAGCGGTGGTTAAAGACACTGATGATTTGAAGAACTTGAGAGCGGTGGTTAAAGACACTGATGATTTGAAGAACTTGAGAGCGGTGGTGAAAGACACTGATTTTAAGAACTTGAGAGCGGTGGTTAAAGACACTGATGATTTGAAGAACTTGAGAGCGGTGGTGAAAGACACTGATGATTTGAAGAACTTGAGAGCGAAGGTTAAAGACACTGAAGACTTGTATACCTTGAGAGCGAGGGTTAAAGACACTGAGAACTTGTATAACTTGAGAGCGAGGGTTAAAGACACTGAGGACTTGTATACCTTGAGAGCGAGGGTTAAAGACACTGAGGACTTGTATAACTTGGGAGCGAGGGTTAAAGACACTGAGGACTTGTACAATTTGAGAGCGACGTTTAACCTGCAGCCCACGCTGACTCCAAGAAGCACTGGTGACTAGAGCGCAGTGGAACCCAGCAGCGGCTGGAAACGCTGGAAGCTGTGCAACAACTGACACCTGGAAATGCCGGAGACACTGGGGTATGCTGCAGAGAGATCCGCCGAGGACAGAAGCGCTGGCATCCACTTCAGGGGAAAATACGATACTCAGGCGCCGAGGCGCTGCCCGGCGTCTGCCTTTGAATCTCCTGCCTCCGCTGGATTGGCGGAACAGTCTGATGACGTCACCTGCTCCCCGCCCACGTGATGCCGGCGCCCCTGCCCCGGAGAACCGCCGGGAGCCGCGTCAGCCAGGCGCCGGAGCCCGTGGACCAACGAAGGCAGAGGCCGCAACACAGACCAGCAGGCACGCAGGGGTAAGCGCGGTGGACGCCGCCTATGGCGTGTGACAGACTCTAACTGCCACTTCACCATTACCCTGTACCTGGTTCTCTATATCAGACACCACTTCTCTCGCTGCTCTCTCAGCCAGTGACCTCTCACTCTCCCACATTCCATGTACTGGTGACTGTCAAGGTGATGGCATTGGGGTTCTTCTCTCCTCCTGCTGAACCCCTGGATCCTAGCCCTGAAGCCTCCCTCTCATTCTCCTCATTTGAGATCCAGTCTATATGATTCTCCCCGACTATTAACCATCAGGGTCGATTTAGAGACATATGGGCCTGGGGCTGAAAATGATCGCCTATAGGGGGTCATTCCGAGTTGATCGCTCGCTAGCAGTTTTTAGCAGCTGTGCAAAGTTAAACGCTATGCCGCCTCCCACTGGGAGTGTATTTTAGCTTAGCAGAAGTGTGAACGAAAGGATCGCAGAGCGTCTACACAATAATTTTGTGCAGTTTCTGAGTAGCTTCAGACCTACTCAGCGCTTGCGATCACTTCAGACTATTCAGTTCCTGTCTTGACGTCACGAACACGCCCTGCGTTCGCCCAGCCACACCTGCGTTTTTCCTGGCACACCTGCGTTTTTACGAACACTCCCTGAAAACGGTCAGTTGCCATCCAGAAACGCCATCTTCATGTCAATCACTCAGCGGCCAGCAGTGCGGCTGAAAAGCTTCGCTAGACCATGTGTGAAACTACATCGTTCGTTGTAATAGTATGACGCGCGTGCGCATTGCGCTGCATACGCATGCGCAGAAGTGCCTTTTTTTGCCTGATTGCTGCACAGCGACAGAAAGCAGCTAGCGATCAACTCGGAATGTCCCCCATAGTGAAAAGCAGAGCTGTAACCAGTGCTGTGTGGGTGTAGCTGGATTATCATCTCATATGATGTTATCTAATTATCACAGGGCCCTAGGCAGGTTATAGGTTCAGGTCGCCGCCACCTATGATTTGCCTATGCAAAAAATGTTGTTTTTTTTATAAAAAGGAATTGAAGACAAAGCCTAGAAACACCTCCTCCACTATAAATGGAAAAAAAGTAGAGAATACTGTTCAAAGGCTCAGATGTACTGAATATTTGGAGATATTGGGGGTCATTTCAAGTTGATCGCTAGCTGCCGTTGTTCGCAGCGTAGCGATCAGGCAAAAAAAAAATCGGCATTTCTGCGCATGCGTACGGGCCACAGTACGCACGCACAAAGTACTTTCCCAAAAAACTATGCAGTTTTACACAAGGTCGAGCGACGCTTTTCAGTTGCTCTGCTGATCGGTGAGTGATTGACAGGAAGTGGGTGTTTCTGGGTGGTAACTGAGAGTTTTCCGGGAGTGTGCTAAAAAACGCAGGCGTGTCAGGTAAAAACGCAGGCGTGCCTAGGGAAACGGGGGAGTGGCTGGCCGAATGCAGGGCGTGTTTGTGACGTCAAAGCAGGAACTAAAATGTCTGCAGTGATCACAAGGTAGGAATAGGTTTGGAGCTACTCAGAAATGGCATGAAAATATTTTCGAGCAGTTCTGCTAATCTTTCGCTCGCTCTTCTGCTATGCTAAGATACACTCCCAGAGGGCGGCGGCTTAGCGTTTGCACTGCTGCTAAAAGCAGCTAGCAAAAGATCAACTCGGAATGAGGGCCATTGTAGCAGCATGAAGGACTGAGTGCATTTACTACTTAATGGCAGTAAAAGCACAGAGGCCTGGCTACACTGACAGTGCAGTCAGTATAGCCAGGCCTCTGTGCTTTTACTGCCACTAACACTATTGATGGCGGCCTGAAATCTTTCAAGTAACCTGTCTACAAGTTATTTATTGTGTTACCAGAACCAACAAATTACACATTTATTGCTACCTGTACTCTCTTCTGTCTTTTCGTGCTTCTATACGGGATATGGTCGTTAGGTCGACAGTCATTAGGTCGACCACTGAAGGCCGACATGCATTAGGTCGACATGTACTACAGTAGGTCGACAGGTCAAAAGGTTGACATGAGTTTTTCTATTTTTTTGGACTTTTTCATACTTTACGATCCATGTGGACTACAATTGGGAACGGTAACCTGTGCCAAGCGCAGCGGTAGCGGAGCGAGAAATGCGAGGGGACACAGTGCACTAATTTGGGTTCCCCATCTCTTTACGAAGAAGACAACATCAAAAAAGTCCAAAAAATCCATGTCGACCTTTTGACCTGTCGACCTAATGCATGTCAACCTTCAGTGGTCAACCTAATGATTGTCGACCTAAGTTGAGTCGACCCAACGACCCAGAGCCGGCCATAGGCATAGGCAAACTAGGCAATTGCCTAGGGCATTTGATATGCCTAGGGGCATCAGCAGCTTCTGCTGATTAAAATGATATGCAGCATGCCTATATTCTGTATGTAGCATTTCATATGCAGATACAGCCACAGTCTCACACAGTATATAGGCATGCTGCATATCATTTTAATCAGCAGAAGCTGCTTGTGCATCCTAGCCACATAGCAATGCAAATAAGATGCATTTTCATTAAAAAAAGGTGCCCGACGTTAGCATTGATGCAAGATTTGTATCCAAGCAGATGCAGAGGTCACAGTGTTAGTGGAAGTGTGAGTGCTGTGTGCATGTGAGTGGGTTGGTTGTGCAGTAGTGTTTGGAATATGTGTAAGGAGCATGTGTGTCATGTAAAAATGCATTAATAATGTGCAACATATGTGTAAAGGGCAACTATGTGTGTCATTATGTGTATAAGGGCATTAATAATGTGTGGCATATGTGTAACAGGGTACTACTGTATGTGTGTCATTCATTATGTGTATAGGGGCACTAATAATGTGCAGCAAATGTGTAGGGGGCACTATGTGTGTCATTATGTGTATAAGGGCATTAATAATGTGCGGCATATGTGTAAGGGACATTATGTGTAAAAGGGCATTAATAAAGGTTGTCATAATGTGTAAGGCGCATTATGTTCATAAGGACATTAATGTGTCTCATATGTGTAAGGGGCATTACTGTGTGGAATTGTGTATAAATGCATTACTAATGTGCGGCATTATGTGTATAAGGTGCTCTACTATGTGGCGTTGCATATAGAAAGGGCACTACTGTGTCGTCTAATGTGAATAAAGAGCAATAAGGTGTGGTGTAATGTGAATAAGGAGCAATTCAGTGTGATGTAATGTGAATAAGGGGCTCTACTGTGAGGAGTAACGTTTATAAGGTAAAGTGATACTATTGTGGGATGTAATATGAAATATGGACACTATCGCAAGATAAAATGTGAATAAAGTTGCAGTACTGTGTGGCGTAATTGGAATTGCGGTTACTATTGTGTGGCCATGCCCCTTCCCAGCAAGGAGATGCCCCTTTTTGGGCTGTGCGTCAAATGTGCGAACTGTTCCTATTTAAAATATAGGGGGTACAAGGACTGCTATGGGTGAGGGGTGATGGTGCTGGGAAAGAGGTGCAAGGTCAGAGGCAGAACCAGCGGTGGTGCTAGGGGGCACCCGCCAAAATCTTGCCTAGGGCATCATATTGGTTAGGGCCGGCTCTGCAACGACCCCCTTCTATACATGTATGTATAGTTCAGTTAGTATAGCCAGGCCTCTGTGCTATTACTGCCATTAACCCTATTGCTGCCGGCCCAATATCTGTCAAGTGACCTGTCTACAAGTTATTTATTGTGTTACCGAAACCAACCAATTACACGTTTACTTCTGCCTGTACCCCCTTCTTTCTGTTCTTCTATACATGTATGTGCCCCCTTCTGTCTCTCTGTACCACTTTCTGCCTCGCTTTGCATCTGTACCCCTACTTCGTTTCTGTGCCTCTATCAGTACCCATTTCTGCATCTTTGTGCCTCCTTATGCCCCTATCTGTGCCCCTTCTGCCAGTGTTCCCTTTCTGGGTTCTCCTTCTTTGTTTCTCCTCTTCTGTGTTCTCTTGTGGCCCCCTAACCATCCCTTCTCTCCTGCTTGTTGAATGTAGCATTCCCACACTTTAAGCTCACCTGCTCCTATAGCACAGCAGCAGCCACGGCCTATTCAGTGTCCATTGTCCTTTCTCAAGGCCTGTAGTGTGTCTGGTTCATCCATGGCCAGGGTATCCTGCTGGTCAGTGAGTGGTGTGGGTACAGGTTCCTAACTCTTCCTCTTCTACGACGCTCAGGTGAGTCACAGCACCATTGCCTGCCTCTCGGGCACCACAAAAGCATCTCCATGATCTACACTTTACAGGTGGCCAGCAACCAACATCCTTCCCACCCCCTGAAGCCGCTGGCACCTGCAGCTCCTCCAACACACTACCTCCTCCAATCACGTGCCTGCCACTGATAGCATCTCCCACCACACGCCCTCCATCTGACCAGGTCTAAAGCTATTACATACAAAAAATATATTGTTTTCCACACATGCAGGCAACAGGTGGGCCCATTAGGAGATACCTGGGCCTAGGCGTCTGCCTATACTACCTTGTGAATAATCCGGTCTGTGTTTGGGAGTGGCAAAAAGCCATTTGGGTGTGTACATCTTTTACACTATCAGCCCCACTGTCTCCTTAACTATGTTAAAGCAGACAAAGAATTTCATCATTTTGCCAGGAAAATAGAAATACAACTTTAATGTTATGGTATATGGCCGACCGAGTGACAAGCTGGTCAGCTCATCATCAACTTGCCAACATGACGATGAGTCGACTTTTATGTGCAGGCCTGGAGCTGTGGTCCTGAGGGGCAAACTTAGGATTCATGGGAAAGAAGGGGAGGGGTTTACACACACACACACACACACACACACACACACACACACACACACGTTACATAGAACACATACATACATATACACCCTAATTTACATTTGTACATAAACCAGATGGACAAATCCGATGGTGTTGGGTCTGTGCAGGTGCACACCCGTTCTGCGCATTTGCAGAACGGGTCTGGCAATACTGTTTTGATTGACACTGTTCTACAAAAATGTACCACCTCCATTTTGCAGATGTGATCGGTCCAGAGAAAGAGGGGGTACCCAACTGCGCTAAGTGGGAATCTAAAGCAGCACCTCCAGGGGAACCTTCTGTTAGCCAAGGTTAAAAAAAAGACACATAACAAACAGATCTGAGGGCACTAGATATTAGTTCTGTTCCAATCTTAAACCATCCACAATGTACTGATTATTTAAAGGTGAAAATTTCAAAACACATATAATAATAATTTGTCAGTTCGAACTGCGATTTTGGAAAGTTGATGATCCATCCGTGCTGTTGAAGCACCTTCGGGGACAATGCTATGTTCTGGAGTAGCTTGTCCCTGGATCTCGCTTTCATGAGGAGATCGTCCAATTATGGAATTATGTTGACTCCTTGTTTGCGAAGGAGAACCATCATCTCCGCCATCACCTTGGTGAATATTCTCAGAGCAGTGAAGAGCCCGAACGCTAATGTCTGGAATTGGTAGTGGCAATCCTGAACCGCAAACCTCAGGTATGCTTGATGTGGTGGGTAAATGGGGACATGCAAGTAAGCATCCTTGATGTCCACCGACACCAGAAATTCCTTTTCTTCCAAGCTGGAAATCACCGCTCTCAAGGATCCCATCTTGAATTTGAACCTTTTCGAATAAAGATTCAGAGATTTTAGGTTTAAAATCGGTCTGACCGAGCCATCCGGCTTCGGCACCACAAACAGGCTTGAATAAAAACCTTGGTTTCTTTGTTCGGCAGGAACCAAGGCAATTATTTTGTCTTGACATAATTTGTGTATTGCGTTCAGGACATTTGTGCCGTCCTGAGCAGAAACTGGCAAGGTTGATTTGAAAAAATCGGCATGGGGGAAGGTCTTGAAGTTCCAACCTGTAACCTTGGGATACTATCTGTAATATCCAAGGATCCAGGTCTGAGTGAAGCCAGACCTGGCTGAAATATAAAAGACGTGCCCCCACCCGATCGCACTCCCACAGACGAGCCCCAGCATCATGCTGTGGCTTGTGCAGAAGTAGTTGCTGACTTCTGCTCCTGGGAGCTTGACGGTGTTGTAGATTTTCTACCTTTTCCTCTCCCTTTTCCTGTGACAAAAGGGGTACTCTAATGGGCCCTACACATATCTCGATGCGCCGCCGAGGTGCCCGACGGCCGATACGGCCGACGAACGACCCGACGGCGGGGGGGCAGTGACGGGGGGAGTGAAGTTTCTTCACTCCCCCCGTCACGCGGCTGCATTGAAGTGCAGGCAAATATGGACGAGATCGTCCATATTGGCCTGCATGCACAGCCGACGGGAGACCAGCGATGAACGAGCGCGGGGCCGCGCATCGTTCATCGCTGGAGTCTCCACACTGAAAGATATGAACGAGTTCTCGTTCATTTATGAACGAGATCGTTCATATCTTTCAAAAAATCGGCCAGTGTGTAGGGCCTATTAGCCTTTTTGTACTTGTTGAGCCGAAAAGACTGCATAGTATGAGAGTGATATACTTTTTTTTCTTTTTAGCCGGTGTAGCTGCCGACGGCAGAAATGCTGACTTGCCAGATGTAGTAGTTGATATCATGGCATCTAGTTTCCAAAGAGGGCCTCACCATTGTATGGGAGCGCCCAATATTTCTTTTGGATTCAGCATCAGCATTCCTAACAGGGCGGTTGAAAACGCCATAGTAGAGGCCCTTGAGCCCAGTAAGCCTATGTCCTTCATAGCCTCAACCAAGTAACCTGCAGAATCTTTGATATGACCTAGAATTTGCAGCATATCATCTTTATCGACCGTGTCAATATTAACAATTAAATTGTCTGCCCACTTTTCCACTGCGTTACCTACCCACGCAGAAGCAATCGCGGGCCTGAGTAACGAACCCGTAGCAACATAGATGGACTTTAAAGTCGTCTCTAATTTGCGGTCAGCAGGTTCTTTTAATGAAGCTGACCCTGGGGCAGGTAAAACGATTTTCTTTGACAACCTAGAGACTGAGGTGTCTATCATTTGGGGTGACTCCCACTTACGACTATCCTCTTCAGGGAAAGGGTACACTATCCTTAGGCGGAGGAAAAGTCACCACCTGTTTTTTATTTAATTTAAAATAATCTTTTTCCTCAGGTGGAAGTGTTGTGTCAGGAAATTCCAACACCTCTTTTATAGTGACTATCATACATTGAATGCTCTTAGCCAGTTTGGGATCTACCCCCCCTCAAATCTCCAGTGTCGACTTCAGTGTCGGAATCTGTGTCAGTGTCCCTTGCATAATTTGGGTCAGAGACCTTTTCTGGGAACAGGAGGGGTCCCGAGTGGGTGACGTGGAGGAATCAGCAAACAGAGCATCCTCCACAGACTGTCTTGCTTTGTCTGTTGTTCAGACTCAGAGAATTTACATATTACTCTGCAGCTTTCACACCCACACAGGCTCAGAACACTCTTGTGCCTCCAAAATGGTTTCCTCTGGGGAAGAACTTTCTCTAGACCTGTTGCACATGTGTACAGTCACACCACTCACACACACACAGGGGAGCTATTGGGGACAGATCTACCTAAAGTCTGTCAGAGAGACCCAGAGGGGAATTGCCAGTCCACACCACGCGCCCTATATATATTACATACAATGAATATACATATATACCAAAACAGTGCTTTTTATCCAATGTGAAGCCCGCAGACTTCAATAAATGATGTGCTCCCCTCCCCTTCCATAACACCCTGGTACTTGTATCAGCGATGTGTGAGGAGAAGCAGCCTGTAGGATCAGTGCTCCGGTGTCTCTGTGAGGAGAAAATGGCACCAAATGAGTGTTACAAGCAATTCTGAGGTGAAGCCCCGCCCCCTGTAATGGCGCGGTTCAGCCACAGTAATATTTATACTGGTGGGAGTAGTGTACATCAGCTGCTCACATGTATGTACATTTTGCCAGTGAGAGTAAGGATTTATCATGTCCCTCAGAGCGCGCCCCCCCCCCCCCCCCCCGTGCGCCCTGCACCCTGTGCTGAGAGATATGTTGCTGCGCAGCGTCCCGGGCTGCGCAGGTACCTTTATGCCGCCATGATGACCGGAAGGCCCCTCTCTGCAGGTCTCCGGTTAATACTTACCAGCCTTCTGACTTCTGGCTCTGTTAGGGGGTGGCGGCAGTGCTGTGGGAGTGAGCAGCAGCCAGGCAAGGGCTGTGTTCAGTACCCTTCAGGAGCTAATGGTGTCCTGTCAGCGGAAGCAGAGCCATTAAACTAACTGAGAAGTTGGTTCCTACTTCCCCCCCTAAGTCCCACGAAGCAGGCAAGCTGTTGCCAGCAGGTTCCCTGTAAAATAAAAAACCTAACAAAGTCTTTTTCAGTCAAACTCAGTAGAGCTTCACTGATGTGCAGCCAGTCTCCCGGGCACATTTTCTAAACTGAGGTCTGGAGGAGGGGCATAGAGGGAGGAGCCAGTTCACACTGTTGAAAAGTCTTAAAGTGCCGAAGGCTCCTGCGGAACCGTCTATACCCCATGGTACTAAAATGGACCCCAGCATCCTCTAGGACGTAAGAGAAAAAGGCTAATCTCATTAGGAGCTACTTTAACAACACAGATTACACTGATTACTTCAGTTTCACCTTATCCTCTGTTTCTCTTCTCTCTGCCATCTCCACCCTTATCTGTTATGATGGTCCCCTGGTCCTACTCTCCTACTCCACTCTGACCCTTTTTCTCCCAAAAAATACTGAGCTCATTTGGAGGAATTTCTGCTCCCTTGCTGACTTTCTCCATTAATTATTAATCTCCATTAATTATTATGCATCTTTTCCCTCTACAAATGTTCCTTTGGTCGGCATCACTTTCTTCATCCTGCAATATCATCTATTAGCTGGTGACACCAAAATGTATCTCTCTTCTCCTTGTCGCTTCCATCCTGTCCTCTCCCATGCCACTTGTTCCTTTTGGATGACCTACCACTTCCTGTAACTCAACTTCTCTAAAACTGAAGTTGTCATCTCTCCCCTATTACTCTCTAGAGACAATGGGGTATATTTACTAACATTCGTAATTTTCTGAAAAAGGTCAAAGTTCAATCACGAATGACATCGACAGTGTAAAATTGCAACTTTTTGAATTGATTACGACTAATTTACTAAGCTGCCGTATTTTGCCTTTTCGGGTTTTCCGATGTCGATGTCATTCGTTTTTTTTTTCTGTTTTTTACGGCAGTGATTAGCAAAACACTGCCGACTTTTTCAAAATGAATCTCGGCCGGATCTGTGTGATCCGTGCTGGGGTTCATTTTTTTTTTTTTTTTTTTAAATAAACACTGTAAAACTTTTACAAAAATTGCGTGGGGTCCCCCCTCCTAAGCATAACCAGCCTCTGGCTCTTTGAGCCGATCCTGGTTGCAGAAATATGGGGGGGAAAAAATGACATGGGTTCCCCCATATTTAAGCAACCAGCATCGGGCTCTGCGCCTGGTCCTGGTTCCAAAAATACGGGGGACAAAAAGAGTAGGGGTCCCCCGTATTTTTAAAACCAGCACCGGGCTCCACTAGCTGGACAGATAATGCCACAGCCGGGGGTCACTTTTATATAGTGCCCTGCGGCCGTGGCATCAAAAATCCAACTAGTCACCCCTGGCCGGGGTACCCTGGGGGAGTGGGGACCCCTTCAATCAAGGCCCCCCCCCCCAGCCACCCAAGGGCCAGGGGTGAAGCCCGAGGCTGTCCCCCCCGTCCAATTGGCTGCGGATGGGGGGCTGATAGCCTTTTGTGAAAATGAAAAGATATTGTTTTTTGTAGCAGTACTACAAGGCCCAGCAAGCCTCCCCCGCATGCTGGTACTTGGAGAACCACAAGTACCAGCATGCGGCGGAAAAACGGGCCCGCTGGTACCTGTAGTACTACTACTAAAAAAATACCCAAAAAAAGACAAGACACACACACCTTGAAAGTAAAGATTTATTACATACATCCACACAAACATACAAACATACTTACCTATGGCCCCACGCAGGTCGGTCCTCTTCTCCAGTAGAATCCAAGGGGTACCTGTTGAATAAATGAAACTCACCAGCTCCAGGGTCCCAGGCTCCTCGTAGCATCCATTTGTAATCCACGTACTTGAATAAAATAAAAAAAACGGACACCCGAGCCACGCACTGAAAGGGGACCCATGTTTGCACATGGGTCCCCTTTCCCCGACTGCCAGAAACCCACTCTGACTTCTGTCTAAGTGGGTTTCTTCAGCCAATCAGGGAGCGCCACGTTGTAGCACCCTCCTGATCGGCTGTGTGCTCCTGTACTGACTGACAGGCAGCACGCGGCAGTGTTACAATGTAGCGCCTATGCGCTCCATTGTAACCAATGGTGGGAACTTTCTGCCCTGCGGTTGACCGAAAGTGACCTCACCGCTGAGCAGAAAGTTCCCACCATTGGTTACAATGGAGCGCATAGGCGCTACATTGTAACACTGCCGTGTGCCGCCTGTCAGTCAGTACAGGAGCACACAGCCGATCAGGAGGGTGCTACAACGTGGCGCTCCCTGATTGGCTGAAGAAACCCACTTAGACAGAAGTCAGAGTGGGTTTCTGGCATTCGGGGAAAGGGGTCCCATGTGAAAATATGGGGCCCCTTTCAGTTCGTGGTCGGGACTCCGTTTTTTTTATTTTCTCAAGTACGTGGATTACAAATGGATTTGAAGAGGACCGATCTACACTGGATTTTGTGAGTATAATTTTTTCAACAGGTACCCCATGGATTCTACTGGACAAGAGGACCGACCTGCGTGTGAACATAAGGTAAGTATGTGTATATGTTTGTGTGGATGTATGTAATAAATCTTTACTTTCAAGGTGTGTGTGTCTTGTCTTTTTTTGGGTATTTTTTTAGTAGTAGTACTACAGGTACCAGCGGGCCCGTTTTTCCACCGCATGCTGGTACTTGTGGTTCTCCAAGTACCAGCATGCGGGGGAGGCTTGCTGGGCCTTGTAGTACTGCTACTAAAAACAATATCTTTTCATTTTCACAAAAGGCTATCAGCCCCCCATCCGCAGCCAATTGGATGGGGGGGGACAGCCTCGGGCTTCACCCCTGGCCCTTGGGTGGCTGGGGGGGGGGGGACCCCTTGATTGAAGGGGTCCCCACTCCCCCAGGGTACCCCGGCCAGGGGTGACTAGTTGGATTTTTGATGCCACGGCCGCAGGGCACTATATAAAAGTGACCCCCGGCTGTGGCATTATCTGTCCAGCTAGTGGAGCCCGGTGCTGGTTTTAAAAATACGGGGGACCCCTACTCTTTTTGTCCCCCGTATTTTTGGAACCAGGACCAGGCGCAGAGCCCGATGCTGGTTGCTTAAATATGGGGGAACCCCTGTCAATTTTTTCCCCATATTTCTGCAACCAGGATCGGCTCAAAGAGCCCGAGGCTGGTTATGCTTAGGAGGGGGGACCCCACGCTATTTTTTTAAAGAAAATAACCACTTTCCCACCCCTTCCCACTGATATACATGCACGGATCTCATGGATCCCTGCATGCCTATACAATCACGGATTAAAAAAGCAGGTCTGTTTTTTTTTAGCACTTTTTTACGAGTTGTAATTTTTCACGGCAGTGTTTTATTTTTTTTTGCTTTTCACTTCTTAGTAAATGACCGAGATTCATACTTAAACAGCCGCGTTTTGACCGATGGTGTATTCATTCGTAATTATTTTCATGGACTACCCAAAAAATACGAATGCCCTCATCACTGCCGTGATTTGAGTTTAGTAAATTACCGAGATGACACTTTGAAGAAAAAACGGCATCTCGGTCAAAATCGGGACCTTAGTAAATATACCCCAATGTATCCCCTTTCTCTGTTCTCCAAGTCTGATGTCTTAGTGTCATACTTGCATCTACCTTCTCTTTCTCTCCACGCAATCAGTCTCTTTCCCAATCCTATCATTTATATCTCTTTTCAGGAACATGCCCCTTCTTTCTCTGGAAGTCCATGATCCTTGCCCTTGTTATCTCTCAATTTGATAACTTGAATCTACTCAGAACCAGCCGACAGTATTTATCTCCAATCTGGATCCACTTCAGTGTCTTCTTACCTCTGCTGCCTGACTTATTTTCCTCTCTCTCTCAGCTTCCCTTTTTTTCAATCTTTCTATTGGCTCCGTGTCAAACCCAGAATCAAATACCTACACCACTCTTCATACCTTTGATAAAGACCAAAGTCATACCTTTGATAAAGTCACGTGATCGTGACGAAACGCGTCAGGACCCCGCCTTCCATACACCTGGTCCAGGTGAATTAATCCTGTGCAATCCACACAGCTTCTCTTCCATCCAGCTGACCGGCTGACCGCGGCAAGAAACCGCCTTTGACTCTCCGACAGCAGCTTGCTATCACCGCCGGCCAGCGATCACGAGAACAGGAGACGACCGCACATTTCCTCCTGGCGGCAGGTACTCAGCATTGGGTTACCCACCTTTCCGCTCCGCTGTGCAATCACATTGTGCATTTCAGCAGCTTGCATCATCGCCGGCTGGCGATCAGGAATACAGGAGACGATTATACATCTCTTTCTATTGGGAGGTGCTCGGCACTGGGCACCGCAATACTCCTCTCCTCTGTGCAGAACATCGGGCAACGCAGGACTCACTAGCCGGGGACGCCCGGCCAAGTTTATACCAGCCCTTGCCGGAGAGGTAGTATATGTTTACATTTATCTGGAACTACATCTACAAATTCTCCTGTTCCCTCCCTATTGCACAATTAGGATTTAATATATCGGATAGCCATTTTTATCACACGGCTGAACCTTTATATCACCTGAGACAGATATAGGTGTATTATTAACCTACATGTTTTATAACTATATTGATTAAGAGAATAAATTCTTTACATTTTATACGTTGTGCTCTCTATTTTATATAGCTGCTGACACACAGCGCAGCCACTTTTCTTGCTCTATAGTCTTCCAATCCATCTCACATAGTGGTGTGGCAAGCGCAGTGTCTCAGGAGCCTGTTGTACCTTAATTTGTTGGTTTTATTTAAATGATTGATTTGTTTGAGGCGCTGAACAAGTAGTTTCTTTTGTTGTTCTGTATTACCCTTGGGTGCACCCCACAGAGTGTTTCTGTGCCATTCTGCTCTCCTGCTCGTGCACCCGGCCGGCGGGACGGCTCCGGTCTAGCTGCTGCCGTGCCATGTGGGACGCTGAGTTCGTGGCGGCGGGATCCTGAGCGCTGCATCTGGTCCCTCTGTCGGGCTCCCGGGGAGAGATCTGTGGCGCTCCTTGGCTTCCCGCCTCCTGCTCCCGCCTGAGCCCGCTGCTGTGTGTACGGACCCCCCTGCTCCGGCCGCGGCCAGCCGCACTACTTCCGGTCAGCGGCGGGGAGACACTATATGCCTGACTCCAGACCGCTGGGCTGAGTGTGCGGGGGGCTCCCCCTTGTGTCTGCTACTTCCTGCCTGCGGCTGGTGCCGGAGGGGCCACGCTGCTGCTGCCTCAGATCTCCTGCTCCACATGTTAGGATAGTGTGGAGAAAAAGCTACACCACCAAGCTCCCCTGGTGCCTCCAGCTGCAGCATATGAGAAACCCTGCTGGTGCTAGTTAAAAATGGATTCCTTTCCGCAGTCTCTTGGTATGTTTGAGACTCAGGGGTGATCTACTGTGGGGTGACCTTCATACTGGGCGGCAGGTTGGGCTGCACGGAGGCCCCCCCTTCTCTTCTCCCCTTCCAGTGCTACGTGCAGGGCTTGAGAGGTGAGGGACTAAGCTTCCACCCCTTGTCCTTATAACTGCTCAGTTTTCCCGGATCACAGCTCCCCCTGCTGCATATTCACTGCCTGAAATATATTATTGTGACTTTTTTCTTTTCATTATATATATATCCACTTGGAGACTGCTTGCCCATCATTGTGTGGTTCCTGATTTGTTGATATACCACTGACTGGAGGCCTGCCTGCTTGTTTCACCATAATTCTCTCATAAAGTGTGGCAACTCCCTCTAGGGGTGACTATAAAGAATACTATGGGGAAGAATTCTCAGGCTGCGGCCAAGCTTGAAAAATACGCTAGAAATCCCCCTGCGCAAAATAAGAGGGTGGGGGGTCGCAGGATGGCTCCTCTCCCCCCTCTCCAGCTACGAGTGCTGGCTCCAGTCCCCCTGAGGCCTCAGAGGATGCTATCCAAAGGGTACTGGACACATTTAATGCCAGCGAAGTCAGGTTAGCCGACAAAATCACCCAAGTGCAATCCGATCTTTTTTTAATCCATCAGGATCTACAACGTGTTAGAGAGAGAGTGGGGGAGGCGGAAACCCGCATTTCTACTGTTGAGGATACTGTGGCTCCGCTTGGACGACGCTCCACTACCCTTGAATCCCAGATGACGGAGGTGCAGAAAAAGTTAACCGATACGGAGGGGTGTCTGAGGAGGAATAACATTCGGTTTGTGGGCTTGCCTGAAAAGGAAGAGGGTGCTGCACCTGAGCAGTTTCTGGAGAAGTGGCTTACAGATTTCTTTGGAACGGATGCTTTTACGTCACACTTCGCGGTGGAACGAGCACATAGAGTCCCAATGCGGCCACTACCGCCGGGCGCTCCCCCCTGTACATTTATAGCTAAATTCCTTCAC
This sequence comes from Pseudophryne corroboree, assembly GCF_028390025.1. Taxonomy (NCBI): domain Eukaryota; kingdom Metazoa; phylum Chordata; class Amphibia; order Anura; family Myobatrachidae; genus Pseudophryne; species Pseudophryne corroboree. Next base: position 332,449,073 of record NC_086451.1, read on the forward strand.
TTCAAAGATCGGCACATGGTTCTTACCCTGGCACGCACCAAAGGCCCACTTAAATGGAATGGCACCCGGAGCTCGGTTTTTCCTGATTTTGCGGTTGATATTCAGAAGGAGAGAGCCCAATTCCTTCCAATTAAGAGACGTCTCCGGGAACTCAATCTCCCTTATGCTATGCTCTTTCCCTCAAAGTTGCAAATGGTCGCGGTAGGAGAGATGGAATTATTTTTAACCCCGCGGGAGGCTCTGGCGAACGACTGATTGTTACTGCTGCCGATAACCGGGCTACGATTTATGTCGTCAAGCATATATGTATACAGCTGTTGCATTAATGTTCATTGACTCTTTCCTTCTAGGGGGGACGATACAACCTGTATTGGTAGTATGCTAAATGATGCACTTGATATTGGGCCCCCGTGTGTTATGGGGTTGGGTGCTTATTTGGCCCTGGGGGGGTTAGGCTGTGGTGGGGGAGCGATGCCTGCCTTTGGCCACTGTATTTTTTGTCCTCTTTACTAGCTGTTTAGTTGTTGGGAGGTTTTTAGGGATTAGGTATGCCAAAATTCGGGCCGGTATACAGGGTGGGGGGTTGTGTGGGGGGGGGGGGGGGGGAGGGAGGATTTAGTGTGTTGATGTTTTTTAAGCATTGCTGTTGCGACATGTTTAGAGTAATCTTTTTCAATTGGTTACTTTTCTATTTCTTTCAAATAGCTTCACTGTTTTGGGCACATTTAGCACTTAGTGCTACTATGTATTATGGCATCACTTAGTCTAAAAATGTTGTCCTGGAATGTGCGGGGCCTTAATGATAAAATGAAAAGGGCCTTAGTGATTAGGCATATTAAGCAGTACTCCGCAGATGTTATGTGTCTTATGGAGACGCACCTGGCGGGAGCCAAAGTTTTATCTCTTAAAAAGCCATGGATTGGGTTGTTATACCACGCCACTCATACCTCCCATTCCAGAGGCGTCTCCATCCTGATTCGCAGATCTGTCCCATTTGTTTTGGGTCAGGTCCAGATAGATCAGTGGGGAAGATATATTTTTCTTAAATGTCAGATAAATTCCATGTCTTTATTATTGTTAGCTATCTACATTCCTCCACCGTACTCTCCGGAGATTCTACGTAAGGCTGCTGATTTTATGTCCCTTTACCCCAACGTTCCCACTGTCTGCATTGGGGACTTTAATAATGTTATGGATCTCAGTGTGGATAGATTCAGCACCAATACTACTGTGCCTCGTCCATGTCCGGGTAACTTTGCACTGTTAGTGGAGGGTATGGGTTTGGTGGACGCCTGGAAGGCGTGGCATCCAGCTGCTCACCAGTTCTCCTGCTTCTCCCCTACTTACTCCTTCTTTTCTAGGATTGATATGGCCCTGGTCTTCCCCTGTTTACTTCCTAAAATTGTTGATGTCCAGTATGCAACTAGAGGTATCTCGGACCACTCACCAATACTGTTGAATTTGGATACTGGGGGTACCCGGGGGCAATTGTTTTGGAAGTTTAACTCATTCTGGCTCTCACAGATGGGCACTGGCGCGGAGCTTGAGCTTGCATGGCGGGAGTTCCTGGAGCTAAATGAGGGTACTGTTGGTCTAACAATCCTCTGGGATGCATTTAAAGCCTTTATACGTGGTTCCTTAATTAGACGGGTTGCTACTTTAAAAAATGGCTATAAACGCCAAGAAATGGAACTTGAAGCGTCCTGTAGGTCCCTAGAAATCCAATATTTGCATGATGGATTGGTTTCCTCCAAGGACGCATGGTTGCTTGCGCAGTCCAAATGGAGGAACTGTCTGTCTGATAAAGCCAAATACCGTTTACTGTATGCCCAACACATACTATGCTGCAGGCGATAGACCTGGTACTTATCTAGCGCATTTAGCGGTGACAGATAAATCTTCTAATACTGTCCTTGCGATAGGTGGGGCTGATGGTGTAACATATGTAAAAACCCCGGAAATAGTGGACCAACAGCACCTCACATTGTGGAGTCAACTCAGAATGACGTAGTTGAATTAAATCCTGTCAGGGTGATCGCAGTCCCCAATGGGAGGACTGACGCTCAGGGAGTAACTCCCATCAGGAACATTGCCATGCATTGTCCCTGGTCCCGGACAGAATTGAGGTCAATTATGTCAGAATTTCCCGATCCCAGAAAGGATCTAGTCGCATGCCAGAGGTTCATTAAAGAGTTAGGTAACGCCACCGAACCCACAAACAAAGATTGGCGAACAGTGCTACGAGTATGTTTACCTTCCAATATTGACCCCGCGAAATTAATTACTGATTGTAGATTAGACGCAGAAGTACCTCTCACTGATGAGTACACTCAGGAGAATGTACGACAAATCAAACTGCAATTAGGAGTATATTTCCCTACTGTTGTCAAATGGAATAAAATATTTTCCATAAGACAAAAAGAAGGTGAAATGGCATCTGAATATTTCCATCGAGCACTGCAGGAAATGGCTAGATACACTGGGATCGAGGACATTAAGGACAATGTACATCACAGGGAGGTAGCTGTGTCAGTATTAATGGACGGGTTAAAAGAGGCATTAAGAACAAGGGTACAAACCTCTCTACCTAACTGGAGAGGTATCTCGGTGGCTGCACTAAGAGAGTCCGCTATCGAGCACGATCGGAACGTCATTAAGCACAGGGAGTCTCAGGGGGATAAGCTGGTAACAGTAAGTATAAATGTTCTTACAACAAAACCACTTCAGCCAAAACCCCAGACCCCTGATGGTAAGTAGCATGTAGTAGTATGCTATAACTGTCGGAAGGAAGGACATTTTGCACGGAACTGTAGGTATAAAGACACACATAATGTATACCGACCCCCTAGACCAGGATATGAACCGCATAGGAGAAGTTATGAGCCACATGCAGGGGAAACAAGGAGGTACCTACCTAGGAGGGACTGGCAGACCTCCGAAAATTCTCAGTTACTCCCCTCACATATTGTAGCTGCCAGGGCGCTGCGGGAGGGTCACAATATACAATAGGGGTTGGGCCACACCTGTAGTCTGCAGCCAGTGAAGTTGATTGCTAGCCTTGGTAGTGAACCTGAGGTCACAGTTGATGTAGCTGGTAGATCATTACCTTTTCTTGTAGATACAGGCGCGGCCAGGTCAGTGTTAAATTCGACGGTAGGTATGAAAACCACGGGTAAAACAATTTCGGCAATGGGAGTAACAGGAATAGTGCAACACTACCCTTTGAGTAGACCTGCGGAGATTACGATAGGGCCTTTGCAGACCAAGCATTCCTTTTTGCTAGCTGCATCGGCTCCGACTAATCTACTCGGGAGAGATTTATTGTGTAAAATAGGTGTGTCATATGTTGCACTCCTGAGGGTGTCTTCTTGGATATACCCGAGAATCACGTTCAGGAAGTGCAGGATATGTTAGACACCCCACAAAGGCTAATGTCACACTCTGCTGTTATAGACAGGTGTCCATCAAAGGTAGAGGAAATGATCTCACGAATACCGGGTTCCCTGTGGACCAAAGATGGACAAGACACTGGATTAATGGCGAATGTAGCTCCAGTAGTAGTGCAAATAAAAGATGGTAGGATAGCTCCAAAAATCCCTCAGTATCCTCTGAAGCCAGAGGTGGAATTGGGAGTGTACCCAGTCATAGAGCACTTGCTACAACAGGGCATCCTAGTCAGGACGTCCAGCACTGCCAATAGTCCCATCTTCCCTGTGAAAAAGAGTGGGGGGAGGGGTTACAGGCTAGTGCAGGATCTAAGGGGGATAAACAAGAATGTTGAGAGCCAATTCCCCGTAGTGCCAAATCCAGCTGTCATCCTCATGCAAATTCCCCCTACTGCAAAATTTTTCACTGTCATTGACCTCTGTTCTGCCTTCTTTTCTGTCCGTCTGCACCCTGACAGCCAATACCTGTTTGCATTCACATACAGGGGAGTACAGTACACCTGGACTCGCCTACCCCAAGGTTTCATTGACAGCCCAAGTATTTTCTCCCAGGCGTTGCATGACTGTTTACAATCCTTTCAACCTGAGAGCGGATCAGTATTAATACAGTATGTCGTTGACTTATTGCTGTGTTCTGATACACTCGAATCGTCCTTGAAAGATACGAAACAGCTTCTGTTTCACCTTTCTAATACGGGACACAAGGTTTCAAAGGATAAGTTGCAGCTGTGCCAGACCAGGGTAAAATATTTAGGACATTGCTTGCCGCAAGGACTTAGACACCTCACCGCTGATAGAATACAGGCGATTCGCGACATGACTCTGCCACAAACCCAGCAACAGATCCGCACCTTTCTTGGAATGTGTGGGTACTGCCGAAACTGGATCCCAGGGTTCTCCATATTGGCTTTACCTTTGCAAGAGATGGTCTCTTCAAACAAACCAGATCGGATCTCACACACAGATGAGTCCGAACTGGCATTTGCGAGACTCAAACAGTGCCTATCACAGGCACCTGCATTAGGCATGCCAGATTATGGGAAACCCTTTGAATTGTACGGTACGGAAAGGGCTGGGTGTGCGGCAGGTGTCCTAACCCAGAGACATGGTGATGCCAGCAGGCCGGTAGCTTACTACAGTGCACAGTTGGACACCGTAGCACGGTCTCTCCCCACATGCTTGCGAAGTGTTGCAGCGATAGCTTTGCTAGTAAGTAAAAGCGAAGACGTAGTGTTGGGACACAACCTGACAATCCATAGACCTCATGCAGTATCAGCCTTACTGAACTCCGCCCAAACCAGACATGTCTCATCGGCACGGTTTACAAAGTGGGAATTAGCACTAATGGCCCCTGTAAACATCACCATAGAGATGCAGCGCACTAAATCCTGCAACTTATCTGCCAAGTGTGCCTGGACAGGCACAAAGGGTGGAGGATGAGAATGATGGTGAAGGAGGATTTAGTGCAGACACTGATACGCATGATTGTATGGAATACCTGAACCAGACTTTCACTGCAAGACCTGACATTAGTGACAACCCACTGGAAGGCGTAGATTTTACTTTTTACACTGACGGTAGTTGCCACAGACAGACGGACTCGGGAGACTTGTGCACTGGGTACGCAGTTGTAGACGACAGAAGTATCATAGAAGCTGAGCACCTGGGCCCACCGCACTCAGCACAAGTTGCTGAGCTGGTCGCCCTAACCAGAGCGTATGAATTGGCCAAGGGTAAGTCAGCCAATATATACACAGATTCTAGGTATGCCTTTGGAGTAGTGCATGATTTTGGGGCCCTATGGCGCCTCAGAAATTTTATGACGGCAGCTGGCACACCTGTAGCGCATGCAACCCACATAAAAAGGCTTCTAACAGCGATACAAGAATCAGACAGAGTGGCTGTTATCAAGTGCAAAGCACACACTTACAACCAAGACACAATCTCACTTGCTAACAGCCGGGCAGAAGAAACTGCTAAATCAGCAGCCAGCACCCCCATACAAACGAACATCACATCACTGATGACATTCAACACAATCAACACACAAAAATTAATTGAAATGCAAAATCTGTGTTCTCCACAGGAAAAGGCGGTCTGGAGGTCAAAGGGGTATGGCCAGGAGTCCTCAGGACTCTGGACAGGGTAAGCCAGTGGCCCCCCAGAGCATATCTTCCAAGCTTTGCTGAGGCGGCACACGGTCTGACTCATCTGGGTAAAGAGGGTATGTGTAAGCTGGTGAGAGCCTACTGGTGTGCGCCAGGATTCTCTTCTCATGCGGGTAAGAGAGCAATGACATGTCTTACTTGCTTGAGGAAGAATATTGGAAAGTCAATACCAACAGAACCATCCCATATCCCTCCGACAGACGGCCCTTTTCAGGTAATACAAATTGTTTTCATACAGTTACCACCCTGTAGGAATTTAAAATATGTGTTAGTCTGTATTGATGTGTTTTCCAATTGGGTAGAAGCGTTCCCTGCTGCCACAAATACTGCTACGTTCACTGCAAAGAAAATTGTGCAGGAATTTGTGTGTAGATATGGTATCCCTAGAATAATTGAAAGCGATAGGGGTACCCATTTTATAGGTGAAGTCTTTCAGGTTATATGCAAACTGATGGGAATAGCAAGCTGCATACTCCGTACCGACCACAGGCGAGTGCGAAGGTGGAGAGAGTGAACAGCACTATTAAGAACAAGCTGAGCAAAGTGATGGCTGAGACTGGATTGTTGTGGCCAGAAGCTTTGCCACTAGTATTGTACAGCATCAGAACCACTCCCAGGTCCCCCCTGAACCTATCATCCTTTGAGATTCTTTTTGGCTGACAACCTCATGTAATGATAGACCCCCAGGATGATTTGAAATGCAATAACGAAGTGACTGTAAAATATTTGGTTAAGATGAGCCAGCAGCTGAGGAATCAAAATAGAAATCTAAAGCTGGTGATTCCTGACCTACCGAACAGTAATTGTCATGACATTGAACCTGGGGATTATGTAATGATTCAAAATTTTCTATGCTCAGGTAGCCTCATTGACAGGTGGGAAGGACCGTACCAAGTCTTGCTAACCAGCACGACAGCATTAAAGGTTGCTAAAAGAGAGACTTGGGTCCACTCATCCCACTGTAAAAAGGTCGCTGACCCGGAGAGAACCCGTGACAAAGAGCAGAGTGTAGAGAACATCGTATCACTGGAGTGTCTGTTCCGGGAAGGTTGAGAGGCAGGACTGTTGAGACGGCACCTGAGAGCGGAGAACAACAAGACCAGAGGCGGTTGTCGCACCAGTTTTTTTTATTTTTTCCATCCCCCACTACCCTCCTTCTCTTTCTCCCCCTTCTTGTTTCCCTTCTCTTCCCTTAACAAGATGGACTTACCCCGAGAGACTGCGTTCCGGGTTTTCCTGTTAATCATGTTGTTGACCAGGACAGTCTGTTTCGGTGAGGATCCCAGAGAGGTCGAGAAAGGATCTGGAATGGGTTCTGATGGCGAGGATGGATTTGTAGAATCTCAAGAGCAACACATCACTCGAGCAAAGGCGAGTATCAGAAAGCGATCTGGTAGTCAGGGAGCTCGGAGGCACTGTGAAGGGTTATTGGCTGAGGAAAATTGCATTTGTAGGAATTGTGAGAACATAGTCGAGGATGGGTGCATCCAGAGATATCAGTCCAGCCTTAATATCGACATGGACCGGCATCCGTTGAGTGATTACCACTCACTAGTAGGTAAGGTCTTAAACCAGACAGAATGCTGGGTGTGCTCACAAGTATCTCAAGGTCAGAGCAAGTCAGGATTAGTACCGTACCCATTAGCAATAGATGAGGTACTCGAATTACGGGGTGGGAGACCGGTGGACAAGAAATGTTATATTTCTAGGCCCCCTAACTTGAAGCTCCACCAGTATCATGTAGATAGATTCTTAGGGTTCACTACGGCTGGCCGGCGGTCGGGCTCCCGGCGACCAGCATCCCGGCGCCGGGAGCCCGACCGCCGGCTTACCGACAGCTTGGCGAGCGCAAATGAGCCCCTTGCGGGCTCGCTGCGCTCGCCACACTACGGGCACGGTGGCGCGCTACACTATTTTATTCTCCCTCTATGGGGGTCGTGGACCCCCACGAGGGAAAATAAGTGTCGGTATGCCGGCTGTCGGGCTCCCGGCGCCGGTATACTGAGCGCCGGGAGCCCGACCGCCGGCAAACAGAAGACCACCCAGATTCTTATTATGTTTCAATATTTCCAAATACCGAAAAACCGGGAAATTGGGAAGTGACGTGGAATAACCAGACAATGGCCTTTTCACACAGAGCTGATAGGATACCCATAGACTCGCAATTTGTACGCCAAATAGCCAACAGTGGAAGGTATTTTCGGTATAGGTATACTCGAGGAAGCAAGACCATGTGGGTTGGAGAAGTATCACCAGGGTACTGTGCTCATATCATCCAGCCCGATACTTGTACTGAGCAGATGGGAGAACTAGGGATTGGGTTTTTCACTTGGAAAGTTTGTAATATGGTAATGTCATATTCTGTCCCCTATGTTCTCCCCGATGATGCCTATTTCATATGTGGGAGGAAGGCGTATAAGTGGCTTGCCCCGAGCTCAGAAGGATTGTGTTATATTGGAAGAGTGTTGCCAGAGGTCATGACCATAACCCATGATAAGATGAAAGAGGTTCACCGCAGTGCTCAGGCTCCTTATACTCATACTCACTATGAACACATCGTCAAGAGACACCTCATAGAGAGGACAGAGCACGTAGCCTCTGATTTGATCCACGAATCCACCGGGATTCAATTCCTTCTTGCATTAGACATCACCCGTACTGCCAGAGGAATTATAAATTATAGGTATATCCATGCGCTAGCGAACTTGATAGATAATATCACTGAGATGTATGACGACACCTTCAGGTATACGGGAAGGGAGTTACAAGCTTACAAGACAGAACTGATCCAGCACAGGATGGTCCTTAATTATATCACAGCCGTGACGGGTGGGTACTGTGTCACTTTGGCAACTCAGTATGGTGTGAAGTGCTGTACGTATATTACAAACAGCACTGACGACCCCACAGAGATTATCGATCAAAAGATGGATGATATATTGCAGTTGAAGTGGGAGTTCCGGAGGAGACACAACCTTACCCTGACCGCTGTGGGTAATGAGCTGACCGGCTGGGTCTCATGGTTGAACCCATGAAATTGGTTCTCAGGATTAGGAGAGTGGGCTCAAAATGTTATTATGAGTGTAGGGAAGTTTCTCCTTTGTATCCTGGGAGTCGTCATAATTATTGGCTTGATATTTAGGTGTGTTCGAATTCTAACGCGGCGCAAGCACGGCACAAAATTGATGAGTCAAAGGAGCGGGGGCGCTGTTACAGCAGCAGATTTAATTTACGACCCATCCATAGAGACAGTGTTATGATAAGGATTGCAAATGAATTCCATGGCCTGTTTCTTTCACCCGTTTTTCCTTTGTCTCCCCCTCTGCCCAGATACACCCATCCGGAAAAGACATCGACCATACCCAAGAATGTTTATGAAAATGTTATGTGAATGTATTTTTGTCTTATCTTCATCTCTACAACCTTCAGTTAATGACACACATAGTCGACAGGTGATATCCACATGTACTAGCACTCACATATGTTCCCCCTCCATGTATCATCAACTAAATGTGCACCCCATTTGTTGGAACAAAAAGCCGAAAAGAGCTCGGTAGTGTTTGTTGGCCCACTTACAGACCCTTAATACGGGATAAGAAGGATTTAATGTATACTTCGCAATACCTCGAAGCTTATCTAGAACATATACGGCACGATGATACATGCCGCTCAGACATGGATTCATACATACATGCTTTTTACTATCCCACTAGGTCATACATTTCCCGCCTACAACTCTCGTCCGACCATCCAATCGTCTGTAGATATTGTATTGATATTTTTCTGTTTAGTGATTAGATAGTGGCAGTTATTGTTGACTGCCAAAGGGTGGACTGTCAAAGTCGAAAAATATTGAAGAACACACAGCACGTATAAACTGCACACACATGCCCACTGCGCGTGCACTTGTTCCGCCGTGCGTGCACATATCCGCAATTTGCGCATGGTCGCTCCCGCGGTCCTGCGCGTGGTATGGGTATTTACGGCAGAGTTTGTGAACGCATGGAGAGCTATCAAAACATTACATATTTAATCCAAATACTGCACATTGTACACATAGTCCCCCTGCACCACATCAGAAAGTATCAATAGTTTAAATGATTCCAGAACAAGGGGATTCACCTTTACAGGATAAGAGGGGACAGACTAAGGTAATAAGGTGGTGTTTGGTATCCAGCTGTAGGGTATTTTAAGGGTAACATTCCGGTGTTGGTTTGCGGAAGATCGCATGTTCCTGCGGATAGTTAGGTGCAGAAGCAGAATATAGATATAAACTGTATTTACTGTATATTATGAATGCAGCGGGAATCCAGAGGAGACCACCCACAAGAGCAGTTGGGAAAGACATCGCCTACCTTTTCAAATCAACCTATGACCTCTCCTGTACTGTAAAAGTGCATTCCTGTGTCCAATGGACAATGGGATTACAGTATCCATTGTATTGCTTTTGGAAGACTTGTATAAATAAAGCCTGCTTGCAGCCCGGCCTGACACAAGACTCTCAACGTTATCAACCTGATAGCGGAGGACCGGACTGGGAGGTGCATGCGAATATACTCACGTATGTACATTGGCTGTAGCCATTTACTCTGTTGTATTGTAGTGCATAATTTGTATTGATAACCCCCTTTCAGAAATATTACTCTGTGGTGTCGGAACCCAGTGATTAACTACAAATCGGTGTTGTGTCTTCCTTTTCCTGCTAAGGTTTAAGAGTGTATTAGTAACGCATCGCATTGCTGTATAAGGTTTAAAGTGAATCTCTGGGTGTGTGCGTGCTGTGTGTACTTTATACCCCCAGCGCGGCGTTTGTACGCTAAGTCCGTACAGTGATACGGGACTCCGTACGCAAACAGTGTATAAAGTACGTAGCGTGTGTATTAAGTATAGCGTCCGCAGCAGCTAAAGGTGTAAAGTGTATTTAAGGTGTGTTTAAGGTATAGCTTTATGTTTTAAGATAAAATCGACATTATCAGACCCCAGTTCTGGCTGTCTAAGGTGATCTGCGCCCTATTCTGGCCCCTGGAACGGTTTGTAATGTGATCTGCCCCCCCGTTCCACCACGTGGAGCTGCTGTCTAAGGTGGTCTGTGCCCCATTCCTGCACCCAGAACAGCTGGCTCAGGTGGTCTGGACCCCGCTTTAACACCTGGAACTCCTGTGTGTAAGGTGGTCTGAGCTCCGTTTCAGCACCCAGTACAATTGCGTAAGGTGATTTGCACCCAGAACAGCTGGCTAAAGTGGTCTATGCCCCATTACGGCACTTGGAATGGCTATCTAAGGTGGTCTGTATCCCCATTCCTGCACCCAGAACAGCTTGCTCAGGTGGTCTGGGGCCCGCTTCAACACCTGGAATTCCTGTGTAAGGTGGTCTGAGCTCCGTTTCAGCACCCGGAACAATTGCATAAGGTGATTTGCGCCCTTACAGCTGGCTAAAGTGGTCTATGCCCCATTCCAGCACTTGGAATGGCTATCTAAGGTGGTCTGTGCACTGTTACAGCACTCAAAACGCCTTCTTAAAGTGGTCTGCATCCCCTTCCAGCACCTAGAATGTCTGTGCAAAGTAGTCCCGACCCCCCTGTCTGCCACCTGGAATGGCTATCTAAGGAGGCAATAGCACCGTTCCAGCACCTGGTGCAGCAATCTAAGATGGCCCGCACCCTGTTCTGGCTGGCTGTGGTTTACTCCCCGTTCTGGCACCTGGAATGGCTATCTAAGACGGTCTACGCCCTGTGTGGCACCTGGAATGCTTAGCTAAGGTGATTTGCTTTCCGGTCACCAAAACAGCTACCTAAGGCTGGGTAAACACTTTACGATGTGCACCCAGCCCAACATCTGCATTGATGGGACCCGGCCTGTGACAAGAGTATACACACAGGCCGAGTCCAATGAGGGAAGGCGCTGTGGCAACTAGCGACATGCCCCCCATCGTCTCGGTTGCGCGCATATAATGGGTACATACACACTAGGCGATGTACTCGATGTGCTGCTCTGACAGATGAAAGAAACATGGCTAAGGTATTGTGCAGAATGTTCTAAAATGTATCTTTTTACGATGTAACTCATCAATTCTGCCTGCTGGAGCAGGCGCAGGATACATTTTTGATCACTCTGCACAATTAATGATGGAGGGTATTGTTATTTTTTTTTTTAAATCAATAAATTGATTGCCATTGGCACCACCTCTACTCCTCTCTACCCTGTCCCTATCTGCCCCTAACACCCCCTCTCTCTCTACTTCCCCGATCCCTCTCTGCCCCTGTAACCCCTCTCTCTCCATTGGCAGCCAGTGTGAAGCAGGCCAGTGACAAAAAAGGAGCAGATGTATTAACCTAGAGAGGGCATAAGGAAGTAATAAACCAGTGATAAGTGCAAGGTGATAAAGGCAGCAGCCCTGTAACACAGCGCCGGAGGACGGGGACGCGCACAGGCAGCTGGAGTAGGGAGCGCTGCGAGTAGAAGGTCCGCGTTCCCCCAATCCCGTGTAACTGTGTACAGCACACAGGCAGCCTAGAGCACAGCCGCCAGACCGTATATATGCGCTACATATTACTCTGCATGTGTGTGTAGTTTGCTACGTGCAGACACTTCCTGCCTGTGTGCCGGCTGCAGACTACAAGTCCCAGGATCCCCGGAGGAGAAGGCTGTCCTCCGTTTTGCACACACACCGAGAGGCGGGCAGGTTGGAGATAGTGCCGCACACATACTGTATATGCCCTGGCCGGAGCTGCCACACAGCGGAGCACCGTGCTATGGCTGTACGCCCGCCGACAGCCTCGTCTGCATTCTGAAGACCCGAGAGCTTCCCCGCACCCGCACTATGGGTTAGGTGGCCCGCCGCCCCTTGTGCGTGCGCTGCGCCCTGAGCCCTCCTCCCGCTGCTGCTGCTGCTGAGGGGCGGAATTGGAGAGGAAGACATAATAGTGAGGGGGCGGGAGCCGGTGTTACAATATACATTACACGCTGCTGCTGCAGTCCCCGGCTGCTGCTGCTGCTACTACACACCCCATCATTCTGCCTCCCAGCAGCAGCAGGGGGTCCGGGTGTCACATACACGCTGCTGCTACTACTACTACTACTACACACCCCATCTGGCCATCATTCATCTCAGCAGCAGCAGGGGTGGCCGGCAGTGTGCTGCACACACACAGTGACTTGGGGGGATAGGTGTGTTGCAGCACGCACACACAGTGTGTCAGTGCCAGGCTCAGTGTGACAGTACATGTATGTGTGTGGGGAGTGTGTGATCCTGCACCCACACCCGGTGCCCGGCAGCTCTCCCCTATGCTGCTGCCTCTGTGCAGAGTGACTGAGATGTGACTTGTGCTGCTGTACCGCAATGTTCCGTCTGCTCTGCAATCGCCTGGTGAGTACTCACCTGCCCGCATCACATACCCTCTCCCCACTGCCCTCATCACATACCCGGATCAGCTTCACTCTGATTTGTAGCAATATAAAATGTGCCAGTGTTTGCCCATTGTCTCTGTGGCATAGCCATATGAAGCATGAGGTGAGAGTACTGTCTCCCATCACATGGAATAAATGCTATAGTGTAGTCAGAGGGGCATAGTGTGTATACTGTAGTCAGAGGGGCATAGTGTGTATACTGTAGTCAGTGGGGCATAGTGTGTACGCTGTAGTCAGTGGGGCATAGTGTGTGCTTTCTCTTTCATTACATCTTTATTGGTTATTTGGAAGTGTTTCTCCTCTTGCCATGCTGTGAAGTGTTGCCTTATATCACTGTACTATGGAGTGTGGGTACATGCCACTGTGTGTCCGTGCCAGCAGTGGTGTATGATAAGCTGGCATTGCAGTTCTGGGTTTCCTGGGTGACAAACATGGCTCTCTATGAAGCACACAATGAATACAGTGCCTTTATTAAGAGCTGTCATTTACAACTGAGCATGGTAGCTTCATCTCTTTGTATTTCTGTGTAGCCTAGAATAACAGCCCCTGCTGGGCTTGTGGCTCTGATGTCTCCTGTCAGTGCTTTGGGACAAAGTAATTCTCTATTTTGATTTGTTTGCTTATTTGCTCCCAGCAGCCAGCACATTGTATCTAATGCCTTGTCTGTCTGCACATTAGTGCAGTACCATGTTTGTTGCTGCTCCCCCTATTCAGTGAGCACAGTAGGTGTTAGCAGAATACCATTTCCTACTGACCTTACTTGTATGTACACATGGCAGAATTGTCACAGACAAAGCACGATGCGTTGAGCAAAATATCTACAGTATGTTAAATACAAGGAAATGTATTAGATTGTCTCGTACATTTGTGATAGAAGGTTTCACACTTCTAGTAATGCACAAAACATGATTGGTACCAGTGATGTCAGTGGCTGCGGAGGCATTGGCTAGTATCCGAGCCAGAAACGCATATATGATTTGGTGATGAGTTTTGACTACAAAAATGGTTAGAATAACACAAACATGATATACTACTACTCCAGACTCTTCTCCGGCACCTAACCCTCTGTTTCTGCCACTCTGCTGCCTGTGTCAGTGTCCTGTCCCCTGATGCAGAAATGTTTATATACCATATACTTATCCTACATTGTCTTGTACTATAAGTCATTTTCTTGTTTTGCTCATTTGTTTACATAATTTGTTAAGCGCTGCAGATCCCTTGTGGTGCCACATAAATAAACAATAATAAGAATAATATGAATAATACAGTGATGATATTTATGAGTTTTAAATATCTTTTGTATTCTAATAATTTTTCTACTCAAAACTCTTGAGTGTATTGCAGTGAGACTCTGCCTCCCCAGACTGCACGTCACTGATTGGTACACAGTTATTCTTCGTTAAATTTAGGACATCACTGACACAAGGGATCGCATTATCTAAAGTTAAATTTATTAATGGGTGTAGCTTAAGATCTAATGGATGGCAATTCTCAATTATTTTATTAGTATCTTTATTGTAATTTTTGTTTGTTTTTTAATGAAAACTTTTATAATAATTTCACTTGCCACCTGCTCAGTTTAAATCTATTACTATTACTGATCCCCTCAATGTATGTACATGGAACCACAATAGATATCAGAGATTTTCATTCACAAAAGTAGCCCCATACTGTAGGTCTCTGTGGGGCCTGCTAAAATGTCGATTTAACTTTTAATTCTAAAACTTGGCCTACAGCTTATGCCATCTGAAGATGGCGTTACCCATTGTAGGCTATGTTTGGCAACATTTATTGGGAGAGTCCCTTCCTGGCAATGGCTGCTCCCACATGCGTAGCCTGATGAGTCTGGATACACAGATGGTTCCCTGGCGTAAAGGTATCATAATAGTGGTAACTTTACTTCTGTTACATCGCAGGGTCTGGCTCCTATAGGGCCCCTTGTCCGTGGATGTGGCTCCTGTTAATTCAGGTGATAGCAAACAGAAAGGGCAGTGTATTTTCCCCCCTGGTGAAAACTATATGGTGATAGAATTTCTGAGATATTTGTTACATATATTTGCAAATACATGATAAACTGCCGAGCCCCTTCAAGGCTTCTCTGATTATCGGCAGTCCTTATACTACTTGATAATAGTGTGCGCTTAGGGCCATGTAATTGTCTCTAGTAAGGCCTCATGATAAAGGCCCATACAAAAATGCATCCAGATTCAAGGCTGTCTTACCTGAGTAGACACCCCTGGATTTCCCGTTAGCACTACAGGGACTAGCATGCCTTCCAAATTCTAATCCCATGCAATGCCTTCTCACACGTGTAAACAAACAGTAGTAGCTGCTCAATCACTCTGGCAATACTTATCAGGTACATGAAATGGGAGGGGTCACAGCAGACAGTAGGGGGGGGGGGGGGGCATGCATTTTCCTCCCTGGTATCACCTTGCACACCAGCTAATACTTGTAACAATATTTGAAAACTATATGGTGATAGAATTTCAGAGATACTTGTTACATATATTTGCAAATATTTGATAAGCTGTTGTGCCCTTCACGGCATCTCTGATTATGGCCCTCATTCCGAGTTGTTCGCTCGGTAAAAATCTTCGCATCGCAGCGATTTTCCGCTTAATGCGCATGTGCAATGTTCGCACTGCGACTGCGCCAAGTAAATTTGCTATGCAGTTAGGAATTTTACTCAAGGCTTTTTCATCGTTCTGGCGATCGTAATGTGATTGACAGGAAATGGGTGTTACTGGGCGGAAACAGGCCGTTTTATGGGCGTGTGGGAAAAAACGCTACCGTTTCCGGAAAAAACGCAGGAGTGGCCAGAGAAACGGAGGAGTGTCTGGGCGAACGCTGGGTGTGTTTGTGACGTCAAACCAGGAACGACAAGCAGTGAAATGATCGCAGATGTCGAGTAAGTCTGGAGCTACTCAGAAACTGCTACGAGGTGTGTAATCGCAATATTGCGATTACTTCGTTCGCAATTTTAAGATGCTAAGATTCACTCCCAGTAGGCGGCGGCTTAGCGTGAGCAACTCTGCTAAAATCGCATTGCGAGCGAACAACTCGGAATGACCTCCTATGTTTGTTTGCAAAATTCAGGTGATACTCAGGGGGAGGCATTTATCAATTCTTTTCATTTGCAATGCAATCTGGGCACGATGCTAGCACCCAAAATTGCATTGCACAGTGTGCCTACATCAGCTAGATATATGATGGAGAACCTACAGGGAAAGGGGGAGCCGATCCTGCTATGTGCTCAATGTGGAAGCGGGACTACTGCACATGTGCGTTCCCATTGACCACACATGTACAGCGGCCATTATCGTGGAGGGATTGTGATGTGTAGCACCCAGACTACAGCGAGCTACCGCCATCTTCAGATGGCAATAGCTTTGGCGGCCAATCTCCGGTATGCTTTGCATTCCGGAAATTTATAAATCTGGCGGCATTACATACCCCATAGAACCCTATGGGGGTTGCAGCTGCCAGCGGGAATGGAGGGATCACAGAAGGTATCGGAGATATCTGCTGCGGTCCCTCCTACATACATTTAGGTGATACTAAATATTTGTGGCTAACTGGCGAAAACACCCGCAAATATTTTAAGATCCATCTGCCCCTTATTATGTTATTGCTGTAATAAGTGGCACAAAGAAATTCTAATGATCTGAACAGAGACAAAAAAAACCCAACTCAGTATTTGGTTAATGGGTGCCTCGACCCTGTTAACACATGAGTCTGTGAACTTTTCATGGATTCCGTGTTAACATCCGTTTACTCGTGTTTACCTCCCTTTTTCACCTGCGGTAATATACCAATAATTTACCACTGGTAATTGAATTACCCCTACATCAATCTGTAGATGAAGGACTATTAGCAGTACCTAGAATCATCTGGCAGTCGAGCTCTTAGATATGCTGCGACTCTATGGCAGTCGCTTCCCCACACAGTGCAAGAGGCCTCCACTCTAGAATCCTTCAGAAAATACATTCAAGATTTATGCGCCCAACACACTGGGCGATAAAACTGAAAGATATGAACGATCTCGTTCATTAATCAATGAGATACCGTTCATATCTTTCAGTGTGGAGTCACCAGCGATGAACGATGTGCGGCCCCGCGCTCGTTCATCGCTGCTGCCCCGTCGCTTGTGCATGCAGGCCAATATGGACGATCTCGTCCATATTTGCCTGCACTGCTATAGAGCCGGTTGACGGGGGGAGTGAAGAAACTTCACCTCCCCCCGTCACTGCCACCCTGCTACCGGGTCGCCCGTCGGCCGTATCCGCCGTCGGGCAGCTCGGCGGTGGATAGCAAGCGTGTAGGGCCCATTACAGTACCTGTTTACTCAAGCGTTTCACTAATGTCCATTCTTTAAGCTTGTTTTGTGCAACTTTTGCTCTGTGATATTTGTATCTGTGTTCCTTTCTGTATATTACTGTCAGGACCAAATGTAATAGCATCTGATTTACTGGTCCCAGTGTGATTCCTGCAAGATAGCCACTAGATTTATAGCGACAATTAGTTTTAAAGCAGGTGAAGATTGAGTACAATAAGGTGAAAATACTCCTTTAAAAAATCGAAAAATAAAATTACTTCTTTGAAAATACGGCATCTCCAAAACATAAACGTCTGTCTGGTCATGACAGTGGTAAAGACTTTTCATTCATTACGTTTTTAAACTGTAACTAGAATGTTTGCTGGAGTTTTTTTTATTTGATTTTCTCAGTGGGAAGTTTTATTGATATTTATGACAGATTTTTCATTTTTAGCTTGGCTCAGGAAATGTCATGGTAAATGCAGGGATATCATACTTATCGCCTTTGCTGCCCCATCGGTCGGTGCACAGGTGAGCAGTATTGGGGCATTGTGTCACGATCGCGTCATCGTATACAGTGCCGAGAAAATAGGCATTGTATAGTGGGGGTGGGGCTATGATGATGCGATTCAGCACGAAACACGTCATTGGGTCCCCTCTGACCTCCCACTTGTGCTCTGTAAGTGGGTGGCCGAAGTGGGACTGTGGCGGGTTGTGAGCTGCTGCCGGTGGATGCGGGAGATTTGACGACCTTTCTCTATCGTCCTAGTGGATGCTGGGGTTCCTGAAAGGACCATGGGGAATAGCGGCTCCGCAGGAGACAGGGCACAAAAAGTAAAGCTTTAGGATCAGGTGGTGTGTACTGGCTCCTCCCCCTATGACCCTCCTCCAAGCCTCAGTTAGATTTTTGTGCCCGGCCGAGAAGGGTGCAATCTAGGTGGCTCTCCTAAAGAGCTGCTTAGAAAAGTTTAGCTTAGGTTTTTTATTTTACAGTGAGTCCTGCTGGCAACAGGATCACTGCAACGAGGGACTTAGGGGAGAAGAAGTGAACTCACCTGCGTGCAGGATGGATTGGCTTCTTTGGCTACTGGACATTAGCTCCAGAGGGACGATCACAGGTACAGCCTGGATGGTCACCGGAGCCTCGCCGCCGGCCCCCTTGCAGATGCTGAAACAAGAAGAAGGTCCAGAATCGGCGGCATGAAGACTCCTCAGTCTTCTTAAGGTAGCGCACAGCACTGCAGCTGTGCGCCATTTCCTCTCAGCACACTTCACACGGCAGTCACTGAGGGTGCAGGGCGCTGGGAGGGGGGCGCCCTGGGAGGCAATGAAAACCTATTTTTGGCTAAAAATACCTCACATATAGCCTCCGGGGGCTATATGGAGATATTTAACCCCTGCCAGAATCCGTTAAGAGCGGGAGACGAGGCCGCCGAAAAAGGGGCAGGGCCTATCTCCTCAGCACACAGCGCCATTTTCCCTCACAGAAAGGCTGGAGGGAAGGCTCCCAGGCTCTCCCCTGCACTGCACTACAGAAACAGGGTTAAAACAGAGAGGGGGGGCACTAATTTGGCGTTAGAAATATATAAAAAAGATGCTATAAGGGAAAACACTTATATAAGGTTGTCCCTATATAATTATAGCGTTTTTGGTGTGTGCTGGCAAACTCTCCCTCTGTCTCTCCAAAGGGCTAGTAGGTCCTGTCCTCTATCAGAGCATTCCCTGTGTGTGTGCTGTGTGTCGGTACGTGTGTGTCGACATGTATGAGGACGATGTTGGTGAGGAGGCGGAGAAATTGCCTGTAATGGTGATGTCACTCTCTAGGGAGTCGACACCGGAATGGATGGCTTATTTAGGGAATTACGTGATAATGTCAACACGCGGCAAGGTCGGTTGACGACATGAGACGGCCGACAAACAATTAGTACCGGTCCAGACGTCTCAAAAACACCGTCAGGGGTTTTAAAACGCCCGTTTACTTTAGTCGGTCGACACAGACACAGACAGGGACACTGAATCCAGTGTCGACGGTGAATAAACAAACCTATTCCTTATTAGGGCCACACGTTAAGGGCAATGAAGGAGGTGTTACATATTTCTGATACTACAAGTACCACAAAAGAGGGTATTATGTGGGATGTGAAAAAACTACCGTAGTTTTTCCTGAATCAGATAAATAAATGAAGTGTGTGATGATGCGTGGGTTCCCCCCGATAGAAAATATGGGCGGTATACCCTTTCCCGCCAGAAGTTAGGGCGCGTTGGGAAACACCCCTTAGGGTGGATAAGGCGCTCACACGCTTATCAGAACAAGTGGCGGTACCGTCTATAGATAGGGCCGTCCTCAAGGAGCCAGCTGACAGGAGGCTGGAAAATATCATAAAAAGTATATACACACATACTGGTGTTATACTGCGACCAGCGATCGCCTCAGCCTGGATGTGCAGAGCTGGGGTGGCTTGGTCGGATTCCCTGGCTAAAAATATTGATACCCTTGACATGGACAGTATTTTATTGACTATAGAGCATTTAAAGGATGCATTTCTATATATGCGAGATGCACAGAGGGATATTTGCACTCTGGCATCAAGAGTAAGTGCGATGTCCATATCTGCCAGAAGATGTTTATGGACACGACAGTGGTCAGGTGATGCAGATTCCAAACGGCACAAAGGTGTATTGCCGTATAAAGGAAGAGGAGTTATTTGGGGTCGGTCCATCGGACCTGGTGGCCACGGCAACTGCTGGAAAATCCACCGTTTTTACCCTAAGTCACATCTCTGCAGAAAAAGACACCGTCTTTTCAGCTTCAGTCCTTTCGTCCCTATAAGAGTCATATCTGCCCAGGGATAGAGGAAAGGGAAGAAGACTGCAGCAGGCAACCCATTCCCAGGAACAGAAGCGTTCCACCGCTTCTGACAAGCTCTCAGCAGGACGCTGAGACCGTACAGGACCCCTGGATCCTACAAGTAGTATCCCAGGGGTACAGATTGGAATGTCGAGACGTTTCCCCTGCGCAGGCTCCTGAAGTCTGCTTTACCAAGGTCTCCCTCCGACAAGGAGGCAGTATGGGAAACAATTCACGAGCTGTATTCCCAGCAGGTGATAATTAAATTACCCCTCCTACAACAAGAAAAGGGGTATTATTCCACACTATATTGTGGTACTGAAGCCAGAAGGCTAGGTGAGACCTATTCTAAATCTAAAAAAATTTGAACACTTACAAAGGTTCAAATCAAGATGGAGTCACTCAGAGCAGTGATAACGAACCGGGAAGAAGGGGACTATATGGTGTCCCGAGACATCAGGGATGCTTACCTCCATGTCCCAAATTTGCCCTTATCACTAAGGGTACCTCAGGTTCGTGGTACAGAACTGTCACTATCAGTTTCAGACGCTGCCGTTTGGATTGTCCACGGCACCCCGGGTCTTTACCAAGGTAATGGCCGAAATGATGGTTCTTCTTCGAAGAAAAGGCGTCTTAATTATCCCTTACTTGGACAATCTCCTGATAAGGGCAAAGTCCAGGGAACAGTTGGAGGTCGGAGTAGCACTATCTCGGATACTGTTACAACAGCAGGGGTGGATTCTAAATATTCCAAATTCGCAGCTGATCCCGACAACAAGTCTCCTGTGCTTAGGGATGATTCTGGACACAGTCCAGAAAAAGGTGTTTCTCCCGGAAGAGAAAGCCAGGGAGTTATCCGAGCTAGTCAGGAACCTCCTAAAATCAGTGCATCATTGCACAAGGGCCATGGTAAAAAAATGGTGACTTCCTTCGAAGCAATTCCAGTCGGCAGATTTCATGCAAGAACTTTTCAGTGGGATCTGCTGGACAAATGGTCCGGATCGCATCTTCAGATGCATCAGCGGATAACCCTATATCCAAGGACAAGGGTGTCTCTCCTGTGGTGGTTACAGAGTGCTCATCTTCTAGAGGGCCGCAGATTCGGCATTCAGTTTTGGATGTTGGTGACCACGGAGGCCAGCCCGAGAGGCTGGGGAGCAGTCACACAAGGAAAAAATTTCCAGGGAGTGTGATCAAGTCTGGAGACTTTTCTCCACATAAATATAGCTAAGGGTAAATTTATAATGCTCTACGCTTAGCAAGACCTCTGCTTCAAGGTCAGCCGGTATTGATCCAGTGGGATAAAACATCACGGCAGTCGCCCACGTAAATAGACAGGGCGGCACAAGAAGCAGGAGGGCAGTGGCAAAAACTGCAAGGACTTTTCGCTGGGCGGAAAATCATGTGATAGCACTGTCAGCAGTGTTTCATTCCGGGAATGGAAACTGGGAAGCAGACTTCCTCAGTAGGCACGACCTCCACCCGGCAGAGTGGGAACTTCATGGGGAAGTTTTCCACATGATTGTAAACCGTTGGGAATTACCAAAGGTGGACATGATGGCGTCCCGTCTGAACAAAAAACGGGACAGGTATTGCGCCAGGTTAAGAGACCCTCAGGCAATAGCTGTGGACGTTCTGGTAACACCGTGGGTGTACCAGTCGGTGTATGTGTTCCATCCTCTGCTTTTCATACCTAAGGTACTGAGAATTATAAGACGTAGAGGAGTAAGAACTATACTCATGGCTCCGGATTGGCCAAGAAGGACTTGGTACCCGGAACTTCAAGAGATGCTCACAGAGGACTTATGGCCTCTGCCGCTAAGAAGGGACTTTTTTCAGCAAGTACCATGTCTGTTCCAAGACTTACCGCAGCTGCGTTTGACGGCATGGCGGTGGAACGCCGGATCCTAAGGGAAAAGGCATTCAGGAAGAGGTCATTCCTACCCTGGTCAAAGCCAGAAAGGAGGTGACCGCACAACATTATCACCACATGTGGCGAAAATATGTTGCGTGGTGTGAGGCCAGGAAGGCCCCACGAAGAAATTTCAACTCGGTCGATTCCTGCATTTCCTGCAAACAGGGGTGTCTATGGGCCTCAAATTGGGGTCCATTAAGGTTCAAATTTCGGCCCTGTCGATTTTTCTTCCAGAAAGAATTGGCTTCAGTTCCTGAAGTCCAGAAGTTTGTCAAGGGAGTATTGCATATACAACCCCCTTTTGTGCCTCCAGTGGCACTGTGGGATCTCAACGTAGTTCTGGGATTCCTCAAAACACATTGGTTTAAAACCAGTCAAATCTGTGGATTTGAAGCATCTCACATGAAAAGTGAACATGCTCTTGGACCTGGCCTGGACCAGGCGAGTGTAAAATTGGTGGTTTTTTTCTCAAAAAAGCCCATATCTGTTTGTCCATTCGGACAGGGCAGAGCTGCGGACTCGTCCCCAGTTCTCTCCCTAAGGTGGTGTCAGTGTTTCACCTGAACCAGCTTATTGTGGTGTCTTGCGCCTACTAGGGACTTGGAGGACTCCAAGTTGCTAGATGTGGTCAGGGCCCTGAAAATATAGGTTCCAGGACGGCTGGAGTCAGGAAAACTGACTTGCTGTTATCCTGTATGCACCCAACAAACTGGGTGCTCTTGCTTCTAAGCAGACTTTTGCTAGTTGGATGTGTAATACAATTCAGCTTGCACATTCTGTGGCAGGCCTGCCACAGCCAAAATATGTAAATGCCCATTCCACAAGGAAGGTGGGCTCATCTTGGGCGGCTGCCCGAGGGGTCTCGGCTTTACAACTTTGCCGAGCGGCTATTTAGTCAGGGGCAAACACGTTTGTAAAATCCTACAAATTTGATAACCTGGCTAAGGAGGACCTGGAGTTCTCTCATTCGGTGCTGCAGAGTCATCCGCACTCTCCCGCCCGTTTGGGAGCTTTGGTATAATCCCCATGGTCCTTTCAGGAACCCCAGCATCCACTAGGACGATAGAGAAAATAAGAATTTACTTACCGATAATTCTATTTCTCGGAGTCCGTAGTGGATGCTGGGCGCCCATCCCAAGTGCGGATTATCTGCAATACTTGTACATAGTTACAAAAATCGGGTTATTATTGTTGTGAGCCATCTTTCAGAGGCTCCGCTGTTATCATACTGTTAACTGGGTTCAGATCACAGGTTGTACAGTGTGATTGGTGTGGCTGGTATGAGTCTTACCCGGGATTCATAAATCCTTCCTTATTGTGTACGCTCGTCCGGGCACAGTATCCTAACTGAGGCTTGGAGGAGGGTCATAGGGGGAGGAGCCAGTGCACACCACCTGATCCTAAAGCTTTACTTTTTGTGCCCTGTCTCCTGCGGAGCCGCTATTCCCCATGGTCCTTTCAGGAACCCCAGCATCCACTACGGACTCCGAGAAATAGAATTATCGGTAAGTAAATTCTTATTTTCTGTGGGCCTGGTAGTACCACCAGATTTTTGTTAGGCTCCCAGCCGTGTCGGGAGGGTAGGAAAGTATGTGGTGTACAGATAAGGCAGATGCTTACAAGCGTTCTGGCTGTATAGCTCACTGACTTATGTATGAAACTGAATAAACACTACTTAGGAAGTACTTTTTTCTTTTTTATTGAATCCAGTCAACAAACCCATTTTACGACTTTACGTACTGTTGGCTTACTGGGATGCAGGGTTACTACTTAGAAGGGGATACATAACCTCTCAATATAATTATTGGCACTATTGATGGAGAATTAAAATAGTAGGAAAGATTAGCTTTTTATTGTATATGGAGACATGATATGTAATTAACCTTCTGCAACAATGTTTACAGCAAACCTGCCACTTATGTTCATAGGTCATGTATTTCTCTGTGGGCTAGTGGCACTATTGTTTTTAATTTGCACATGTCTAGACAAACCAGATACATAGTTCAAATTATATTAATATGTATTGGTAAATTTCCTCATCCCATTTCTGTATTAACAGCTTTTCTCAGTATTTATAGTGACTGCCAAAAAAAGGCACAGCAGTGGGACATTCTGGGCTGTAAAGTTGGGGCACGTGATTCAGTGGTTTGTATCCAGTCCTGTTGTTTGCCCAAAAGGCCCTGTGGTTTTTGGCTATTGCAGAGAGAAATGGTTGGTGGGCAGGACCCTATCTAATGTCTCACACACTCACATCATTTGTTAACCTTGATTGTAACTTTGTTTTTATATATGATTTGTTATACTCACAGTCCAAAGCTGCATAGTTTTGTGGTGCCTACAGTCATATAATTACATGGCGGTCAGCTGCAGGGGTGTGGTACAATCTTTTCATATCATAGGTTGCATGTAAAGAAAATAAAAGGGGTTGCACATGTTTTTTAATTAAAACATTCTTGATTTTTAAAGTGAGGTTTATATTAAAACTATGTTTAGTCATGGGAAACAGAATTATAGACATCCACCAATGTAAATAGCTGATATTTACTTGTAAAATTATTTTATGTTTGCTGGCCGTAGAGCAGGAAGTATGAGTTTATGGTCTTTTCTCATGTAAGTGACAACATCCTGTACCAAGAGGTCTGCCCGCAACTGTCTGCGTTCTTCTACACACAGATATATTACCTTGTTTTACATGTAGGCTACAGGGCAGCATTTCTTCTTTTGTTAAAGAGGACCTATCGCCTAGCCACATCTGAGTCGGCCATTTTGTAAGTTGAACCAATGTTCATAAAAATATACACTGTATGTTCACAAAGAATGGCTAGAATGCCGGAGGCACATTTGGTCTCATTCCTCAGTTATATAACTAATTTTTGTTGAATTTATTGGCCTAGTCTTTGGCCCACAAATCGTCTTCCGGTATAGAGTCCACCAATCACCTCATGAAACAAACATGTCTGTTGTATCTGTTCTGGTTACTTCATTTATTTATTTATTTGGTTGTTGAGTGCAGGAACTGGGGCTTTTTCTTCCATCTTGTTTCAAGTCGGGGGCAAGATTGGGCCAAGAGGAGAGCGAGTTGCTTTCCCATTGCCAGCATTTTGCCCCTGTTGCAGTGGCAGCTTGCACCATTTGTACCCAGTCGGGTCTACTCCATTGTAGCCAATGGCAGCCACTGGATTTGATGGAAATTAATTTCAGCTCGGTTGTAGTATGAGTATATGTTTTAATTAAGTTCATCTTCAGATACTGTGTCCATCAGTGAGCATGATGCTAATTAAATATACCACCACATAGCAACTGAGCTACAATGAGTGGTTCATCTTTAATGTCTCCCAACCTTCCACACTCCTCCGCCCCTCTGTACCACTCCACTGACAGCTGCATAGAAATCTTAGTCACTGACGTGCTTTATTATTGCAACTTATAATACTTCTTCCACTACCTTACATATCATGGCCATCTTCTACAATTCATTTTATTGTATGTTTTTGATCCCCTCAGTGTAAAACAAAGCTGTGTAAAATGGTTGGGCTTTATAAATGAGACTTATAACTAATGGACTGCTTACAATGTACAATCTGCATCAGGCTTTTCTAAGTCTTTTCTAGGTCTAGTGTCGCTGAGGTGACACTACAAATTGCAAATATGGCACACAAACATTATAGTCAGAAACAGATCAGTCTACAGTGAAACAAATAGAAAACTGTCCCTTTACTCTGAGACAGTGATTTTACATTGGACTTTGACCTGTGAGTGTGAGTACATGAAATAACTGTGAAGCCACCCCATGAATCACTTGCGCAGACCTGAAACATAGCAATATTAATGAAAGAGCCTTCATTATATTTACTGTACATTCACAAAAAGTATGACATAAGCAAAACAGAAGCATTTAAAAGAACTTTAAACCTAATTATCTATAGCAATATTAAAACTAGTACCTTCAGGTTATCAAAAATGTAAAAAACTGAGGTTCTTTTTATATATCTTGTTATATGTCAGGGAAGCGTGTTTTATTGATTACCAATGGCACATTTTACCTTTACTGGTGGGGGCTGCAGCTCCACCAGTAAAATCTGCCACCCACAGGGACTGTTTCACAGTGACTTCCTATTGGAAGCACTCCCTGCGAATCACAGGGAGACAGACAGTGCCAGGGAAGGTGTTTTCTCCCCTTGGGACTGCCAATACGAACTGCCATAGCAGAGAGAGCGCTTTCCATAGGAAGCCACTCTGCTATTACGGCAGCCCCATCTGACTTCGGGACTGCGTCGGCTACAGCTCCTAGAATTCCTGGATCACCTGATCCGGTATTTCAACCCGGGACTAAAGCAGGGTTATTACCTGGTCAGGTGCGGTGTGAACGGGTAACCCGGGTCGATGTGATCCGGGACCCGTTCACACTGTGGAGGAGGCGGCTGGGAGATGATCACATCTACAAGCACCGCCTCCACACTTTCCCGTGATGGTGCCAACGCCACCTCTGTACCCGCACCCGATGGCAACTCATTGCCAGTCTGGAAGGGTTCTCATGGTGGATCACAGCCAGGAAGGACCCGTGTACAATTTCCGGGTGTGACCCGCATTTGCTGTGTGAAAGTGGTATTACAGGTGGCGTCATATAGTATTTTTGTAAAAATGTTTTCAAGGGAGTGTGGCAATTCCCAGTATGTGGGCCCATCTGAGCGATCAACGACCCTGCTTGCAGTATAATGGCTTGGTGGATTGGCATAGCTAATGCTGAGTACACGCTACTAGATATATCTGCAGATAAAATTGATCTGCAGATATATCTATAGCCGGATCGGGCAGTGTGTGGTGCATACACACTGCCCGATCCGTCGTGCCCGCCCAGTTTAGCAGTCAGTCACCGCCAGCTGCTGCAGCGTATGTCCGGGCGGTCGGCTGACCGTACACACACAACAATGCACCAATATGTCTGTAGATATACTGGTAATCGTGTGCGCTGCAGGGCTGACGCGGTATTTCTGTAGACTCATTCAGTAACAATGTTTTCTCTGACGTCCTAGTGGATGCTGGGTACTCCGTAAGGACCATAGGGAATAGACAGGCTCCGCAGGAGACTGGGCACTCTTAAAAGAAAGATTAGGTACTACATCTGGTGTGCACTGGCTCCTCCCTCTATGCCCCTCCTCCAGACCTCAGTTAGAATCTGTGCCCGGCCAGAGCTGGATACACTTAGTGGGCTCTCCTGAGCTCACTAAAAAAGAAAGTATTTGTTAGGTTTTTTATTTTCAGTGAGATCTGCTGGCAACAGACTCACTGCTACGAGGGACTGAGGGGAGAGAAGCAAACCTACCTGATTGCAGCTAGCTTGTGCTTCTAAGGCTACTGGACACCATTAGCTCCAGAGGGATCGAACACAGGGCCCGACCTCGATCGTCCGTTCCCGGAGCCGCGCCGCCGTCCCCCTTGCAGAGCCAGAAGACGGAAGATTCCAGGAGAAAATCGGCGGCTGAAGACTCCGGTCTTCAATAAGGTAGCGCACAGCACTGCAGCTGTGCGCCATTGCTCCCACAGCACACCACACGCTCCGGTCACTGGTGGGTGCAGGGCGCTGGGGGGGGGGCGCCCTGGGCTGCAATATGTATACCTTGGTTGGCAAAATGCACATAATACAGTTATAAACTGTATATGTGCCTAATCCCCTGCCATAAATATTATTAAAAAAGCGGGAGAAGCCTGCCGCTGAAGGGGCGGGGCTATCTTCCTCAGCACAGCCAGCGCCATTTTCTCTTCACAGCTCCGCTGGAAGGACGCTCCCCAGGCTCTCCCCTGCAGTATTCACTACGAGAAGGGTAAAAAAGAGAGGGGGGGGCACATAAATTTAGGCGCAAAAGGTAATATAAGCAGCTAAACAAAAAATTGAGAACTACCCAACTGCGCACAGCTTGTAAAGGTCCACTTAAATGTAGAAAATTTCGAAAATACGTCAGTCAAACTAGTGGAGAGGAGGTCGTTGTCCAATCTTCTTCTCTTCTTCTTTTCTTCCTTTTTAATTCCGAGGAGTCCCCTTCAAATTCGCCGAATGTCCCTCAAAAACAGTGGAAGAGCAATATTGTGTAGTATGTCCTGAATTTTGGTGGTTCTGGGTTATGTGGTTCAACAAGATGGTTCGTACCGTACTCACGTCTAATACGGAGGAATTCACACGCATAAAGGTTTCTTTATGGACCCAAAACTTCTCCTAACTGGATGGATGGTAAGTCATGTTCTTTCAAATCCTCACCAAGTGATGTCCCAACGTGATAGATACCGGGGAAAAGAATGCCTCAATTAATGGATACACCACGGTCGATTTTATTCAATTAATCACACTGACGGCCGGTGAAATAAACTAGCATACCGTACTCACACTCCAAGTATATTCAATATACCCATAAAGGTATCTTTAAATGTAATCCAAACTCAGACAGATCAAATGAATGTAAAGATGTAGATGGGCAAGCGTACCCCACTTACAATTTTCTATGATGTTGTCCAGCCCGTAGCGGTTTCTTTTTCCACTTTCTTCCCAGGAAGTGGAACTCCACTCACGAGTACTTCCAATCTCAATAAATGGTAGTCTGGAAGGTCTGTAGGTAGTGTATAGCCCTCACACCAACGCGTTTCGACCAGGAGGTCTTTTTCAAGGTGTGTTATGAGGGCAACTATACTTCTATTTATACCCCTAAACAGGAAGTGGTAATAATGTAGGAGTGGTCAATCATAATCAAAACAAAACATAAAAGGGGTTTCAGAAACTTGTAATCAGTGGTTACCAGGTCCTAACATGTCCCTTATATACCTAAGGGACGTTAGTGTGAAATATAAGTTCTCCATTCTATTTAATTACATAAAAATTGCGCTGTGCGTTCCACCTGTCAGGGGTGGAACGCACCGCTTCTGCCGGAAATACGTAGGGGATCAGGGGAATGATACACGGCATGTATTGCCGGAAGTAATGTGCGTTCCACTCGTTCTCAGTGGACAGCACTGCTGCCGGAAGTGACGGGTCTCCATACGTAGGGGATCAGGGGAATGATACACGGCATGTATTGCCGGAAGTAATGTACGTTCCACTCGTTCTCAGTGGAACGCACTACGGCCAGAAGTGACGGGTCTCCATATGCGGCCTTGTGGATCGCATGATATGCGTTCCACTGTTGGTCTGTGAGGCGCTGTAAGCCGGGAACGACGTCCGCCGGAAATGACATAGCGCTAGTACCACCCGGAGTAAATAGACGGACTAAATATATCAAGGGGGCGGTGTCATGCGTTTCACTGACCTAGTGGAACGCATGTAGTAGAAAGTGCAGCACCATATGAAAAATACATCGAATTGCATTACAATATTAGTGGAATCAAAAAATAAAACATAGTATTATAAAATGATTATAAAATATAAATAAGTAAACTTAAAATTGGGTAATGGGTGAATGATAAAAAGCCCTGCATTACCCAAATATAAAATCGATGGTGTGACAATAATCGATGGTTACTGATAAATAAATATCCCTTCTATATACATGAACATACTTAGGTTAATTATAAAATGGAAGACGAATAAATCTCTCAATAGTGGAGGGACTCTACAGGTAAGAAGGTCCTCTTATTAATACATGATTTAAATAAAGGAACAAGGTGAGAGACTACATATAGGGAGGGCCTTCTTTTTATTACATAGGTACCCCAGTCTCACTAGGTTTTTACAGGAACCATTTGATTTCAAAGTCCAGGTTCATTCCTCTCGTTTGTAGGGTTCCCAAATTGAAAATTGACCATCTCTGTCCTTGCTAGTCTTTCCTCAATGTCCGTACTTCTCCAATTTCTTGGAGCCAGTTGTATCCCGCAGAATAAGGCAATCTCCGAAGGTTTGCACATATGTTCTTTCTTAAAGTGCGCTGAGATTCCATGGGTTTCCACCCCTTTCTTAATGTTCCTAAGGTGTTCATTCATCCTTTCCTTTAATTTCCGTGTGGTCCTTCCAACATATTGTTTGTTGCAGGTACATTGAACCAGATATACCACATTTTTGCTATCGCAGGTGATAAAGTCCTTGATCTCAAAGTTTTTCTTATTAGATGTAGATGTATATTGGGTGATGGCAGAATTTTTACTTTTGCAGTTCTTACACATTTGACACATACCACATCTGTAGAATCCTTTTGAGCGAATAGTCCTAAGGTTTTTTGGTCCTTCTACTATACTATTAACCACCTTTTTTCTAATATTGTCTGCTTTCCGGTAGACAAAATGTGGTTTTTCTGTAAGATATTCTTTTATGATGGGGTCGTGAAGTAGAAGGCTCCAGTTTTTCCTGATAATTTGTTCCACCTCCTTATACTGACTATTGGATTTGGTTATGAACATGATCCTTTTTCTCTTCTTTCTTCTTATTGTCTTTCTTTACTGTAGGTTTCAGCATCGGGTTTCTATCGGTTGTTTCATATTCCTGATACGGTTCCTCTAGTTGTGTCCTACCGTAGCCTTTTCCTTCAAACTGTTTCATCAGGGTCTTTCCTTGTTCTTTATAATCATCCAACTTGGAGCAGTTTTTCCGTAATCGGTGAAACTGACTTTTTGGGACTGAAGTGAGCCAATTGGGATGATGGTTACTGGAAAAAGGGATATAGGAATTACAATCTGTAGGTTTAATGTATGTGCGTGTATTCAGTTGATTATCCTCGATGAATATTAATAGGTCCAAAAAATGGACGGATTCCTGACTGATCTCAAAGGTTAATTGGATGTTCTTGCTGTTATTGTTGAGATGTTCACAGAAGACATTCAGGCTCTCCGAATCCCCTTTCCAGACGAAAAGAACATCATCAATATACCTTTTCCATAGCACCAGGTTCGCCCCGAATTCATGGCCACTGAAGACGGAATTTTCCTCCCAGTGTGCCATGAACAAATTCGCATAACTTGGGGCGAACCTGGTGCCCATCGCTGTACCGTGTTGCTGTAAATAATAAGTCTCGTTAAACCAGAAAAAATTATTCGAGAGAATGAATCGTATACTTTCAATGATAAATGTTTTGTAATCCCGCTCCATCTCTTCCTTTTCCAAAAAAGACGTGATGGCATCTATGCCATGTTGGTGATCAATTACCGTATATAGGGAGGTCACGTCGGCAGTTATTAGGTGGTATTCCGGTTGCCATTCAATGGATTCCAATGCCACAATGACATCTGTGGAGTCCCTTAGGTAGGAGGGAGTTTTATGTACCAACGGTTGTAGTGCATGGTCAACATACATGGACAAATTTGAAGTTATGGAGTTGGTTCCCGCAACAATGGGTCTCCCTGGTGGATGATCCTGATCTTTATGGATCTTGGGTAGAGTGTAGATAACTGGGATTGATGGATGGGTAATGATGAGGAACTTCCTCTCCGTTTTCGGTAATGATATTTTTCCGTAAATATTTGTCAATATGGTCTGACATCCTTTTAATAATATTTTCCGATGGGTTATTCCTTAATTTTTTATAGGTGTTGCTATCATCTAATTGTAATTCTATCTCCTTTTTATAGTCATCCAGGTTTTGAATGACCACTGCACCTCCCTTATCAGCAGGTTTGATAACAATCAGTTTGTTTTCCTCTAAACCTCTTAAGGCTTCCTTCTCTTTTATGGTCATGCGATCCACAAGGCCGCATATGGAGACCCGTCACTTCCGGCCGTAGTGCGTTCCACTGAGAACGAGTGGAACGCACATTACTTCCGGCAATACATGCCGTGTATCATTCCCCTGATCCCCTACGTATGGAGACCCGTCACTTCCGGCAGCAGTGCTGTCCACTGAGAACGAGTGGAACGCACATTACTTCCGGCAATACATGCCGTGTATCATTCCCCTGATCCCCTACGTATTTCCGGCGGAAGCGGTGCGTTCCACCCCTGACAGGTGGAACGCACAGCGCAATTTTTATGTAATTAAATAGAATGGAGAACTTATATTTCACACTAACGTCCCTTAGGTATATAAGGGACATGTTAGGACCTGGTAACCACTGATTACAAGTTTCTGAAACCCCTTTTATGTTTTGTTTTGATTATGATTGACCACTCCTACATTATTACCACTTCCTGTTTAGGGGTATAAATAGAAGTATAGTTGCCCTCATAACACACCTTGAAAAAGACCTCCTGGTCGAAACGCGTTGGTGTGAGGGCTATACACTACCTACAGACCTTCCAGACTACCATTTATTGAGATTGGAAGTACTCGTGAGTGGAGTTCCACTTCCTGGGAAGAAAGTGGAAAAAGAAACCGCTACGGGCTGGACAACATCATAGAAGATTGTAAGTGGGGTACGCTTGCCCATCTACATCTTTACATTCATTTGATCTGTCTGAGTTTGGATTACATTTAAAGATACCTTTATGGGTATATTGAATATACTTGGAGTGTGAGTACGGTATGCTAGTTTATTTCACCGGCCGTCAGTGTGATTAATTGAATAAAATCGACCGTGGTGTATCCATTAATTGAGGCATTCTTTTCCCCGGTATCTCTCACGTTGGGACACCACTTGGTGAGGATTTGAAAGAACATGACTTACCATCTATCCAGTTAGGAGAAGTTTTGGGTCCATAAAGAAACCTTTATGCGTGTGAATTCCTCCGTATTAGACGTGAGTACGGTACGAACCATCTTGTTGAACCACATAACCCAGAACCACCAAAATTCAGGACATACTACACAATATTGCTCTTCCACTGTTTTTGAGGGACATTCGGCGAATTTGAAGGGGACTCCTCGGAATTAAAAAGGAAGAAAAGAAGAAGAGAAGAAGATTGGACAACGACCTCCTCTCCACTAGTGTGACTGACGTATTTTCGAAATTTTCTACATTTAAGTGGACCTTTACAAGCTGTGCGCAGTTGGGTAGTTCTCAATTTTTTGTTTGTATGTTCACGGTATATGGTGTTGAGTGACACCAGGGTTCTATAAAACTGCAGCCGCAGTGAGCGCAGTGGTCTACTATCTTTGTATTTCTTGGGTAAATATAAGCAGCTATTGGGGGAAATTTCACTTTGTATTAGTGTAAATCCCTCTGTTATAAATAGCGCTCTGGTGTGTGCTGGCATACTCTCTCTCTGTCTCCCCAAAGGACTTTGTGGGGTCCTGTCCTCAGTCAGAGCATTCCCTGTGTGTGTGTGCGGTGTGTCGGTACGGCTGTGTCGACATGTTTGATGAGGATGCTTATGTGGAGGCGGAGCAGGAGCCGATAAGTGTGATGTCGCCCCCTGCGGGGCCGACACCAGAGTGGATGGATATGTGGAAGGTATTAATCGACAGTGTCAACTCCTTGCATAAAAGGTTCGATGACGTAACAACTTTGGGACAGCCGGCATCTCAGCCCGCGCCTGCCCAAGCGTCTCAGAGGCCATCATGTGCTCAAAAACGCCCGCTACCTCAGATGGCAGACACAGATGTCGACACGGAGTCTGACTCCAGTGTCGACGAGGATGAGACAAATGTACAATCCACAAGGGCCATCCGATGCATGATTACGGCAATGAAAAATGTGTTGCACATTTCTGATATTAACCCGGTTACCACTAAAAAGGGTATTATGTTTGGGGAGAAAAAGCAGCCAGTGACTTTTCCCCCATCTGATGAGTAAAATGAATTGTGTGAAGAAGCGTGGTGTTCCCCAGATAAGAAATTAGTGATTTCTAAAAGGTTACTAATGGCGTACCCTTTCCCGCCAACGGACAGGTTGCGTTGGGAAACATCCCCTAGGGTGGACAAGGCGCTCACACGCTTATCGAAAAAGGTGGCACTGCCGTCTCAGGATACGGCCGCCTTAAAGGAGCCTGCAGATAGAAAGCAGGAGGCTATCCTGAAGTCTGTGTATACACACTCGGGTACTATACTGAGACCTGCTATTGCTTCAGCATGGATGTGTAGTGCTGCAGCAGCTTGGTCTGATTCCCTGTCAGATAACATTGATTCCCTTGACAGGGATACTATTTTACTAACCATAGAGCATATTAAAGACGTAGTCTTATATATGAGGGATGCACAGCGGGACATTTGCCGGCTGGCATCTAGAATTAATGCAATGTCCATTTCTGCCAGGAGAGTATTATGGACTCGGCAGTGGACAGGTGATGCAGATTCTAAAAGGCACATGGAAGTTTTGCCTTATAAGGGTGAGGAATTGTTTGGGGACGGTCTCTCGGACCTCGTATCCACAGCAACAGCTGGGAAGTTGACTCTTTTACCTCAGGTTCCCTCACAGCCTAAGAAAGCACCGTATTATCAAGTACAGTGCTTTCGGCCTCAGAAAGGCAAGCGGGTCAGAGGCGCGTCCTTTCTGCCCAGAGGCAGGGTAGAGGTTAAAAGCTGCACCAGACAGCCAGTTCCCAGGAACAAAAATCCTCCCCTGCTTCCACTAAGTCCACCGCATGCCGCTGGGGCTCCACAGGTGGAGCCAGGTGCGGTGGGGGCCCGTCTCCGGAACTTCAGCGACCAGTTGGTTCGCTCACAGGTGGATCTCTGGGTTCTACAAGTGGTATCTCAGGGATACAAGCTGGAGTTCGAGACGTCTCCCCCTCGCCGTTACCTCAAATCAGCCTTGCCAGCTACTCCCATGGAAAGGGAGGTAGTACTGGCTGCAATTCACAAGCTTTACCTTCAGCAGGTGATAATCAAAGTTCCCCTCCTTCAGCAGGGACGGGGT
The DNA here is from genome assembly GCF_028390025.1 of Pseudophryne corroboree. NCBI lineage: Eukaryota > Metazoa > Chordata > Amphibia > Anura > Myobatrachidae > Pseudophryne > Pseudophryne corroboree. The sequence continues at coordinate 332,483,876 of NC_086451.1, forward strand.
TACTATTCCACAATGTTTGTGGTACCGAAACCAGACGGTTCGGTAAGACCCATTCTAAATTTGAAATCCTTGAACACTTATATAAGGAAGTTCAAGTTCAAAATGGAATCGCTCAGGGCGGTTATTGCAAGCCTGGAAGAGGGGGATTTTATGGTGTCACTGGACATCAAGGATGCTTACCTACATGTCCCCATTTACCCACCTCACCAGGAGTACCTCAGGTTTGTGGTACAGGACTGCCATTACCAATTCCAGACGCTGCCGTTTGGTCTGTCCACGGCACCAAGGGTATTTACCAAAGTAATGGCCGAAATGATGATACTCCTTCGAAAGAAGGGAGTTATAATTATCCCATACTTGGATGATCTCCTTATAAAGGCAAGGTCCAAGGAGCAGTTGTTGGTCGGAGTAGCACTATTTCAGGAAGTGCTACAACAGCACGGCTGGATTCTGAATATCCCAAAGTCGCAGCTGGTTCCTACGACGCGTCTGCTGTTCTTGGGCATGATTCTGGACACAGAACAGAAGAAGGTGTTTCTCCCGGAGGAGAAGGCCAAGGAGTTGTCCTCTCTGGTCAGAGACCTCCTGAAACCAAAACAGGTGTCGGTGCATCACTGCACGCGAGTCCTGGGAAAGATGGTAGCTTCTTACGAAGCAATTCCCTTCGGCAGGTTCCATGCAAGGATCTTTCAGTGGGATCTGTTAGACAAGTGGTCCGGATCGCATCTTCAGATGCATCGGCTGATCACCCTGTCCCCGAGGGCCTGGGTGTCTCTGCTGTGGTGGCTGCAGAGTGCTCATCTTCTCGAGGGCCGCAGATTCGGCATTCAGGACTGGGTCCTGATGACTACGGATGCAAGCCTCCGAGGTTGGGGGGCAGTCACTCAGGGAAGAAACTTCCAAGGACAATGGTCGAGTCAGGAGACTTCCCTACACATAAATATTCTGGAACTAAGGGACATTTACAATGCCCTAAGTCAAGCAGAACCCCTGCTTCAAAACCAGCCGGTGCTGATTCAGTCAGACAACATCACGGCTGTCGCCCATGTAAACCGACAGGGCGGCACAAGAAGCAGGATGGCGATGGCAGAAGCCACAAGGATTCTCCGATGGGCGGAGAATCACGTGATCGCACTGTCAGCAGTGTTCATTCCGGGAGTGGACAACTGGGAAGCAGACTTCCTCAGCAGGCACGACCTCCACCCAGGAGAGTGGGGACTTCATCCAGAAGTCTTCCAGCTGATTGTAAATCGTTGGGAAAGGCCACAGGTGGACATGATGGCGTCCCGCCTCAACAAAAAGCTAAAAAGATATTGCGCCAGGTCAAGGGACCCTCAGGCGATAGCTGTGGACGCTTTAGTGACACCGTCGGTGTACCAGTCGGTTTATGTGTTCTCTCCTCTTCCTCTCATACCAAAGGTGCTGAGGATAATAAAAAAGAGAGGAGTAAGAACTATACTCATCGTTCCGGATTGGCCAAGAAGAACTTGGTACCCGGAACTACAAGAAATGATCTCAGAGGACCCTTGGCCTCTGCCACTCCAACAGGACCTGCTACAGCAGGGGCCCTGTCTGTTCCAAGACTTACCGCGGCTGCGTTTGACGGCATGGCGGTTGAACGCCGGATCCTAATGGAAAAGGGCATTCCGATTGAAGTCATTCCTACGCTGATAAAGGCTAGGAAGGATGTGACAGCAAAACATAATCACTGCATATGGCGAAAATATGTTGCTTGGTGTGAGGCCGTGAAGGCCCCAACAGAGGAATTTCAGCTGGGTCGATTTCTGCACTTCCTACAGTCAGGAGTGACTATGGGCCTAAAATTGGGATCCATTAAAGTCCAGATTTCGGCCCTGTCTATTTTCTTTAAAAAAGAACTGGCTTCACTGCCTGAAGTTCAGACGTTTGTTAAGGGAGTACTGCATATTCAGCCCCCTTTTGTGTCTCCGGTGGCACCTTGGGATCTCAACGTAGTGTTGAATTTCCTAAAATCACATTGGTTTGAGCCACTTCAGACCGTGGAGTTGAAGTATCTCACGTGGAAGGTAGTCATGCTGTTGGCCTTGGCCTCAGCTAGGCGTGTGTCAGAATTGGCGGCTTTGTCCTGTAAAAGCCCTTATCTGATTTTCCATATGGACAGGGCAGAATTGAGGACTCGTCCCCAATTTCTCCCAAAGGTAGTATCAGCGTTTCATTTAAACCAACCCATTGTGGTGCCTGCAGCTACTCGGGACTTGGAGGATTCCAAGTTGCTGGTTGTAGTCCGGGCCCTAAAAATCTATGTTTCCAGGACGGCTAGAGTCAGGAAAACCGACTCGCTGTTTATCCTGCATGCACCCAACAAGCTGGGTGCTCCTGCTTCTAAGCAGACTATTGCTCGCTGGATCTGTAGCACGATTCGGCAGGCTCATTCTGCGGCTGGACTGCCGCATCCTAAATCAGTAAAAGCCCATTCCACGAGGAAGGTGGGCTCTTCTTGGGCGGCTGCCCGAGGGGTCTCTGCTTTACAACTTTGCCGAGCTGCTGCTTGGTCGGGATCAAACACTTTTGCAAAATTCTACAAGTTTGATACCCTGGCTGAGGAGGACCTTGAGTTTGCTCAATTGGTGCTGCAGAGTCATCCGCACTCTCCCGCCCGTTTGGGAGCTTTGGTATAATTCCCATGGTCCTTACGGAGTACCCAGCATCCACTAGGACGTCAGAGAAAATAAGAATTTACTCACCGGTAATTCTATTTCTCGTAGTCCCTAGTGGATGCTGGGAGCCCGTCCCAAGTGCGGACTTTCTGCAATACTTGTATATAGTTATTGCTTAACTATAGGGTTTTGTTATGAGCCATCTGTTAAATGAGGCTCAGTTGTTGTTCATACTGTTAACTGGGTATAGTTATCACAAGTTGTACAGTGTGATTGGTGTGGCTGGTATGAGTCTTACCCTGGATTCCAAATCCTTTCCTAGTAATGTCAGCTCTTCCGGGCACAGTTTCCTTAACTGAGGTCTGGAGGAGGGGCATAGAGGGAGGAGCCAGTGCACACCAGATGTAGTACCTAATCTTTCTTTTAAGAGTGCCCAGTCTCCTGCGGAGCCCGTCTATTCCCCATGGTCCTTACGGAGTACCCAGCATCCACTACGGACTACGAGAAATAGAATTACCGGTGAGTAAATTCTTATTTTCACTTAGAAATCATTATTATTATTCCACGAAATATTTACCCATCATGACCTTGAAGAAAAACTTTTTTTGTCACAAGTGGAAAACGGCAAATATACTGTAAAGTGTTCTTTAGCCGCCTGTCCAAACTTGCTGCTTAACCTGTCCAGTACTAAGCCAGCAATGTGGAAGAGTAAGTTTTTGTTTTTTCTTTTCTTTCCCATACACAGATAGATGTCTTCAGGCCAGTTCCTTGTTTTGACTTGAAAATATATGTGTAAAGTACAACCACCCATTTTATTTCAGTATTGTAACTTGTTAAGTGGCAGCTTTTCTCAAAAATCTGAAAGAAATATCCGATATGGGGAGATATTTATGAAAAGATAAAGTGGAGCAGTTTCTCATAGCAATCAGCTTCTGTCAATTTTCTGAGTGCAAAATGGCAGAATCTTTTTGGTTGGTTTAAGGGAGATGTATCAAAGTTTGGAGAGAGATGAAGTACTAACACTCAGCTTCTAGTTTTTGTGCTACAGGCTGTGTTTTAAAAAGGACAGTTAGCTGATTGGTACTTTTATCTTGGGTTTAATGTATAGACAATGTCTAGATCGATAGTCAATAGGTTGACCCAATATGGTCAACATGCATTTGGTTTACACGGACAAAGGTCGACCAATGAAAGATCGAAACTGGAATAGGTCGATAGGTACAAAAGGTCGACGGGTTCAAATGGTCAACTTGAAAATGATCAACACACATATGTCCGACACATGTCGACACAACTTTTTAATTCAATATTATTTTTTTAATGCATTTTTCATACTTTACCATCCACATGGACTATGATTAGAAGTAGTAACCTGTGCCAGGTGCAGTGGTAGCGGAGCGATGCACCTTGCCCTCAGAAGGCAAGGTACACTAATTGGGGTTCCCTGCGCACTGATGGTGAAAATGACACACAAAAATAAAATTGTGTCAACCATTTTCCATGTTGACCTTTGTACCTTCCGAGTAATGCATGTTGACCATATTGCATCAACCTAGTGACTGTGTACCTAGACATTGTAGATCTTCTATACCACACCCCATTATCTCTCTCCAAGCTTTTATAAATCTCCCACTTTATCTGTAAAGGTGGGTACACACGGAGAGATCCGTGCTTAATTTCTAAGCAATCTGTCTAGATAGCTATCGCCAGTTCTAGATTGGCCTGCATGCAGGCCAAATCTAGTACAGCACTCACTTCACTGCTGGGTGAAGTGAGCGTCGTCCCCGATCCCCACCCCCTCGCTCAGCACACATCGCGCTGTGTGCTGAGCGATCTGTGCTAGATCGCTCAGCACACATCTTCCCGTGTGTACCCCCCTTAAGATTTGAGAACTTTCCCAAATAATTCCTTTCTTTTTATTATAATTTCTCCTTTGTATTTTTTTACTGCGTCTTAGTCGCAGCACAATTCAGCTTGGATGCACCAGTGCTGATTAATTTGATATGACACTTGTATATTGTGTGTGACTGAGACTGTATACAGCACTTGTATTGTAAAGAAGCTGTACCTGCTACATTGTAGCTCTTCGTGTACAGATTCAGAGACTGTCACACACAGATATGTTTCATATATCAAATTACTCAGCACAGTCTCCCGGTGCATCCTAGTTGCATTGCATTGCAACCAAGATGAATTTTTTGGGCCAAATAGACACCCGTTGCTAGCACAGTCTCACAGGGTTTGGCGCGGCTAGAGGGGCTGTTTGGCGCGACTGCAGCAGTGATGTATGAGGACACATCTGTATACTATAACCTAATCCATTTTGGGAGCCTGGTATCCACATCATAAACAGAACTTTGGGCCTGATTCAGAGATGGACAGAGTTAGCACAGCAACTGCGTCTTTGTATGCCACAGCTGTGCTAAAATGTGAAAAAGCAGGAGGCGTCCGTAGTAGAAAGATGCCCGCTGCCGGCTTCTGTGATCCTCTGCTGCATCCGAAGACTCTGCATGGGATCATCTGCAAAACCATCAGTCTTCTGAGTAACCCTCAGGTTACTCAGGATGTTGTGAAATTTTCGCTGCTGGAGCATGCCCAGAAAGTGGGACAGACACGTCCCCATTTTCTGCTTCTCTGAATTAGGCCCTTTGTGACTTAAAGAGTGATTTGTAGCTACAGTATTTGGTCAGATCCCAAAATGTTTGCTTCATTGTTTGTTGTCAACAGATGAATTTTATGGGACTTAAACGCTATTACTGTATGTCCTGAAACAGTATTCATGGAATTGCAGACTCTACATTCATGAGTTCTCAGAGGCAGATGGTATCTGAGTGATTTTTGGTTATTTGCTTTGATAAACTCTCCTGAATATTGACGGGTGCACACCTTTCACATCTGAGATACCATCATGCTCAAAAGTGTTCCTTTTTTTTTTTGGTAAGCAAACCCTGTAGATCTCAGACTGGAAACTCTTTAGTCCTCTACCTTTTTGGCTCATATGCATAGTTCATAGAACCGGATGGTGACGTGTATAAACAGTAATTGAGCAAGCAGGTAATTGGGGCCTGGGGCATTGCAAGAAGTGTCTTCTTTTAGTCCTGTAAACCATGCAAAGGCAAAGAGCTACAGAAATGTTTCCTGTGGATTGCAAGCTTGGGAGCAGGGCCCCATTTTAATCCTTGTCTGTCTGTTACTCTGTTAGTCTTGTTTTACAGGGATTTTGAATTTTGGACAAAGGATACTCAACCCTGTATTACTGTTCTATTGATGTTCACAATTTGGAAGCAAAACGGAATATGCTGGTGCTATATAAGTTATTGATGATGATGATAATAAATGGTAATAAAAAGGTGCAACTTGATATACTAGTGAGCACCAAAACCTATAATATAGTATGTGTGGGATGAAATACATACTAAATACCAGCGGTCAGATGACCAACAATGGCATCCCAACACTGAAGATCCTGATAGAGAACGGGGTAAGTATTTAATTTTACTGTACCCTAACCCCAGGGGAAGGGGTGAGGTGAGGGAATTGTGGTGGCTAACCCCCCTAGTACCTAAACCTAACCCACCTAGTACTTAACCCACCCCCTCCTTACCCCTCGGGCCCTAACCCTGAATACTCATGTCGGTGACCAGGTGCCAGTTCCCTGAGTGGTGTTGGGATTTCAATGTCTGTAACATGGATAAGTAACCATTGTTATGGTTGTGGAGGTTTGTTCAGACTTTGGGGGTAATTCAGACCTGATCGTAGCAGCAAATTAGTTAGCAGTTGGGCAGAGCCATGTGCACTGCAGGGGGGGGGGGGGGGGGGGGCAGATGTAACATGTGCAGAGAGAGTTAGATTTGGGAGGGTGTGTTAAAACTGAAATCTAAATTGCAGGGTAGAAATAAAGCAGCCAGTATTTACCCTGCACAGAAACAAAATAACCCACCCAAATCTAACTCTCTCTGCACATGTTATATCTGCCCCCCCTGCAGTGCACATGGTTTTGCCCAACTGGTAACAAATTTGCTGCTGCGGTCAACTCTGAATTAACTTCTTTGTTCTTAAGATATTTACTCGGTCACACCCTTTATGCTTGGGGCATGCAGAAACCAACTGAAGTCACACTTATTCTAGTAAACAACGCGCCTAATTCAGACCTGGCTGCTAATGTGGCTGCATCGCAGGTTTGACGTACATCTGCAAACTGCACACATGCAGCAGCCGCATTGCGTCTGCGCGGTCATTCACATTGCAGGCACATCCTCGAAGGATGCGTCCTCAACATAATTGACCGCGGCGGGCATTGGGTGGGCGTTGATGTGACATTTTGTAGATGTGGTGGTCCGAATGGGGCGTATCAGGAGCGCTGATTACAAAAAAAAAAGAGATGGTGGACCGCCTGAAAACAGCCAGGCTGAGCTGGCAGGGGTCAACCTTAATTCAATGCGGCCGCAATTAAATTGCAGATGCATCGTGAGGTGGTACTACACATGCTGGACGGCCTAGCCCTGTGCTGGGCAGCCCCCAGCATGGGAGGAGATGGACGCAGATTGCTGTATACCTGTACCCATCTCTGAATAACCCCCAAAATTCATAAGGACAGAATGCAAGATCTTTGGCAATATATGAGCATTGTTTCGTATAGAATAAGAGCTATGTATTTATATAATTCTAGTTTCATACTGTTTTATTCAGTTCAGAATGTTTGTTTTTAATCAGTGACATTTTGTATAGTTGTTGTTTAAAGATAAAGTAAGCCTAAGGATTGGAAATGTTACACTGTATATGAAGCATGAATATTGTACAAGCAAGTGTCCATACTGTAACTTCTAAAATGACCTTTTAGGCTTGATGTAGTTTATTGTATTACTAGTATTTACTAATGGATTACAATGCTGCTGAAATATAAGTTACTGTTTGATAGACTTCTGCATAGAGTGTAATGCTAGCCATACATCAGACCAACTTTTCTCCAACTCTCCAAACTTCCAACCGTCCAACTTGTCTGTCCAACAAAAACAGTGCTCCACACATCTAACCAACTTTTCATCAGACCAACCAACCTGCCAACTTCTGTCCAACTTGTGATGTCACCGAAGTAGGTGGACAGTGTCAGTGAAACTGGGCTTTTCTTTCACAACCATACTTTTATTAAATTGACAAACAGCTCGCACCCACAAATAAGTGTGGCTGTATGTGGCACTTGCACTACCACCGGACTCACACATTTTTTATTCTAACCACCTACTTTCGAGCTGTTCACACCAAATTGGATTCCCCCCTAAGAATGGTATTCTCACTGCAGCTAAGCACCATTCATTATTACTGTACATGTAAGCTCTCACGAGCAGGGCCCTTTCCCCTCATGTGCTTTTCCTTCTCTTACACTATGCTATACTCTATACTCCCTTCGATGGCACCATACCCTTGGTCAATCTCCATCACGTCTGTCTCGCACCCCCACACACACTCCTGATGTATGGCTAGCAATAGCCACTGCTGTCAGGTGAGGGGGTGGGGGCAGGGGACACAGTGCAAGCCACAGCCTGTTCATGCCGGGACGAAAGAAGATGCATTGGGCTGCATGCTCAGTGTGGACCTACAGTATAGTTCAGCTACAGTAATACTTTGGAGGATGCTGGCCAGTACTAATAGCAAAAAAAGAGAAATGTATCCCGCGCCCTAGTGGCAGCTTTGTACTATACTCTCAAGAGCACAACTTCTTGACAAATACACAAATACAAAAACAAAGGAGTAGTCCACAAGCGCCTCTAAATAAAAAACAATCTCCAGAGGATTTCCTCCCAGGTTTAGTCACTATATTCGGAAATAGAGTCTCCAATTTCTAGGGATAATTCCTTCCTCCACAATAAGGTTCGCACCTCGAACTGACCTCCACTCAGTATGGGATGTACATCAAAAGGTATCTTTAGATAATCTTCCACATCACTTCACAATCTATCAACTGGACATCATCCCATCCCTTGTAATGGACACTCACCTCTGGTCTGTTCCCTATGTTCCTTGAAAGGTTTCTTTATCACCACCCTGGTCTCATCCAGATTCCCAGTACCGGTCACGATTACAGATACTTGCAGTGGGTGCGGTAACTCAGAGGTGCAAAAGAATTTTTCAAGCGGAATTTTCTTTCGCTCACCACAAGGTGATGTTTTTTATTCCATAGTAAAATTATTAAAAATACAAAACAAAAACTTAAAAACACAATCTAAAAGATCTCCACTATTTTCAGTTTGTTCTGTTATATTCCCTCAGGAACCGATTGAATTCTGATACTATATCAATTAATTTGAATTCACGGACCATGCACAGGGTTCAAACAATTAAGAACAACTTACAGATAGGGAGTTTTAAAATAGGTACCTATTTTAAAACTCCCTATCTGTAAGTTGTTCTTAATTGTTTGAACCCTGTGCATGGTCCGTGAATTCAAATTAATTGATATAGTATCAGAATTCAATCGGTTCCTGAGGGGATATAACAGAACAAACTGAAAATAGTGGAGATCTTTTAGATTGTGTTTTTAAGTTTTTGTTTTGTATTTTTAATAATTTTACTATGGAATAAAAAACATCACCTTTGTGGTGAGCGAAAGAAAATTCCGCTTGAAAAATTCTTTTGCACCTCTGAGTTACCGCACCCACTGCAAGTATCTGTAATCGTGACCGGTACTGGGAATCTGGATGAGACCAGGGTGGTGATAAAGAAACCTTTCAAGGAACATAGGGAACAGACCAGAGGTGAGTGTCCATTACAAGGGACTGGATGATGTCCAGTTGATAGATTGTGAAGTGATGTGGAAGATTATCTAAAGATACCTTTTGATGTAGATCCCATACTGAGTGGAGGTCAGTTCGAGGTGCGAACCTTATTGTGGAGGAAGGAATTATCCCTAGAAATTGGAGACTCTATTTCCGAATATAGTGACTAAACCTGGGAGGAAATCCTCTGGAGATTGTTTTTTATTTAGAGGCGCTTGTGGACTACTCCTTTGTTTTTGTATTTCAGTACTAATAGCACTGTCCTGTCTCTGCAACATACTCCGTATTGACCTGTGGAGCATCTAAAGAGTACACTCTGTACTGATATACTATAAAGGGCACCCATTGCCCGTCATAGGGAGGCAGTCAATTTCCCGCCTGTCGGGATCCCGGCGGTCAGGATACCTACACCGGAATCCCGACACCAGCTGAAATACCGGCGGTCGGAGTCCCAACCGCTGGCTGGTTACCCCTCTGGGGTGGTGGTCCACGCCACCACCCAGAGGGGAATATAACCGTGGGGCGACATACATGTGGCGAGCGGGACACGCTGTGCTTGCCGCCGGGATTTTGGCTGTCGGGCTCCCAGTGTGGATCTCCTGACTGCCGGGATCTCGTACTGATCCCCTGTCATGTCTCTGGGAGATACTCAGTACTGCCCTATAATGCAGCTGATGAACATACAGTAGTCCGTACTAAAATATTATTAAGGGCCCCCACTGTCCTGTCACGGTACTGACCTGTGGGGCAGCTGATTAGTATAGTCAATACTAATACACTATATAGGGCCCCCACTGTCCTGTCTCTGGGAGATACTCAGACTGACCTATAGTGCAGCTGGTGAGAATGGTCAGTAACAAGTAGCTCACAGATAGGACAGTCAGTGGGTGCCCTATATAGTGAATTAGTACTGACTATAGTCATCCGCTGCTCTATAAGTCACTCACTGATGGGTATAGTCTGTATTAATATACTGTCCTGTCTCTGGGAGATACTTTGGACTGGCATATACAGCAGTTGATGAGTTTAGTACTATAGTCAGTACTCGTACACTGTAGAGGGCAGCACCCGCTGACTCTCCTGCTCTGGGAGATACTCAGCCCTAATGTACGGTCACCGTGCAGCGGGTGAGCTTGGCAGATTAGTGGTTACTGGCAGTGGGGTGTGCTGCTGCTGCTGTGTTGCCCGGTGGACATGTGCTCTGCCAGGGGCCGGGTATGGGGGTGGGGGGGGGGGGGAGCTGATCCTAAGTCCCGTGCTCAGCCTCAGCCCGCAGCGGGCGAGTCTCTCACTACTCTTAGACCAGCAGCAACTGTCAGGAACCCCAGGGGGTGCGGGTCCGCGCAGAGCCAGGAACCCCAGGGGGTGCGTGTCAGTGCAGAGCCCTCTCCACCTGCAACCATACCCCGCCCCACACACACACACACACACACCCACCCACACCCACAGAGACTTTGCGCCAACTCCGGTGTCGGGCTGAGATGCACCCGGGGGGCTTGGCACAGTGAGAGGGGGGCATGAGTGAGCCCGAGGCCGCCCTATTGTCCCGCAAGCAGCGGCTGATGGCAGCGGGTGACAGGCTGCTGCTCGACTGCTTCATCTGCGAGAGAGGGGTGCCCTGGGGGCATGCGGTCCGGCTGACAGTCCAGTGCCCGGGAGGGCTGCGCCTTCTTCCCCTTCCTGCAGCAGCAGAAGCCTGCACAGTGCACCCGGGTTGGAGCCGCTGAGCCCAGGGGTCAGTGCCAGGGTGTGTGCCGTGTGTCAGCGCTTCCTGGGGGTGCAGTGCTCCCCGCTGACATCCTATCAGACTTCCTGCCTCTGGATGGCTCCCGCACCACCGCTGCCGGGTTGACAGGGGCAGCTAGGCAGCAGTGATGGACTGCCGCAGCTGCCCCTGAACCTTTTCCCACTTCTTTACCGCCGCTGCCGGGGTGAGAGGGGCAGCCCGACAGCAGTAATACACTGCCGCAGCTGCCCCTGAACTTCCTCCCGCTACTCTGCGGCCGCTACCGGGGTGAGAGGGGTAGCCCGACAGCAGTAATGCACTGCCGCAGCTGCCCCTGAACCAGCTCACGCTGCACAGTACCACCGCTGCCGGGGATCCTGGGCTGACGGGGGCAGCCCAGCCGGCAGTGACGGGGAAGTAGGCGGACACTGCTGGTCAGTGTCCGCCTACTTATCGATCAGTTGGTGGGAATGTTCCCCATACACCTGAACGATTAGTTTGGAAAATCAAACAGGTTTGATTTTCCCAACTAGTTGGACAGACCGTTTCTGCCCGTTTTTTAGCATGTGGGAGCAAATGGCTGATAATCGTTTGCTCCCACACACTGCCAGATTATCTTTCCAACCAGCCAAAAAGTTGGCTGGTTGGAAAGAAATCGTCCTGATGTATGGCCAGCATAACACTCACCTTGTATGGCTGCATGTATATCAGATAGCTTAGATGCATTCTGCCAGCAGAGCAATCTACCCTACACAATGAAAGATATTGCCTGTCTGATAAAGAGGAAAAGAATTCCCAGTGTACAGTAAAGGCCCATACACACTTGTCGATAAAATGAGCAACGTCGCTCATTTTCCCCCTTCCTGAGCGAAGTCGCTCATTTTATCGGCAAGTGTGTATGCCACCAGCGAACGATGCGCAGCCCCGCGGGTCGGCAATGATTGTCGCTGTCGGCCGTGCATGCAAGCTCGATCTGGATTGTCGTCCAGCAGCTGCATGCATGGCCGGCGGCTGCGTGACGTCACTGGGCTATATGAGTGGTCATATCACTTCAGTGTGTACGGGCGGCCGCCGACCGCCCTGCCTGGGAGGTGAAACACTAGACGACGTCGCTCATAGAGTGAGGTTGGCAATTGTGTATGGGCCTTTAGTGTAGTATTTCCCACAAGTTTATTATGATAGGTAGGGCTATATATACTTTTTTTTCCTATGTATTTAAGAGAAGAGCTAATGGTTTAAATGTTCCTTGGACGAATATAGGTATGGTTGGCTTATGTATGTTTGATGCTGACAGAGAAATGGTGAAATGAGATGAACAGAGTAGTGATATGAAAAGCAAGACCCAATAGCAGCCAAATAGGAAAGGAGTGATAAGGAGGTAATAAAGGGAGATGGACTTAATGGACACTATTGTGAGGAGAGTGAGAGTGAGCACAAACTGGAAAAAGGTTTGAAGGGTGTGTAGCTATGGGTGAATAGACAACCGAGGATAAGGAGACAAAACTGGAGAAGGAAATGTATATAGCTGTACTGCAGCTAAAGAAAGACGAACAGCAGAGAACGGGACATGAAGGGTTAAATCGGCCAGGCACCAGAGACTCTGAGAAAATATAGAGGTAGGATAAGAGTTTATAGAAGGAGCATTAGAAGTAGAGTAAGATAGTCTAACAGCGAATACTTGTGAGGGTAATTGTGGCTGCTAGTTACAGGGCAAGTGGAAGGATGGAAAAGTGTACAGAGAGGCTGACAACAGGGTAAAACTGGTGTAGGTTGGGAACAGTCACATGGGGTGCTCGGAGATAAATATTGGGGCTAAAGGGAACATATAATCCATCAGAAAAGCAGACCTTTCTAAAATGAAAAAAGTTGTGATGTTACTTTAGTATTAAGAACCTCTATAACTTTAACAATTTTAGTATATTTTCCTCAGATAAGACCATCCCATTTTAACACCATTTAATTTGAGGCCTGCTGTAATTCAACATGATTGCAAAGGCGTTAGTTCAGGCCTGGCCGACCTGTGGCTCTCCAGCTGTTGTAAAGCTACAAGTCCCAGCATCACATGTCACCGTTTTGCTATTAGGGAATGCTAAAACTGTGGCAGGGCATGCTCGGATTAATAGTTTAACAACCGCTGGAGAAGCACAGGTTGTACAGACCTGCATTAGTAGCATACTTACCGAAAATCTGGCTGCCACCTCCGGGAGGAGGCAGCCAGGTCGGAGCAGCGGGGGCGTGGCGAGGATGGATGACTATGTTTAGGGGCGGGATTGGGGGCGTAACCGCACGTTCGCGTCATCTTGGTCCCGCCCCCTGACTAGCAACGCCGATAATATTGGCACTGCAAGGCTGGGGGCGGGGCCGGGATGACGTGAATCGCGTCATCTGACCCGCGGCCCTCCAACTTTGACTGCGACATAGGGACTTTGTCATGGGATTCAGGAGGGTTGCGGGCGACGGGCGCTCGGCCGGGAGACTTGCCCACTCTTCCGGGGGGCCGGGAGCGCCACCCGATTTTCGGGAGCCTCACGGCCATTCCGGGAGAGTAGGCAAGTATGATTAGTTGACTCTTTAGTACCTGTATAGCATAGTGTATTGTTCATATCGATATATGTAAAAATAATTAAAAGGGTCAGCGTTTAGACTGTGGTGTTTGATTCGCAAATGGTAAAGTATTTTCTCTAACGTCCTAAGTGGATGCTGGGGACTCCGTCAGGACCATGGGGAATAGCGGCTCCGCAGGAGACAGGGCACAAAAGTAAAAGCTTTAGGATCAGGTGGTGTGCACTGGCTCCTCCCCCTATGACCCTCCTCCAAGCCTCAGTTAGATTTTTGTGCCCGGCCGAGAAGGGTGCAATCTAGGTGGCTCTCCTAAAGAGCTGCTTAGAGTAAAAGTTTTGTTAGGTTTTTTATTTTCAGTGAGTCCTGCTGGCAACAGGCTCACTGCTACGAGGGACTTAGGGGAGAGAAGTGAACTCACCTGCGTGCAGGATGGATTGGCTTCTTAGGCTACTGGACACCATTAGCTCCAGAGGGAGTCGGAACACAGGTCTCACCCTGGGGTTCGTACCGGAGCCGCGCCGCCGACCCCCTTGCAGATGCCGAAAAGTGAAGAGGTCCAGAAACCGGCGGCAGAAGACTCTTCAGTCTTCATAAGGTAGCGCACAGCACTGCAGCTGTGCGCCATTGTTGTCAGCACACTTCATAGCAGCGGTCACTGAGGGTGCAGGGCGCTGGGGGGGGGCGCCCTGGGCAGCAATGATAGTACCTTATTCTGGCTAAAAATACATCACATATAGCCCCTGGGGGCTATATGGATGTATTTAACCCCTGCCAGGTCTCAGAAAAACGGGAGAAGAAGCCCGCCGAAAAGGGGGCGGGGCCTATTCTCCTCAGCACACAGCGCCATTTTCCCTCACAGAAATGCTGGTGGGAAGGCTCCCAGGCTCTCCCCTGCACTGCACTACAGAAACAGGGTTAAAACAGAGAGGGGGGGCACTTATTTGGCGATATGTATATATATATTAAAATGCTATAAGGGAAAAACACTTATATAAAGGTTGTCCCTGTATAATTATAGCGTTTTTGGTGTGTGCTGGCAAACTCTCCCTCTGTCTCCCCAAAGGGCTAGTGGGGTCCTGTCCTCTATCAGAGCATTCCCTGTGTGTGTGCTGTGTGTCGGTACGTGTGTGTCGACATGTATGAGGACGATGTTGGTGAGGAGGCGGAGCAATTGCCTGAAATGGTGATGTCACTCTCTAGGGAGTCGACACCGGAATGGATGGCTTAATTAAGGAATTACGTGATAATGTCAACACGCTGCAAGGTCGGTTGACGACATGAGACGGCCGGCAGACAAATTAGTACCTGTCCAGGCGTCTCAAACACCGTCAGGGGCTGTAAAACGCTCATTTACCTCAGTCGGTCGACACAGACACATACACGGACACTGACTCCAGTGTCGACGGTGAAGAAACAAACGTATTTTCCTTTAGGGCCACACGTTACATGTTAAGGGCAATGAAGGAGGTGTTACATATTTCTGATACTACAAGTACCACAAAGAAGGGTATTATGTGGGGTGTGAAAAAACTACCTGTAGTTTTTCCTGAATCAGATAAATTAAATGAAGTGTGTGATGATGAGTGGGTTTCCCTCGATAGAAAATTATTGGCGGTATACCTTTTCCCGCCAGAAACACCCTTTAGGGTAGGTAAGGCGCTCACACGCTTATCAAAACAAGTGGCGGTACCGTCTCCAGATAGGGCCGCCCTCAAGGAGCCAGCTGAGAGGCTGGAAAATATCCTAAAAAGGTATATACACACATACTGGTGTTATACTGCGACCAGCGATCGCCTCAACCTGGATGTGCAGCGCTGGGGTGGCTTGGTCGGATTCCCTGACTGAAAATATTGATACCCTTGACAGGGACAGTATTTTATTGACTATAGAGCATTTAAAGGATGCATTTCTATATATGCGAGATGCACAGAGGGATATTTGCACTCTGGCATCAAGAGTAAGTGCGATGTCCATATCTGCCAGAAGATGTTTATGGACACGACAGTGGTCAGGTGATGCAGATTCCAAACGGCACATGGAAGTATTGCCGTATAAAGGGGAGGAGTTATTTGGGGTCGGTCCATCGGACCTGGTGGCCACGGCAACAGCTGGAAAATCCACCTTTTTTACCCCAAGTCACATCTCAGCAGAAAAAGACACCGTCTTTTCAGCCTCAGTCCTTTCATCCCCATAAGGGCAAGCGGGCAAAAGGCCAGTCATATCTGCCCAGGGATAGAGGAAAGGGAAGAAGACTGCAGCAGGCAGCCCATTCCCAGGAACAGAGCCCTCCACCGCTTCTACTAAGTCCTCAGCATGACGCTGGGGCCGTACAAGCGGACTCAGGTGCGGTGGGGGGTCGTCTCAAGAGTTTCAGCGCGTAGTGGGCTCACTCGCAAGTGGACCCCTGGATCCTACAAGTAGTATCCCAGGGGTACAGATTGGAAATTCGAGACGTCTCCCCCTCGCAGGCTCCTGATGTCTGTTTTACCAACGTCTTCCTCCGACAGGGAGGCAGTATTGGAAACAATTCACAAGCTGTATTCCCAGCAGGTGATAATCAAAGTACCCCTCCTACAACAAGGAAAGGGGTATTATTCCACGCTATATTGTGGTACTGAAGCCGGACGGCTCGGTGAGACCTATTCTAAATGGATAATCTTTGAACACTTACATACAAAGGTTCAAATCAAGATGGAGTCACTCAGAGCAGTGATAGCGAATTAATAGGGTGTCCCTGGACATCAAGGTTGCTTACCTCCATGTCCCAAATTGCCCTTCTCACCAAGGGTACCTCAGGTTCGTGGTACGGAACTGTCACTATCAGTTTCAGACGCTGCCGTTTGGATTGTCCACGGCACCCCGGGTCTTTACCAAAGTAATGGCCGAAATGATGATTCTTCTTCAAAGAAAAGGCGTCTTAATTATCCCTTACTTGGACGATCTCCTGATAAGGGCAGGGTCCAGAGAACAGTTGGAAGTCGGAGTAGCACTATCTCAAGTAGTTCTACGACAGCACGGGTGGATTTTAAATATCCAAAATCGCAGCCGTTTCCGACGACACGTCTGCTGTTCCTAGGGATGGTTCTGGACACAGTCCAGAAAAAGGTGTTTCTCCCGGAGGAGAAAGCCAGGGAGTTATCCGAGCTAGTCAGGAACCTCCTAAAACCAGGAAAAGTGTCAGTGCATCATTGCACAAGAGTCCTGGGAAAAATGGTGGCTTATTACGAAGCGATTCCATTCGGCAGATTCCACGCAAGAACTTTTCAGTGGGATCTGCTGGACAAATGATCCGGATCGCATCTTCAGATGCATCAGCGGATAACCCTATCTCCAAGGACAAGGATGTCTCTCCTGTGGTGGTTACAGAGTGCTCATCTTCTAGAGGGCCGCAGATTCGGCATTCAGGATTGGATGCTGGTGACCACGGAGGCCAGCCTGAGAGGCTGGGGAGCAGTCACACAAGGAAAAAATTTCCAGGGAGTGTGATCAAGTCTGGAGACTTTTCTCCACATAAATATACTGGAGCTAAGGGCAATTTACAATGCTCTAAGCTTAGCAAGACCTCTGCTTCAAGGTCAGCCGGTATTGATCCAGTGGGACAACAACACGGCAGTCGCCCACGTAAACAGACAGGGCGGCACAAGAAGCAGGAGGGCAATGGCAGAAACTGCAAGGATTTTTCGCTGGGCGGAAAATCATGTGATAGCACTGTCAGCAGTGTTCATTCCGGGAGTGGACAACTGGGAAGCAGACTTCCTCAGCACAACCTCCACCCGGGAGAGTGGGGACTTCATCGGGAAGTCTTCCACATGATTGTGAACCGTTGGGAAAGACCAAAGGTGGACATGATGGCGTCCCGCCTGAACAAAAAACTGGACAAGTATTGCGCCAGGTCAAAAGACCCTCAGGCAATAGCTGTGGACGTTCTGGTAACACCGTGGGTGTACCAGTCGGTGTATGTCTTACCTCCTCTGCTTCTCATACCCAAGGTATTGAGAATTATAAGACGTAGAGGAGTAAGAACTATACTCGTGGCTCCGGATTGGCCAAGAAGGACTTGGTACCCGGAACTTCAAGAGATGCTCACAGAGGACTCATGGCCTCTGCCGCTAAGAAGGGACTTGTTTCAGCAAGTACCATGTCTGTTCCAAGACTTACCGCGGCTGCGTTTGACGGCATGTCGGTTGAACGCCGGATCCTAAGGGAAAAAGGCATTCCGGAAGAGGTCATTCCTACCCTGGTCAAAGCCAGGAAGGAGGTGACCGCACAACATTATCACCACATGTGGCGAAAATATGTTGCGTGGTGTGAGGCCAGGAAGGCCCCACGAAGAAATTTCAACTCTGTCGTTTCCTGCATTCCTGCAAACAGGAGTGTCTATGGGCCTCAAATTGGGGTCCATTAAGGTTACAATTTCGGCCCTGTCGATTTTCTTCCAAAAAAGAATTGGCTTCAGTTCCTGAAGTCCAGAAGTTTGTCAAGGGAGTGCTGCATATACAACCCCCTTTTGTGCCTCCAGTGGCACTGTGGGATCTCAACGTAGTTCTGGGATTCCTCAAATCACATTTGGTTTAAACCGCTCAAATCTGTGGATTTGAAATATTTCACAGGGAAGGTGACCATGCGGTTGGCCCTGGCCTCGGCCATGCGAGTGTCAGAATTGGCGGCGTTTGTCTCACAAAAGCCCATATCTGATTGTCCATTCGGACAGGGCAGAGCTGCGGACTCGTCCCCAGTTTCTCCCTAAGGTGGTGTCAGTGTTTCACCTGAACCAGCTTATTGTGGTACCTGCGGCTACTAGGGACTTGGAGGACTCCAAGTTGCTAGATGTTGTCAGGGCCCTGAAAATATAGTTTCCAGGACGACTGGAGTCAGGAAAACTGACTTGCTGTTATCCTGTATGCACCCAAAAAACTGGGTGCTCTTGCTTCTAAGCAGACGATTGCTAGTTGGATGTGTAGTACAATTCAGCTTGCACATTCTGTGGCAGGCCTGCCACAGCCAAAATATGTAAATGCCCATTTCACAAGGAAGGTGGGCTCATCTTGGGCGGCTGCCCGAGGGCTCTCGGCTTTACAACTTTGCCGAGCTGATACTTGGTCAGGGGCACACCCTGACTGAGGAGGACCTGGAGTTCTCTCATTCGGTGCTGCAGAGTCATCCGCACTCTCCCGCCCGTTTGGGAGCTTTGGTATAATCCCCATGGTCCTGACGGAGTCCCCAGCATCCACTTAGGACGTCAGAGAAAATAAGAATTTACTTACCGATAATTCTATTTCTCGTAGTCGGTAGTGGATGCTGGGCGCCCATCCCAAGTGCGGATTGTCTGCAATACTTGTACATAGTTATTGTTACAAAAATCGGGTTATTATTGTTGTGAGCCATCTTTTCAGAGGCTCCGCTGTTATCATGCTGTTAACTGGGTTCAGATCACAGTTTGTACAGTGTGATTGGTGTGGCTGGTATGAGTCTTACCCGGGATTCAAAATCCTTCCTTATTGTGTACGCTCGTCCGGGCACAGTATCCTAACTGAGGCTTGGAGGAGGGTCATAGGGGGAGGAGCCAGTGCACACCACCTGATCCTAAAGCTTTTACTTTTGTGCCCTGTCTCCTGCGGAGCCGCTATTCCCCATGGTCCTGACGGAGTCCCCAGCATCCACTACGGACTACGAGAAATAGAATTATCGGTAAGTAAATTCTTATTTAAAGTATGGTTTACAGTTACTTGAAGGCTCCTATGTAGTAATTGTGACATTTATATAATACAGGTATCATAATTTATCATAGTTTTTGACATGCAAACAAACCGTCTGAGTTTGTGCCAGGGACATATTGGGTACTTAAAATGGCCCTAGAACAATTATGAATGTGGCCTCATGTAGGCTGGACTAAATAAAATGTAGTTGTGGCCGAAGCAAAGTAGGCAGGATTAACATTTTTTTTTCTCTTGTAGTATAAAAGTAAAAATGTGAATCAAATTCATCTTTTCTTACTTACTTTCACTGCAGTGGATCAGTCTGCATGGATGGCATTCAGATTCCCAATCATATAATGGAAATAGTCTGTCTTTCCTCCTCCTAACTCCTCTTCCTCTATCCTCATCCTTCTACTCTATCCTGCTTCCATTACTCAGCCACACTTACGTGGTGCATTACTCTGATTGGAGTAGCTCAGCAAATGTAGTTTTTGAGTATTTGTGCACTGCCACAGCTACACGGGGTAGTCGCCGGCCCAGGAGTAGCTCAACAGCTGTCCCCGATACCGCGCCATGCTTATTCTACTAGTGTCAAGAAGCCTGGGGACGGTTAGACCTGTGGCATGTGTTCCTTTGGTGGGATAAGCCACCAGCAAGCACAGAAATGTTGGGGTCTGCACCCTGTTTTACCCATACTGGGTAAAAATAAACAAAAGGAGAAATAAAAAGGAATGGACAATGCGATTAGACCCCTAGCCTTCAGGGAGTAGGTAGGGTTTATCTCCAGCCCACCTCTGGTTTGTGGTAACAAATTAATTGTTTTAATTATTGTAAGTAAAGGTTTGAGTTGTTAAATTGGTCATGGTCTTTACATCGCAACCAATCGAAAATGAAATAACTCACAGAATTTACAGGTGGCGGACATGGAGGTTTTTTAAATATTTATATATACAGTTGGGTCCATATATATATTTGTACACTGACACAATTTTGCCTCTGTAAGCCCCCCCAATTGCTGTTAGTTTAAACAATGGAGATGCAACTGAAGTGCAGACTTTCGGCTTTAATTCAAGGGGTTTAACAAAATATTGTATAAAACGTTTAGGATTTGCAGACTTTTTTTTATACACAGTCCCCTGTCTACAGGGGCTCAAATATAATGGATGATTACCATAATCAGAAATAAAATGTTAATAAAAAAAAAAAAAAAAACACCCTCTGGTTGATTGTGCAGTATGTTTTGGGTCATTGTCTATCTGTATTTCGAAGCACCGTCCAATCAACTTGCAGAATTCAACTGAATCTTTATTAACTGTATATCCCTGTGCACTTCAGAATTCATCCGGCTGCTTGTGTCCTCTGCCGCATCATCAATAAACACTGACCCAATGCCACTGGAAGCCATGCATGCCCATGCCATCACACTGCCTTGACCGTGTTTTTCAGATGATGTGGTATGTTTCAGATCATGAGCCATTCCAAGATTTCTCCATATTTTTTTTTTCTCCCCGTCATACTAGTATGGGTTGATCTTAGTTTCATCTGTCCAAACAATGCTGTTACAGTACTGGGCTGGCTTTTTAAAATATTTTTTTGCAACGTCTAATCTGGCCTTTCCATTTCTGAGGCTTACCTGAATGGTTTGCACCTTGTGGAGAACTCTCTGTATTTGCTCTTGTGAAATGTTCTCTTTATGGTAGACTTGGATAATAATATCCCTACCACCTAGAGACTTTTATTCACTTGGCTGGATTTTGTGAAGTGTTTTTCTTTACAATGGAAAGGATCCTGTGATCATCCACCACTGTTGTCTTCTGTGGATGTCCAAGACTTTTTGTGTTGCTGAGCTAACCACTATTCTTCTTCTTTTTTTTTTTTTTTTTTTTTTTTACTCAGAAAGTACCAAACTGTTGATTTAGCTACTTCTAAGGTTCCCTCTATGTCCTTGATGGATTTTTTGTTGTTTTTGAGGGTTAAGGATGGACTGTTGCACTTGCATTGTGGGTTCACAGCAACAGCTGACAAATGCAAATACCACACTTGAAATCAACTCCAGACCTTTTGCCTGCTTAATTGATGAAGAAATTAAAAAGGAATAGGCCAGATCTGTCCTTGAAACAGCCTTTGAATCAATCGTATAATTATTTTTGGTCCCTTGAAAAAGAGGTGGCTACATATTAAACCGATCTATCTATTGTGACAGAAATCACATAGACGGGGTAAAGTCCAACTTTTATTTCCTCCTCAGGCAGGATACAGCTTCATATGCAGGTCAGGTCTACAGACAGTTCTCACAACATCAGATAACAGTCCAAATACTGGTATTCACAAACAGTGCATGTTCCAAATGGCTCCTAATGTAGCTATCTATCTATCTATCTATCTATCTATCTATCTATCTATCTATCTATCTATCTATCTATCTATCTATCTCCTTCAACTGTGATGTGGTCATCTGGAGTCAATGCCGTGGTTTTCTCCCTCATTCTAATACCGTCTATTAAGATTGTTAGAGCTAGAAAATGTGGTACTCACTGTATTTAAGAAAGGGTTACTTAGTTTTCAGTATTGGTCTTAGTCATGCTTGGACAATATTAAGCTTACGTTTGGCTGCTATGGACCACATTCAGAGCATATGTAGGAAAATGTCAGATTCTGATTAATTCCTAGTCATCTTGCCGTTTTGTAGGTTTATAGGCAGGGATGAACATGGAATTAAATACACTTTTTTTTTTTTAAATAGCTAGAATTGCACCCCCTACCTATCTCTTCTGTTCCTATGCGTTTATCCACATCCTCTCCACCTCCCTGCTTACAGTATTTACACTCTTCTCCCCTATTTCTATTTGTTTTCCCCTCTTATGTAAAGTAAAAATAAGGTAGAGTTTCAATTAGCTGCGGTTATTTACCGCTGGTTATAAAAGGAGGTAGTCTCAGGTGTTAACGCAGGAGACTTTTGAATTAGCCTCCCAATTTCTAAAGAAAGGATGGTTAACTTTGTGTGTTAACGCATGGATTCTGTGAAAAGTTCATTTCAGTGAATAGCCCCCGGGGGATAGCAGCTGTAAATTAGCGCTGCTAATTGCATTCCTCCCCTAGGTGTTGAATTGTTAAATACAATTGTCAAATGTTCAGAAACCATTGTTTTGGATTTTGAACATTTGATTTTTTTTATTTTTATTTCTGAATGATACAATATTTGTGTCTAAAGGCACATACACAGGGTGTGATTCTGCCTATTTGGCCGATTTGCGGTATGCGATTTCCCTTGAACGCCCCCAAAGCACAAAATCACCGATATTGAATATACACACGGTACTATTTTGGTTCTGGGTGATTTTTGCTATAACCACACTCCTATACTATGTATTAGATTGTACACTTTGTAGTCAAAATTGACCTGCCTGCACAGTCTTATTTTTTCTTACGATATCGGCATTGCAAGCTGTATACACTATGTTTCTCTATCGTCCTAGTGGATGCTGGGGTTCCTGAAAGGACCATGGGGAATAGCGGCTCCGCAGGAGACAGGGCACAAAAAGTAAAGCTTTAGGATCAGGTGGTGTGCACTGGCTCCTCCCCCTATGACCCTCCTCCAAGCCAGTTAGATTTTGTGCCCGGCCGAGAAGGGTGCAATCTAGGTGGCTCTCCTAAAGAGCTGCTTAGGAAAGTTTAGCTTAGGTTTTTTATTTTACAGTGAGTCCTGCTGGCAACAGGATCACTGCAACGAGGGACTTAGGGGAGAAGAAGTGAACTCACCTGCGTGCAGGATGGATTGGCTTCTTGGCTACTGGACATCAGCTCCAGAGGGACGATCACAGGTACAGCCTGGATGGTCACCGGAGCCTTGCCGCCGGCCCCCTTGCAGATGCTGAAGTAAGAAGAGGTCCAGAATCGGCGGCAGAAGACTCCTCAGTCTTCTAAAGGTAGCGCACAGCACTGCAGCTGTGCGCCATTTTCCTCTCAGCACACTTCACACGGCAGTCACTGAGGGTGCAGGGCGCTGGGAGGGGGGCGCCCTGGGAGGCAAATGAATACCTATTTTGGCTAAAAATACCTCACATATAGCCTCCGGAGGCTATATGGAGATATTTAACCCCTGCCAGAATCCGTTAAGAGCGGGAGACGAGGCCGCCCGAAAAAGGGGCGGGGCCTATCTCCTCAGCACACAGCGCCATTTTCCCTCACAGAAAGGCTGGAGGGAAGGCTCCCAGGCTCTCCCCTGCACTGCACTACAGAAACAGGGTTAAAACAGAGAGGGGGGGCACTAATTTGGCGATATGCTTATATATATATTAAGATGCTATAAGGGAAAACACTTATATAAGGTTGTCCCTATATAATTATAGCGTTTTTGGTGTGTGCTGGCAAACTCTCCCTCTGTCTCTCCAAAGGGCTAGTGGGTCCTGTCCTCTATCAGAGCATTCCCTGTGTGTGTGCTGTGTGTCGGTACGTGTGTGTCGACAGGTAGGAGGACGATGTTGGTGAGGAGGCGGAGCAATTGCCTGTAATGGTGATGTCACTCTCTAGGGAGTCGACACCGGAATGGATGGCTTATTTAGGAAATTACGTGATAATGTCAACACGCTGCAAGGTCGGTTGACGACATGAGACGGCCGACAAACAATTAGTACGGTCCAGACGTCTCAAAAACACCGTCAAGGGTTTTTAAAACGCCCGTTTACTTTAGTCGGTCGACACAGACACAGACAGGGACACTGAATCCAGTGTCGACGGTGAATAAACAAACGTATTCCTTATTAGGGCCACACGTTAAAGGCAATGAAGGAGGTGTTACGTATTTCTGATACTACAAGTACCACAAAAGAGGGTATTATGTGGGATGTGAAAAAACTACCATAGTTTTTCCTGAATCAGATAAATTAAATAAAGTGTGTGATGATGCGTGGGTTCCCCCCGATAGAAAATTATGGGCGGTATACCCTTTCCCGCCAGAAGTTAGGGCGCGTTGGGAAACACCCCTTAAGGTGGATAAGGCGCTCACACGCTTATCAAAACAAGTGGCGGTACCGTCTATAGATAGGGCCGTCCTCAAGGACCAGCTGACAAGGCTGGAAAATATAATAAAAAGTATATACACACATACTGGTGTTATACTGCGGCCAGCGATCGCCTCAGCCTGGATGTGCAGAGCTAGGGTGGCTTGGTCGGATTCCCTGACTAAAAATATTGATACCCTTGACAGGGACAGTATTTTATTGACTATAGAGCATTTCTATATATGCGAGATGCACAGAGGGATATTTGCACTCTGGCATCATGAATAAACGCGATGTCCATAACTGCCAGAAGATGTTATGGACACGACAGTGGTCAGGTGATGCAGATTCCAAACGGCACAGTATGGCCGTATAAAGGAAGAGGACTTGTTTGGGGTCGGTCCATCGGACCTGGTGGTCACGGCAACTGCTGGAAAATCCACCGTTTTTTACCCTAAGTCACATCTCTGCAGAAAAAGACACCGTCTTTTCAGCCTCAGTCCTCTCGTCCCTATAAGATCATATCTGCCCAGGGATAGAGGAAAGGGTAGAAGACTGCAACAGGCAGCCTATTCCCAGGAACAGAAGCGTTCCACCGCGTCTGACAAGTTCTCAGCATGGCGCTGAGACCGTACAGGACCCCTGGATCCTACATGTAGTATCCCGGGGGTACAGATGGGAATGTCGAGACGTTTCCCCTTCGCAGGCTCCTGAAGTCTGCTTTACCAAGTCTCCCTCCGACAAGGAGGTAGTATGGGAAAAAATTCACAAGCTGTGTTCCCAGCAGGTGACAATTAAATTACCCCTCCTACTACAGAAAAGGGGTATTATTCCACACTATATTGTGGTACTGAAGCCAGAAGGCTAGGTGAGACTTATTCTAAAAAAAAAAAAAAAAAAAAAAAAAATTTTTTTTTGAACACTTACAAAGGTTCAAATTAAGATGAAGTCACTCAGAGCAGTGATAACGAACCAGGAAGAAGGGGACTATATAGTGTCCCGGGACATCAGGGATGCTTACCTCTATGTCCCAAATTTGCCCTTCTCACTAAGGGTACCTCAGGTTCGTGGTGCAGAACTGTCACTATCAGTTTCAGACGCTGCCGTTTGGATTGTCCACGGCACCCCGGGGTCTTTACCAAGGTAATGGCCGAATTGATGATTCTTCTTCGAAGAAAAGGCGTCTTAATTATCCCTTACTTGGACGATCTCCTGATAGGGGCATAGTCCAGGGAACAGTTGGAGGTCGGAGTAGCACTATCTCGGATACTGCTACAATCAGCACGGGTGGATTCTAAATATTCCAAAATCGCAGCTGATCCCGACGACACGTCTGCTGTGCCTAGGGATGATTCTGGACACAGTCCAGAAAAAGGTGTTTCTCCCGGAAGAGAAAGCCAGGGAGTTATCCGAGCAAGTCAGGAACCTCCTAAAAACAGTGCATCATTGCACAAGGGTCCTGGTAAAAATGGTGGCTTCCTACGAAGCAATTCCATTCGGCAGATTTCACGTAAGAACTTTTCAGTGGGATCTGCTGGACAAATGGTCCGGATCGCATCTTCAGATGCATCAGCGGATAACCCAATATCCAAGGACAAGGGTGTCTCTCCTGTGGTGGTTATAGAGTGCTCATCTTCTAGAGGGCCGCAGATTCGGCATTCAGGATTGGATGCTGGTAACCACGGAGCCCAGCCTGAGAGGCTGGGGAGCAGTCACACAAGGGAAAAATTTCAAGGGAGTGTGATCAAGTATGGAGACTTTTCTCCACATAAATATACTGGAGCTAAGGGTAAATTTATAATGCTCTAAGCTTAGCAAGACCTCTGCTTCAAGGTCAGCCGGTATTGATCCAGTGGGAAAAACATCACGGCAGTCGCCCACGTAAACAGACAGGGCGACACAAGAAGCAGGAGGGCAATGGCAGAAACTGCAAGGACTTTTCGCTGGGCGGAAAATCATGTGATAACACTGTCAGCAGTTTTTCATCCCGGGAATGGAAACTGGGAAGCAGACTTCCTCAGCACGACCTCCACCCGGGAGAGTGGAAACTTCATTGAGAAGTTTTTTCCACATGATTGTAAACCGTTGGGAAATACCAAAGGTGGACATGATGGCGTCCCGTCTGAACAAAAAACGGGACAGGTATTGCGCCAGGTCAAGGGACCCTCAGGCAATAGATGTGGACGTTCTGGTAACACCGTGGGTGTACCAGTCGGTGTATGTGTTCCCTCCTCTGCTTCTCATACCTAAGGTGCTGAGAATTATAAGACGTAGAGGAGTAAGAACTATACTCATGGCTCCGGATTGGCCAAGAAGGACTTGGTACCCGGAACTTCAAGAGATGCTTACAGAGGTCTTATGGCCTCTGCCGCTAAGAAGGGACTTGCTTCAGCAAGTACCATGTCTGTTCCAAGACTTACCGCAGCTGCGTTTGTCGGCATGGCGATGGAAAGCCGGATCCTAAGGGAAAAAAGGCATTCCGGAAGAGGTCATTCCTACCCTGGTCAAAGCCAGAAAGGAGGTGACCGCACAACATTATCACCACGTGTGGCGAAAATTTGTTGCGTGGTGTGAGGCCAGGAAGGCCCCACAAAGAAATTTCAACTCGGTCGTTTCCTGCATTTCCTGCAAACAGGAGTGTCTATGGGCCTCAAATTGGGGTCCATTAAGGTTCAAATTCGGCCCTGTAAATTTTCTTCCAGAAAGAATTGGCTTCAGTTCCTGAAGTCCAGAAGTTTGTCAAGGGAGTATTGCATATACAAACCCCTTTTTTGTGCCTCCAGTGGCACTGTGGGATCTCAACGTAGTTCTGGGATTTCTCAAATCACATTGGTTTAAAACCAGTCAAATATGTGGATTTGCAGCATCTCACATAAAAAGTGACCATGCTCTTGGCCCTGGCCTGGACCAGGCGAGTGTCAAATTGGTGGTTTTTTCTCAAAAAAGCCCATATCTGTTTGTCCATTCGGACAGGGCAGAGCTGCGGACTCGTCCCCAGTTCTCTCCCTAAGGTGGTGTCAGTGTTTCACCTGAACCAGCTTATTGTGGTGCCTTGCACCTACTAGGGACTTGGAGGACTCCAAGTTGCTAGAAGTTGTCAGGGCCCTGAAAATATATTCCAGGACAGCTGGAGTCAGAAAATCTGACTCGCTGTTTATACTGTATGCACCCAACAAGTTGGGTGCGCCTGCTTCTAAGCAGTCGATTGCTCGTTGGATTTGTAACACAATTCAACTTGCACATTCTGAGGCAGGCCTGCCACAGTCTAAATCGGTTAAGGCCCATTCCACAAGGAAGGTGGGCTCATCTTGGGCGGCTGCCCGAGAGGTCTCGGCATTACAACTCTGCCGAGCAGCTACGTGGTCAGGGGAGAACACGTTTGTAAAATTCTACAAATTTGATATCCTGGCAAAAGAGGACCTGGAGTTCTCTCATTCGGTGCTGCAGAGTCATCCGCACTCTCCCGCCCGTTTGGGAGCTTTGGTATAATCCCCATGGTCCTTTCAGGAACCCCAGCATCCACTAGGACGATAGAGAAAATAAGAATTTACTTACCGATAATTCTATTTCTCGGAGTCCGTAGTGGATGCTGGGCGCCCATCCCAAGTGCGGATTATCTGCAATACTTGTACATAGTTACAAAAATCGGGTTATTATTGTTGTGAGCCATCTTTTCAGAGGCTCCGCTGTTATCATACTGTTAACTGGGTTTAGATCACAAGTTGTACGGTGTGATTGGTGTGGCTGGTATGAGTCTTACCCGGGATTCAAAATTCCTCCCTTATTGTGTACGCTCGTCCGGGCACAGTACCTAACTGGCTTGGAGGAGGGTCATAGGGGGAGGAGCCAGTGCACACCACCTGATCCTAAAGCTTTACTTTTTGTGCCCTGTCTCCTGCGGAGCCGCTATTCCCCATGGTCCTTTCAGGAACCCCAGCATCCACTACGGACTCCGAGAAATAGAATTATCGGTAAGTAAATTCTTATTTTTATGTTTATAAACTATGTTTATGTTTTACACTGTATACTATGTTTTCTACTGATATTGACTATATAGGGCAGCATTCAATTAATGTTGGATCCTTTCCGATTTAAAGGTTCCAACAGTTCAGTATTCAATTTGAGGCCAAATCTGACAGGTTTTGGCTGTTTTCGACAATGCAAATCTGACTTTTTTTAAAGTAAAATTGACATTGTCGAAAACGGGACTAAAACCTGTCAGATTTGGCCGCAAATCCAACAAAACACTTGGATCCGCGGTTAACCTGCCGATCCATGTGTTTTTTGACAAGTCGGAAAAATGACAGCCCCATTGAATAGGTCGAATCATGATTTGGCCTAAAAAAGTCAGAAAACCAACGTCTTTCCAACTAGTCGGCAGTTCCGACATCAATTGAATACTACCCATAGTACATATTGGTAGTCCAAATCGCACTACAAATAAAAAAGAATCCCATTGCTGGCTGCCGCAGTCTGATGCTGAGCACTGGACATTGCATTTACCAGAGGTTTAATAATATTCTTGGCAGGCAGAATCTGATCTGTCACTATTACCTGCAGCCTGTTTATTCTTTGTTATAAAACTGATCAAACAGAACATTAAATATCCATTATTTTTTACTCCCTTCTGCAGAGTTAGGAGTATAGAAAAAAGGAGCATTATACACCTTGGAAAATCCATTTTGCCCTGCAGGTGAGGCAGACTTAAAATATAGAGAGATGGGAGTTGGAAAGGAATTTGTCCTTGATCGCAAATCTAAATTCAACATACTGTATAAACATAAGCTGCCCAGTATTTGGTCTCTATAGAAAAGAAAAGCCTGGCTGGGTTTTGTAACCCGGAAACATACATAAAATTATATATAAAACCAATATTGCCACATTAAAGTTACAACAAATACACATCCCATTTTTGCTTTGACCAACCTGAGGCTACCCACTGGTGTTACATTAAATGCAATCATCCTTGGTTTTGGCGCTTTGGGTCAGTGGAGGGCACTACATTGACCCCAGCACCTTTACTGGTGAACGCATTAAGGAGCGTGCAGCGCCAGCGTTTTATAGCAAGTACTCCGGAGCAGAAATGCTAGTGGGTATGGGGTTATTGTATGCTGTGGATTCCAGTCCCATGCCGTGTTTATGCTTTTAGCAGCATTAACAAACCCTAGTAAAAGGATGCATATTGTTGCCAATGGGGGAGGACACTAATTTAATTTGTAGTTATTTGTAGTTGGGGGAGTACGGACGGTGTAATGGTTAGCATTACTGCCTCACAGCGCTGAGGTCATGTGTTAAATTCTTAGGGTGTAGTATGGTATGCCGGCGGCCGGGCTCCCGGCGACCAGCATACCGGCGCCGGGAGCCCGACCGCCGGCATACTGACAGTGTGGCGAGCGCAAAGGAGCCCCTTGCGGGCTCGCCACGCTATTTATTCTCCCTCCAGAGGGGTTGTGGACCCCCACGAGGGAGAATATCTGTCGGTATGCCAGGTGTCGGGATCCCGGGGCCGGTATACTGTGTGCCGGGATCCCGACATTCGGCATACTGAAGACCACCCAAATTCTTACCATGGCCCTAACTGTGCAGAGTTTGTATATTCTCCCCCGTACATGCATGGGTTTCCTCCAGGTACTCTGGTTTCCTCCCACAATCCAAAAATATACTGGTAGGTTAATTGGCTCCCAACAAAATTAACCCTAGTGAATGTGTGTGCGTGTGATAGGGAATCTACATTGTAAGCTCCACTGGGGCAGGGACTGTTGTGATGTGAATGAGCAAATATTCTCTGTAAAGTGCTGCGGAATATGTGTGCGCTATATAAATAACTGGTAATAAATAATAATAGATGTGATCTAGTTTAAAAAAAGAAAGCTGTACATCATTAACAAAATTTATTTTTAGAAGCGAGCCACGAATATATGCTAGATTACAAGTCTTTGACTTGTAATTGTCTCTATAACATATTCATGTTTCATATGTGCGAGAAATGATATAATGTGCAGGGGAATTAATGACCTATCTCTGCTGTGTTACCATACCGAGTGTCCCAAAATACTGTATGTACACTTTGGTTATAATAACTGCTATGTTGTTGTTTTCTGACATTGAAAATATTTTTTTATAATTAAGTGGTTACAATAAAGATGAGCTATAAAAGCATTACATGTTTTACGTTTGAATTATGTTTTTTTTTGTTTCAAATGTCAATCCTGTTACTGTGTTTAAAAGTAATGATTGTTTATTTTTATTTTTTTTTTGGAGGATTAGACTTCTGATAATGACTTTCACAGAATGCAGATTATGCAGAAGAGCGACTGTAATTCTTCTGTTTCTGTATGTCCATTTCTTTTTACTATACTGTATCTATTAAATGAGAATTGTGTTTGTCATATTAAATACTATAATAACATTGTCTTTGTGTTCTTAATGAAATCATATTTTAGGCTTGTTTTTGTTTTTACAGTATATGATTTCATTAGGTTGTGACTGTATTTTGGGATAAATCGGGTAGAATTACTTTTATTACAATATTCTTGTTCAGTGCTGAGATATTTTTCATCCCCTTTTATTGAAGGGTATCATGATGTGACACAAACCAATTATGTATAAATATATGAAACAGTAGGTAAATATGACCCTGCCCAAATGAACAGCAGAAGCTGCTAGCAACCATAAGTGTCTTTCGCTGTGTGTCATAACTGCGCATCTTTACTCTGCTGGTTCTAGATAAGGCTTTTACTTTTATGCTGTACAGGCACGTTGGTGGTTATCTGTCAGTGTAGTAACTGTACATAATCCTGTGTTTTTCTTCAGTTTCATGCTAGCTGCTACATAAACGGCCATGATGGCTGTCCCCACATTTGGTGGTAGCTGCTGTCACCCTATTTGATAGCAGCTGCGGTCACCAAGTAGGCAGTGGATCATCAAAGGAGGAACAACGATGGCAACAGTAATGAGCATTAAACTCACTGGGACCAGCAGCTGAACTGAGCTGGCGTTCCAGTAGTAGTTATTGTAAGCCTCCTCATCCTTGGTGTGGCGACATTCCCTGGCACCACCACAATAATTTCAGGCTTCACACATTTGTAGATGTTTCATGTCTGTGGGACGATGATTATGTGGGAGGTTAAGCACAAATATGATCTGAAGTGCTGCATTCTCCAACTGCTGCCTGAAGCTGAAGACTTCCTGAGGCCAGATACACACTACAGCGACGGCCCGGAGCTGCGGAGATTGGCTGTACACAAATGAAGGATGGAACGACATATCGTTCCGTCCTTCAATTACATTACACGTTGTTAGTAGAGATGAGCGGGTTCGGTTTTACTCGGATTTACTCAGTTCTCAAAACGGATGTCTCTTGTTTCGGATGCTGTTTTGAGAACCGAGAAAAAATCCGAACCCGCTCATCTCTAGTTGTTAGCGGTATCTTCCATCGGTCCTTCAGCAGGGCAGACCGGAAGATGCTGCTAGCGACCACGGAAGCACACAAATCAGGTTTACACACTGCTTAATGTAGACTATTAATCATTACACAAAAGTAAAACGTCCCAACATCGCTGTAGTGTGTACCTGGCCTAAGCTACATCTAAAGGTGCATGCACACTGGGCGTTTTTGCCCAGCGTATATATGCACAGCGATGATCGCTGAAAAGCGCTCAGTGCATACACACTGAGCGCTTTTCCCCCCTGCCCAGCGATGTCAGCGGGGGTGAGCGGCTTTCCATAGCAGGACGCTATGGAAACCCGCTCACACCGCCGTTCATCTACTGGTAATACCAGCAGAGGAACGGCGTCCGCCAGCGATGAAGCGGGAGCGAGCGTCAGTGCTCACCGCTCATCGCTTGTGCATACACACTGGGCGGCTTTGAGCTGAAAGCAGCTCAACACACCAAAAGTGACCTGCTTTCAACTCAAAATCGCCCAGTGTGTATGGGCCTTTAGTTGTTTTATTTTTATTATCTTTTTCACACCCACATTTTGTACATACCTAGACATGTCTTATTGTTTGTTTCTTCAGTGATTTATACTTAATGTATTGAGGCTATATGAGGTAGCGCTAGCATTCTCACCTGTGTTAACTGATGTTGTGACATCTTTCCCTCCCCCGCTGTCACACACACTAAGATTATGCAATCACACTCTCACATTACAGTCTTCGGCTAATTGGATTTTCTGTCATTCCCATTCAACATTTTGTTGATTTTATCACGAGTCATTTTAGCTTGCACCCCAACATCGCACCCTTTCCTGTGTATCACTGTGTGGAGTGTTGGTGGCTGCAAGATGCTGTCATTCTGTCTGTTTTTCCTATACTTCACAGCTATTGCTGCAAAATAAATGGTTTTGTAAGGATTGGTTTTTTTTTTTTTTACATTCTATAGTGTCATTGTTACAACTTTCCAGATTATTGCATTCCACAGCTCTGTTTGGTACTTTTTGGCTGCGAACCACAAATGTAGCATTATAAACTCAACGTTAAGCGTAGTGTTTTGTTTTTTTAAACTCATTTTATTTGAAGGATCACATATGAAAAGGTATATAAGACTCGCAAGGAAACCTTGCCAATTGCAGTTACAGAAAAAATTGCACTGAATAACAACAACAGTAAAGGGGGGTACACACTGAGCGATAATCTAAGCAATCTGACTGGATTGCTTAGATTTTCAGCAAGATCGCTCCGTGTGTAGCCGTAACAGCGATAGCGATACGCAGCCCCGCGCATCGCTATCGCTGCTGCTAGATTGGCCTGCATGCCAATTGTAATCCTAACTCTCAGTCCCAAGCTCACTGTCTAACCCAGTGATTTTCAACCTTTTTTAACTCGCGGCACACCGAACAATATTTTAAATTTGCCAAGGCACACCATCAGTTCCCCACAGAAAAAAACAAAAAACACACATTGGCCCTCATAGTAAAAAAAAATACATACATACATTGGCCTACACAGAAAAAACAATCACATTGCTCCCCACGTAAATCCTAATGCTCCCCACATGAATTATTCACATTGTTCCCTCCATAAATACATAAATCCTTATTCTCCCCACATGAATCCTAGTGTTCCCCACAGTAGAAAAAAAATAACAACAAATATTAGCCCCTACCAGCGGGGGTTGTTCATAGTGGAGTGCTGCGAATACTGAGCAGCGGGTGGTCGGGCAGGTGTGGAAGTGGGTGGGCAAGGAAAGCTGTGTATGCAGGCAGGAACTGGAAGATGTGTATGCAGGCGGGTGGGCTGGCTGGGTGGTGAGACGCGGCGGCTGTGACCTATGATATCACACTGCCGCGTCTTCAAGGCACACGTCATGACCGGAGCACGACATCCTCTAAGAGCCTGGGCCAACAGTTCACTCTGAAGGTGCAGGAAGCTGCTCTGGCTCCTCGGCACACCTTGCAACTGGTCGCGGCACACTAATGTGCCACGGCACACTGGTTGAAAAAGCCTGGTCTAACCCATCTGTGTCACCCATCTGTCTGCCCCTCCCCTTTAGAATGTAAGCTCTTACGAGCAGGGCCCTCTTCCCTTATGTGCTTTTCCTTCTCTTGCTTAACTATCTTCTACTCCATACTACTTTTGACGGCATCAGATCCCTTGGTCTCCTGCCACCTTAATACTTATTTCAGTGTCATCTGTCAGAGCAGCTATGTTTATATACCCAGTACTTGTCGTACATTGTCTTGAACTGTAAAGGGCCATACACACGGTGAGATTCGGGCTATGCCCGATTCTCACTATGTGACAGGGGCTAGGTCGGCATGGCAAGCACATAATGAGTGTGCTTGCGATACTGACTATGTGCGATTTTGGCTAAGTGTCAATTTTGACTATCTCTTCTGTAGAGAGTCAAAATTTACTTGCCTGCACAGTCTATCTAGGCTTGTAATGCCGACCACGCGGCACCTCGCATCGGCATCGAATCGGGATCGCAATGTGACTTTCACCTTGCGATCTGCACTAACTTTTCTTACGATCTTGACTATATAGTCAAAATCGGAAGAAAATCTCACCGTGTGTACACACCAGAAGTCACTTTTTTATTGTTTTGCTTATTTGTTTACGTACTCTGTAACTGCGCACTGTGGGTCCCCTGTGGCACCATATAAATAAAAGGTAATAATAATAATAATAAATAATAATAATAAACAGTAGTAGTTGCAGCAGTAAAGGTGTCCAGTAATATGATTACCTGCCTTTCCAGAGGGATAGCACACTGCATTCCCTTTTCCTGTGTGCTGTGTCCTCCCTGAGTTGTGACAGAAGTCAGATTAGGAGCAGCCAGGGAAAAGCAGCAATCTTTTCTACAGACTTTTCTGGATTTATTTGGGCTTTTTTGAGAGAACCAGCAAATCTGGTCCATATTGAGTCGTCCGTGTCATTTAAAAGTGTTTTTTGCAGTTTGTGAAAAAAAATATTTTTAATAACGTTAGTATTTTTCATTATTCTGTATGCCCTAAAATTATTAATATACTAGGTAGCATTTGTGTGTTCAGTTATACAGTTATATATTTGTCATTGTTATTATTAGATTGTTCTGTAGATATACTACATATAGGGCTGTTGTGTAAGGTATATGCATATTCCACTTCACTGTATTTGCTCCATTGATAAAGGAACACTAAGCGTTCTAAAATAACAGAAATAAAGCATTACATTTAAGTAGCGAGTCCAATGTGTTTGGAGTCCTTATTTCATGATGTAGCAAACTATATATATATATATATATATATATATATATGTATATAATATACACACACATAGATAGAAGCAGGCGGCACTCAGCAGGCTGAAGTTTAGCTACTCTACTGGCAACGGGCCGACATGTTTCGGAGAAACCCTCTCCGTCCTCAGGGCCAGACAAACATGGAGAGGGTTTCTCTGAAACATGTCGGCCCGTTGCCAATAAAGTAGCTAAACTTCAGCCTGCTGAGTGCCGCCTGCTTCTATCTATTACCCCTTTTCCACTAGAGTAGCACGGGTCGCAGCCGTGTCGCCTGACACGGCTGCGACCCGTGCTACAGCCCCCTGCAGACAGCGCTCACCAACCCGGCAATTGCCGGGTTGGTGACGCGCTAGTGACGCTGCAGGGGCGGCGCTGGGAGATCACATGATCTCCCAGCGCCGCCCTCCCTATGCACTGTGAATGGGAGCCGTGTCGCCTCGACATGGCTCCCGTTCACACTAGACAGCTAGCCGGGTTGAACACGCGTTCAACCCGGCTAGCTACCAGGGTAGGATTCCCGGATCACTTGATCCGGGAATTTGCCGGGGGACCCGTTTCCACTAGGGAAAAACACGGGTAAATGCGCGCCCCCGCGCATTTACCCGTGTTTTAAGGAGCTAGTGGAAAAGGGGTATATGTATCTGGTGGGACATGTTATTCCATGAGGAGGGCACCGCAGCATTTAACCACTTATGAATTTGAGTGCCGGACGTTACATTGGAGCATATATATGTGTGTGTGTGTGTGTGTGTGTGTGTGTGTGTGTGTGTATATATATATATATATATATATATGTGTGTGTGTGTGTGTATATGTATGTATGTATGTATGTATGTATGTATGTGTGTGTAGGTGGGATGCAATCAGCGCTACAACCGTAAAATTCAGTGAGTATACAAGAAAAAAGTTAGATCCATATAAATTAGAATTAAAACAATGGGGGTCATTCCGAGTTGTTCGCTCGTTGACGATTTTCACAACGGAGCGATTAAGGCAAAAATGCGCATGGTACGCAGTGCGCATGCGCTAAGTATTTTAACACAAATCTTAGTAGATTTACTCACGGCCGAACAAAGAATTTTCATCGTGCCAGGATAAAACGCAGTAGTGTCTGGAGAAACGGGGGAGTGGCTGGCCGAATGCAGGGCGAGTTTGTGACGTCAAATCAGGAACGAAACGGGCTGAGCTGATCGCAGTGTAGGAGTAAGTCTCAAGCTACTCAGAAACTGCTAAGAATTTTCTATTCGCAATTCTGCTAATCTTTCGTTCGCAATTCTGCTATGCTAAGATACACTCCCAGAGGGCGGCGGCCTAGCGTGTGCAATGCTGCTAAAATCTGCTAGCGAGCGAACAACTCGGAATGAGGGCCAATGTGCAATTGACAATGGCCTCCTAATTCTGGCCCAACAATTATAATGAACAACACTCCAAATATATATAGTGGCTGCAACCCGATTTCAAGTTAGTCCAATTTCCAATAAGACCAATAAAAGGGTTCTTTGGTGGTAAATCAGCTGCGCCTTCAGAGTTTAAAACCGTGACTTGATTGATAGTGATAATCAAAATATGCGTACCAGATAAACGAAGATTATTGGCATATAGTGGTATCTTTGCCAAAACGTCCTTATTGTTCCTCCTCATCCCACAGTCAATCAGACGTTGTGTAGCAATTCACATACGTAGAGGATGGAGAAGATATATCAATAAAGTGCACTTCGTATTATAAAGTGACTCCGTGCTTACATGCATAAGAAGTGCTAGTGTGCTTGATGTGCAAACAAAAAATTATGTGATTGTGAGTACCAACTTGTGATAATACACTTATTCACCATCCACAAAATAGAAAAAATGAGATGCCACTCACATTTTTTAAAAAGGTGTATAATCAAATGAGGACATCAAAGTTATCCAAACTCCAGAGAACCTCTGCTTCCCCGCTCCCCGTTAAACTGTTGCAGTCGTCGTCTGTTTCCTCCGCCAGCTGCCCGCACTCTCTGACAGGGACAATCTGCTAAACTCAAGCGAAAGAAAGGGTAAAAAATAAAAAAATAAAAAATACACACACACTACGTAGGAGAAAGCTGTAGGAGACTTCCCAAGGTATTTTTTGGTCCAGTCATCCTTATGTCACATCATACCAGCAAGGAGTGGTAGAGGTTTCATTGTTCTGTGGCACTGGCTGTGGGTTAGTTTTGTTTATTCTCTGGGATGTGCTTCCAGGTCTCGGACTGCTGACAGGAAATTAACACGCTCAGGGCTTTTGATAAGAAGAATAATAGATAAGTGGAGAGAAAGGGAATTTGAAAGCAAGCAAGTAGCACCAGACACTGGTAGAAATTCTGCACGCATACGAAATATTATAAATCACATTAAATTGTACTTGCCGTGCAAGATAAATAGAAAAGTTTATATAAATGCATAGCGTTTGTCATTTTAAAATCATGCAGTGAAACAACACTTTTGTTGCAGCTGAAAAGTGTTACAATATTATATGATAATATATACTAAATGTTATTTCTCTATCGTCCTAGTGGATGCTGGGGTTCCTGAAAGGACCATGGGGAATAGCGGCTCCGCAGGAGACAGGGCACAAAAAGTAAAGCTTTTCCGATCAGGTGGTGTGCACTGGCTCCTCCCCCCATGACCCTCCTCCAGACTCCAGTTAGATTTTTGTGCCCGGCCGAGAAGGGTGCAATCTAGGTGGCTCTCCTAAAGAGCTGCTTAGAGAAAGTTTAGCTAGGTTTTTTATGTTACAGTGATTCCTGCTGGCAACAGGATCACTGCAGCGAGGGACTGAGGGGAGAAGGAGTCAACTCACCTGCGTGCAGGATGGATTGGCTTCTTGGCTACTGGACATCAAGCTCCAGAGGGACGATCACAGGTACAGCCTGGATGGTCACCGGAGCCGCGCCGCCGGCCCCCTTGCAGATGCTGAAGACAGAAGAGGTCCAGAATCGGCGGCTGAAGACTCCTGCAGTCTTCTAAAGGTAGCGCACAGCACTGCAGCTGTGCGCCATTTTCCTCTCAGCACACTTCACACGGCAGTCACTGAGGGTGCAGGGCGCTGGGAGGGGGGCGCCCTGGGAGGCAAAATGAGTACCTATAAAGGCTAAAAATACCTCACATATAGCCCTAGAGGCTATATGGAGATATTTAACCCCTGCCTGATTTCTCAAAATAGCGGGAGACGAGCCCGCCGGAAAAGGGGCGGGGCCTATCTCCTCAGCACACGGCGCCATTTCCTCTCACAGCTCCGCTGGTCAGGACGGCTCCCAGGTCTCTCCCCTGCACTGCACTACAGAAACAGGGTAAAACAGAGAGGGGGGGCAAATTTATGGCGATATTTTTATATAACAAAGCAGCTATAGGGGAGCACTTATTATAAGGCTATCCCTGATATATATATAGCGCTTTTGGTGTGTGCTGGCAAACTCTCCCTCTGTCTCCCCAAAGGGCTAGTGGGTCCTGTCTTCATTAGGAGCATTCCCTGTGTGTCTGCTGTGTGTCGGTACGTGTGTGTCGACATGTATGAGGACGATATTGGTGTGGAGGCGGAGCAATTGCCAAATATGGGGATGTCACCTCCTAGGGGGTCGACACCAGAATGGATGCCTTTATTTATGGAACTACGGGATAGTGTCAACACGCTAAAGCAGTCGTTTGACGACATGAGACGGCCGGACAATCAATTAGTGCCTGTCCAGGCGACTCAAACACCGTCAGGGGCTGTGAAACGCCCTTTGCCTCAGTCGGTCGACACAGACCCAGACACAGGCGATGACTCCAGTGGTGACGGTGACGAATCAACCGTATTTTCCAGTAGGGCCACACGTTATATGATTTTGGCAATGAAGGAGGCGTTACATTTAGCTGATACTACAGGTACCACTAAACAGGGTATTATGTGGGGTATGAAAAAACTACCTATAGTTTTTCCTGAATCAGAAGAACTAAATGACGTGTGTAATGAAGCGTGGATTGCCCCTGATAAAAAGCTGATAATTTCAAAGAAATTATTGGCATTATACCCTTTCCCGCCAGAGGTTAGGGAGCGCTGGGAAACACCTCCTAGGGTGGACAAGGCGCTAACACGCTTATCTAAACAAGTGGCATTACCCTCTCCTGAGACGGCCGCACTTAAAGATCCATCAGATAGGAGGATGGAAAATATCCAAAAAAGTATATACACACATGCAGGTGTTATACTACGACCAGCTGTAGCAACTGCCTGGATGGGCAGTGCGGGGGTAGTTTGGTCAGAATCCCTGATTGAAAATATTGATACCCTGGACAGGGACAATATTTTACTGTCGTTAGAACAAATAAAGGATGCATTTCTTTATATGCGTGATGCACAGAGGGATATATGCACACTGGCATCACGGGTAAGTGCTATGTCCATTTCGGCCAGAAGAGCTTTATGGACGCGACAGTGGACAGGCGATGCGGATTCAAAACGGCATATGGAAGTTTTGCCGTATAAGGGGGAGGAGTTATTTGGAGTCGGTCTATCAGATTTGGTGGCCACGGCTACAGCCGGGAAATCCACCTTTCTACCTCAAGTCACTCCCCAACAGAAAAAGGCACCGACTTTTCAACCGCAGCCCTTTCGTTCCTTTAAAAATAAGAGAGCAAAGGGCTATTCATATTTGCCACGAGGCAAAGGTCGAGGGAAGAGACAGCAACACGCAGCTCCTTCCCAGGATCAGAAGCCCTCCCCGGCTTCTACAAAAGCCTCAGCATGACGCTGGGGCTTCTCAAGCGGACTCGGGGACGGTGGGCGGTCGTCTCAAAAATTACAGCGCGCAGTGGGCTCACTCGCAAGTAGATCCCTGGATCCTGCAGATAATATCTCAGGGATACAGGTTGGAATTAGAGACAGATCCACCTCGCCGTTTCCTGAGGTCTGCTTTACCAACGTCCCCCTCCGAAAGGGAGACGGTGTTGGAAGCCATTCACAAGCTGTACTCTCAGCAGGTGATAGTCAAGGTACCTCTTCTGCAACAAGGGAAGGGGTATTATTCCACTCTTTTTGTGGTACCGAAGCCGGATGGCTCGGTAAGGCCTATTCTAAATCTGAAGTCCTTGAACCTGTACATAAAGAAGTTCAAGTTCAAAATGGAGTCACTCAGAGCAGTGATAGCGAACCTGGAAGAGGGGGACTTTATGGTATCCTTGGACATCAAGGATGCGTATCTCCACGTTCCAATTTACCCCTCACACCAGGGGTACCTCAGGTTCGTTGTACAAAACTGTCACTATCAGTTTCAGACGCTGCCGTTCGGATTGTCCACGGCACCTCGGATCTTTACAAAGGTAATGGCCGAGATGATGATTCTTCTTCGAAGAAAAGGCGTATTAATTATCCCATACTTGGACGATCTCCTAATAAGGGCGAGGTCCAGAGAACAGCTAGAGATGGGATTAGCACTGTCTCAAGAAGTGCTAAAACAGCACGGGTGGATTCTGAATATTCCAAAATCCCAGTTAATGCCGACAACTCGTCTGCTGTTCCTAGGGATGATTCTGGACACGGTTCAGAAAAAGGTTTTTCTCCCGGAGGAAAAAGCCAAGGAGTTATCCGAGCTTGTCAGGAACCTCCTAAAACCAGGAAAGGTGTCTGTACATCAATGCACAAGAGTCCTGGGAAAAATGGTGGCTTCTTACGAAGCGATTCCATTCGGCAGATTCCACGCAAGAATTTTCCAAAGGGATCTGTTGGACAAATGGTCAGGGTCGCATCTTCAGATGCACCTACGGATAACCCTGTCTCCAAGGACAAGGGTGTCTCTTCTGTGGTGGTTGCAGAGTGCTCATCTATTGGAGGGCCGCAGATTCGGCATACAGGATTGGATCCTGGTGACCACGGACGCCAGCCTGAGAGGCTGGGGAGCAGTCACACAAGGAAGAAACTTCCAGGGAGTATGGACGAGCCTGGAAACGTCTCTTCACATAAACATTCTGGAACTAAGAGCAATATACAATGCTCTAAACCAGGCAGAACCTCTGCTTCAGGGAAAACCGGTATTGATCCAGTCGGACAACATCACGGCAGTCGCCCATGTGAACAGACAGGGCGGCACAAGAAGCAGGAGGGCAATGGCAGAAGCTGCAAGGATTCTTCGCTGGGCAGAGAATCATGTGATAGCACTGTCAGCAGTGTTCATCCCGGGAGTGGACAACTGGGAAGCAGACTTCCTCAGCAGACACGATCTTCACCCGGGAGAGTGGGGACTTCATCCAGAAGTCTTCCACATGCTGGTAACCCGTTGGGAAAGACCAATGGTGGACATGATGGCGTCTCGCCTCAACAAAAAACTGGACAGGTATTGCGCCAGGTCAAGAGATCCGCAGGCAATAGCTGTGGACGCGCTGGTAACGCCTTGGGTGTACCAGTCGGTGTATGTGTTTCCTCCTCTGCCTCTCATACCAAAAGTATTGAGAATTATACGGCAAAGAGGCGTAAGAACGATACTAGTGGTTCCGGATTGGCCAAGGAGGACTTGGTACCCGGAACTTCAAGAGATGATCACGGAAGATCCGTGGCCTCTACCTCTAAGGAGGGACTTGCTTCAGCAGGGTCCCTGTCTGTTTCAAGACTTACCGCGGCTGCGTTTGACGGCATGGCGGTTGAACGCCGGATCCTAAAGGAAAGAGGCATGCCGGAAGAAGTCATTCCTACTTTGATTAAAGCAAGGAAGGAAGTAACCGTGCAACATTATCACCGAATTTGGCGAAAATATGTTGCGTGGTGCGAAGATCGGAGTGCTCCGACGGAGGAATTTCAACTGGGTCGATTCCTACATTTCCTGCAATCAGGATTGTCAATGGGTCTCAAATTGGGATCTATTAAGGTTCAAATTTCGGCCCTGTCGATTTTCTTTCAAAAAGAATTGGCTTCAGTCCCTGAAGTCCAGACCTTTGTTAAGGGAGTGCTGCATATACAGCCTCCTGTGGTGCCTCCAGTGGCACCGTGGGATCTAAATGTGGTTTTGGACTTCCTAAAATCTCATTGGTTTGAACCACTAAAAAAGGTGGATTTGAAATATCTCACATGGAAAGTGACCATGCTTCTAGCCCTGGCTTCTGCCAGGAGAGTGTCAGAATTGGCAGCTTTATCTTACAAAAGCCCATATCTGATTTTCCATTCGGACAGGGCAGAACTGCGGACTCGTCCGCATTTTCTCCCTAAGGTGGTGTCAGCATTTCATCTGAACCAGCCTATTGTAGTGCC
This sequence comes from Pseudophryne corroboree, assembly GCF_028390025.1. NCBI lineage: Eukaryota > Metazoa > Chordata > Amphibia > Anura > Myobatrachidae > Pseudophryne > Pseudophryne corroboree. Next base: position 332,526,227 of record NC_086451.1, read on the forward strand.
TGCGGCTACAAGTGACTTGGAGGACTCCAAGTTACTGGACGTTGTCAGAGCATTAAAAATATATATTGCAAGGACAGCTGGAGTCAGAAAATCTGACTCGTTGTTTATATTGTATGCACCCAACAAGATGGGTGCTCCTGCGTCTAAACAGACGATTGCTCGTTGGATCTGTAGCACAATCCAACTTGCACATTCTGTGGCAGGCTTGCCACAGCCTAAATCTGTAAAGGCCCACTCCACAAGGAAGGTGGGCTCATCTTGGGCGGCTGCCCGAGGGGTCTCGGCATTACAACTTTGCCGAGCAGCTACGTGGTCAGGGGAGAACACGTTTGTAAAATTTTACAAATTTGATACTCTGGCTAAGGAGGACCTGGAGTTCTCTCATTCGGTGCTGCAGAGTCATCCGCACTCTCCCGCCCGTTTGGGAGCTTTGGTATAATCCCCATGGTCCTTTCAGGAACCCCAGCATCCACTAGGACGATAGAGAAAATAAGATTTTACTTACCGATAAATCTATTTCTCGGAGTCCGTAGTGGATGCTGGGCGCCCATCCCAAGTGCGGATTATCTGCATAAGTTGTACATAGTTATTGTTAACTAATTCGGGTTATTGTTGAAGGAAGCCATCTTTCAGAGGCTCCGCTGTTATCATACTGTTAACTGGGTTTAGATCACAAGTTGTACGGTGTGATTGGTGTGGCTGGTATGAGTCTTACCCGGGATTCAAAATCCTCCCTTATTGTGTACGCTCGTCCGGGCACAGTACCTAACTGGAGTCTGGAGGAGGGTCATGGGGGGAGGAGCCAGTGCACACCACCTGATCGGAAAAGCTTTACTTTTTGTGCCCTGTCTCCTGCGGAGCCGCTATTCCCCATGGTCCTTTCAGGAACCCCAGCATCCACTACGGACTCCGAGAAATAGATTTATCGGTAAGTAAAATCTTATTTTCGTTTGAGTACTCCCCTGCGATTGAGTTTAATTATACAGAGTTTTATTTCCTGTTGGTGACAGTGCCCCTGATCTTCAGCCATTCCCCAAGTGTCTAGTACTGGTTCTCAGTCATTCCAAAACTGGACTAACTCAGGTACAGTATACAGCAAAGATGTCTGTGCCCCTCCCCTGTGACTCTCTAAAGAGGTCTAATTTGTATGAGAGCACCAGGATTATATCAACCAAGGCAGCTGCAGGAAGCAAAGCCTCAGACCTTTAAAAGTATTATGTCAGACAGTATTGAAATGTTTCAATTTTGACTGGTTTAATAGCTCAGCAATATGACAGTCCAGATGAATAAATAATAAAGATAAAACAAATGCCATTAACACAACTTTAAAAAATAAAATAAAATATTCAGTAAGTTTTTAGAGTAGAAGTTATTTTTGCAAAGCTTGTATATTGACCTGATGGATCCAGACTGCAACTGAAGAAATTCATTTGATTAGGAGTAATCGAATGATTGATTTATTCTGTAAGAGCTGACTCAAGACTACGGAGTGTAGGCTCTCGCAGTATGCATTACTCTGCATTACTGTAGTAGCACTTACATCATGAAGTTCTTGGATCATTTTTCCTATGTTTAGTTCCTCGCAGCTTTTATAAACGGACAGCTGGTAAAAATATTTTTAAACTGTCTCGATAAATGTTGCAATACTCTTGGCATGAATTAACATCTGAAACATCCTCTTTTATAAGCACTACTTCTGTAAGAGACAGGATATTATGTAGACTAGAAGTTACTGAAGACCTTGCTGAGGTTTGTGAAATGCCCAATTGGCTTAGGTTGTGTTCTAGAATCCCATGGCTTTGTTAAATGTGTTCTCCAAACAGATTCACTATCTCATGAGACACCCGTCGGCTTTATGTTAACAGCAATGTTTTCATTCAGTAGGGCTTTGCTACTGACTGGGAATTTGTTGAGCAGGCCACATTTGTGACTCCTGTTTCAGCACTACTGAACTGCTGTGGGAAACCGCTTATACCTGCTCAATGGTATGTTACATTGCGCTGGTTCCAGCTATCTGTGGCTGATCTACTGCAGTTGTACAGATTGAAAACTTGACAAGGATTGAACTGCAGTGTGTATGTGTGTGTGTGTGTGTGTGTGTGTATGTATGTATGTATGTATGTATGTATGTATGTATGTGTATGTGTATATATATATATATATATATATATATATATATATATATATATAATATAATTTGCAGTGCACCCAGATTACCTTAAGATCTCTACTGTGTATACCTCTATAAGAGAAAGCATAACAAAATATAATTTACTGTATAGTAAGATTAGGTTTTAAATGCTTGTGGTCACCGTGCAATGCTGGGTACACATTAAAGGATGGCATCTGCAAGCAAATACCCACATAGTTAGGGAGCTTGCAGCATGGCCCCCACTGGCGATTTTGCCGTCGGACCTGCATGCAAATCCGACGGAGGATGTCGGTGACGACACACGGGAATGTGCATCATCGTGACATCGAGCATACACACTAGATGAAGCTGATTTGCAGATATTTTATCTCTCTCCACATTATCACTTTCCAAGGCTTGCTACATCTCCCCTTAATTCTAACTTTGCCTATATGCGAATACCCAGTTGATGCCCATTACACCCATTATTCACAAGTGAAGATGTGAGTGTGACTAAGCAGTAGATTCACAGGGATTGGCCACCATAGTGTGTACACGGCTTGCGATACTGATGCACGGAATCGGTATCGCAAGAAAAAATAGACTGCAGGCAAGGCAATTTTGACTATATTGTGTACAATCTAGTACGTAGTATAGCCAAAATTGCCAGTAAAAATTGCACATAGTCAAAATCGCAAGTAAAGATAGTCAATATTGGTGGTTCTGGGATCCGGGGAGTTCAATGGAAATTGCAAAGTCAAAATTGGCACTTAGTCAATATCTCACTGTGTGTATGCACCTACAGGCTTCATTTTATAGCATATCCCAAAACAGTAAATCAGCCAGGACCCTGGTCTGTCCTGCAGAATGCAGTGTGCATGTGTGTGGGACGCTACGCTGAGAAATGACAGTAAATTACACAGTTGTGTTGCTGCATTTACTAAATCACCATCAAGCTGATTAGAACGTAATTCTGTGTCATCTGGTGCTAGACTACTGCTTTGTGTTAATTACCAGATCTGATCATTATCCCTCAGTCTGCCTGTGCTTGTTTTTTTAACTCTGTGTCATTCTGACATGACACCTTCTTTAGTTTCTGGTTTTCTTTTTTTGTTAATATTTTAAAACATTTCTTACTTTTGGCAAACCTTGACTTTTTTGTGCTTTGGTTTTTCTTTTTGAGGAGATAGACCTATGTTGAAATGTTAATTATTTTTTAAATCCTGCAAGTGCCAATTAAAACAAAGGTACCTTTCCTGTCCGATCCTTTCTGCGTTTTGATAAACAGTGGACCCTTTAGCAACTAATTTACCTAACCTAACTGACCAACAACCATTTGTATTTAGAGATTCACTAAAGGGGGGTACACACAGAGAGATCCGTGCTTAATATTATATTATTACTAGATTGCTTAGAAATTAAGCACGGATCTCTCCATGTGTAGGATGCTGGTGACAGCAGTGCGCAATCCCGCGCGTCACTATTGCCCGATCTAGATTTGGCATGCATGCAGAATCTACAGAGATCGCTCATTTCACCGCTGGGTGAAATGAGCACCCCCCCCTAGATCGCTCGGCACACATCTCCCCCGTGTGTATGGGGCTTTAGAAGTTTCTTCAAGACCATTTTCTTTGCCATGCAAGCTTATAATTGCTTTTATAACCTTTACAGTTTAAGGTTTCTTTGTTTTTGTTTTTTGTGTATGTGTGAGATTTATAGTAGTATCTTGTATGGGGGTTGATTCAGATGTGGTTGTAGAAAGCATAGCTGCTGCTTTCATATGGTAATGCAGCTGGAGGCGTCTGGTATAAGTAGACGCCTCCTGCATGCATGTGTGATCCAGCGCTGCTTCCGAGGATGTAGGATCGGATCACCTGCAACACCATTGGCTGACTGTGTGACCCTGAGGTTACGCAGACCGACCGCTGCAGCAACGTTGCTTAAGCCAGGTAATCGGAAGACTGAGACCCTGGCCTTGCCATTCCTACAAAACTTAGGCGACATACCTCAGTTTTGTGAAAGAGACCATCACCACTCCCACACGTCAGCAGACTGTTAAATCTCTTGACATCTGCAGTGCTTTGCGAGCGATGCCGCAGGACCCATACTGCACATGGCGATGTACCGAACATCGGAACATTGGTTCCTTTATTCCATTGCGACCGGCTTGAATCAGGCTCATAGATAGGTATATGGTCTGAATATCGACATTCGACACTGACAAAATGTTGATATTGTTAGACTATTGACACCTGATTTTAGTATTGAGGTTTAGATTAAAGTGAGGGTTATTGGCGGTCAGTTCCGAAAGTCCTAGAGCGTGGGATTCAAGGTTAAGTTAAAGAGCAAACGTGATAAGGGACAACCCTGCCTCACACCCCAAGACATTACAGGCCTATTACCAGTATTGCCATTAATTAACAAAAATGTAGAGGGTAGGGTATCATTCTGCAATAGTACTACAAACGCACTTGAATTAATGTCTGCCTCTAACAAAGTTGTCATTAAGTAGAGTAATGGGGCGGTATGGCCAGGGCAGGATTGAATCCTTATTCAGTTTAGGAGTAAGTGTGGTAATAAGGAAAAAAGGAGTGTCTTTCTGATTGCAGTGACAAAGTTCATGTAAAATGGGAACAATGTCACACCTTAAGAGTATATAGCATTCTGTGGCATAGCTATCAGACTCGGGGGTATATTGGGCTAGAGGTTGGATATGGCGTGAGCTATCTCACTGATGTCGGCCTTCAAGACTTTTCTCTCTTCTTGGGTGAGGCTAGAATGCTTAGCTTCCTCTAGAACAGGCATTCCCAACCGCGGTCCTCAAGGCACACCAACAGTGCAGGTTTTAGTGATATCCAGGCTGCAGCACAGATGGTTAAATCAAATAACTGAGGTACTAATTAAGCCACCTGTGTTCAAGCCTGGATATCACTAAAACCAGGACTGTTAGTGTGCCTTGAGGACCGCGGTTGGGAAACACTGCTCTAGAAGCATAGTCAAAAGAACAAGGTTGTGAGGGGAGGCTTGGTGTTATTAACAGTCCGGAAGTACCTGGTCTATGTCAGAAGTTTTCATGTAAAGAGCCTCAGTAAGAAGAACCGGTCTAAGACTGGGCCTCAATGTGGTCAGATGTGGTCACAATGTGGGCAAGGCATCACAAGTATAGCAGCCACCCACTGAGGCAATCACAACATGCTCAGCAACTGCGTACTCCATCACAACTGTGGCGGCACATTGACTCTCTGCCTCCATGGCTGCAGGAGCTGCGATGCTGGTGCCATTTATTATGCGTACGAGATTGCAGTCGAATGCCGAAACACAGTCATGGTCTCTTTCCCCAAATGGTCTCTTCTAGCAATCACTCTGCAATTGATTCCTCACTGCGCGCAACATCGCAAAGGTACCTTGACTTGTGGGCACTGCAGCTGTGATGCATGCGCAGTCTACTAATAATCACTCAGTTGTGGCACCATCAATGTTGCGATCGCATCTGAATCAGGCCCACTCTGCCGGACTGTACTGTATATCCGTATCATGTGTGGTATCATTAGGGATAGAGATAGACTTCTGAACTGTAGTATGTAGAGAACGCTGCAGTTCAATATGTTATACCTAATATCTTTGTTTCTATTAGCCACATATGACACTGTATAGTCCGCATGATTGCTTCAGACTAGAGCTATCCCAAAAACCAAGCAATTCCACTAATTTCAGTGTAAAGCTGGCCATACATCAGGACGACCCTCATCCGACGTGATTCATAACATGATTTCCCTTCAACCTCCTGGCAGCACCGGGACACACAATTTGGTGTCTTTTGGACACACGATGCACATACGATCTTACGACCAGTCGCCACCATACAATGGTCCGTTTCATGACCCTTTGTATGCCTCGCAAAAAAGCACACAGTGGACTGTTAATCAGCCTGTCATTCCCCCATTTACAGTATATTTCCTGTACAGGTTGAGTATCCCTTATCTAAAATGCTTGGGACCAGAAGTATTTTGGATATCAGATTTTTCCGTATTTTGTAATAATTGCATACCATAATGAGATATCATGGCGATGGGACTTAAGTCTAAGCACATAATGCATTTATGTGTCATATACACCTTATACACACAGCCTGAAGGTCATTTTAGACAATATTTTTAATACCTTTGCGTATTAAACAAAGTTTGTGTACATTGAGCCATCAGAAAACAAAGGTTTCACTGTCTCAGTGTTTCGGAATATTATGTATTTCGGAATATTTGGATATGGGATACTCAACCTGTATGTCATTTTTGTTCTGAAAACTCTTGCTTTCAGGTTGCACTTGCATTTCATTTTCCCTTTAAAGTGAGGAGCCCACTCTGCACTATTCTTGTATTTGGTGTCAGATGGTGGGTAATGGTGCTGCATTTGGTGCTTCCTGGAGTACAGTATATGAGGGTTGTTGGTTTCCAGTAGGGTAGTAGTAATGTGAGGATTTATTATGTCAGGCAACACATCTCTATATAAAAAGGGCCTAATTCAAGGTTGATTACAAAACAACATTTTCTTCTAATGGTCAAAACCATGTGCAGTGCAGGTGGGGCAGATGTAACGTGCATAGAGAGTTGGGTTTGGGTGGCTTATTTTGTTTCTGTGCAGGGTAAATACTGGCTGCTTTATTTTTACACTGCAATTTAGAGTTTAGTTTGAATACACCCCACCCAAATCTAACTCTCTCTGCACATATTACATCTGCCCCATCTGCACTGCACATGGTTTTGCCAATTAGAGGAAAATATTGTTTTCCAGTCAACCGTGAATTAGGTCCAAAGTCCGAACATTTAACTTGTTTCAACAAGATTTAGGGGTCTATTTACTAAAGCTGGGTACACGCGGTAAAACTTCTTGCATTATATCACACACTATCTAGCTAGAGTGCGATATAGTGCACTATATCTTACCATGTGTATGCACTATATTGTATGCGATATAGTGCTGTGCGCGCTTCTGTGGGTCGGATCCAGTATTCTGTATTGTATGAACAAGCAGCTTAATTGTGGCTAGATAGTACACGATCTAGTGCATATTGTACCATGTGCATGTTAAAGTACGATATTTTATCCAGTTTGTGTCATCACAATAGAGAGAAGCCATATCTACTGTATGCTATAGCTTATGCCAGAGGTTTTTAAACGCGGTCCTCAAGGCACCCCAACGGTGCAGGTTTTAGATAAGTCCGTGGCTCAGCACAGAGGGTTTAAATCAAATTGACTGTGGTGCTAATTAAGGTGGCCAAGCATGGATAAACTTAAAACCTGGACCGCAGGGGTGCCTTGAGGACCGAACCTTTGCCTTATGCTAAATCCTATTGTGCTAAATTTTATGCTATATCATACCGGGATCAGTATGAAATACCTATAATCAAAATCCCGACAACAATTGACCGACTGTCAAAATACCGACATTTAAAATGCTATCAAGTCAAAAAGTCGACATGAGTTTTTCATTGTTTTTCGGTGTGTGTGTCGACATATGTTGATGTGGACACCATGTAAGTGTACCGTGTTCTCTCGCATGGCTCGCTGCACCCGCCATGCTTTGGGCACAGTGCATCACTGCGCTCGGCACACTATTATATTCCCCCACCAGGTCCACTGGGATGGTAAAGTATGAACAAGTTGGTTTCAATTAAAAAAATCATGAAAAACTCATGTTGACTTTTTGACCATTTTAAATGTCGGTATTTTGACCTTGTCGGGATTTTGACCGTCGGAATTTTGATTGTAGGTAAATTGACCGCATCCCATCTTACTGTGTATATGCACTATTTTGTTTGTTCAGGAGCTCAGGAAAATAGTGCAGGATACCTTAACTTAGCCAAAATCTTATCTTGTGTCAGCCTAGAAAAAAAGATTAGGAGATGTACTAAGCCAGGCATTCCCAACCACGGTCCTCAAGGCACACCAACAGTGCAGGTTTTAGTGATATCCAGGCTGCAGAAGGATGGTTAAATCAAAATAACTGAGCTACTAATTAAGTCACCTGTGCTGAAGCCTGGATATCACTAAAATCTGCACTGTTAGTGTACCTTGAGGACCATGGTTGGGAATGCCTGTACTAAGCAGTGATAAAAGTGGAGATTTGAGCCAGAGGAGAAGTAGCCTATGGCAACCAATCAGCATTAATGTAACATTTATAATTTGCATACTATTAAAGTATACAGAGCAGCTGATTGGTTGCCATGGGCAACTTCTCCACTGGCTCACTGCTCAACTTTTATCACTGCTTCGTACATCTCCTAAGTGGCTAGTACTTTATCTCTGTCCAATCAGCTCCTAACTGCCATGTCTCAGGCTGTGTTTGAAAAAAAATACAGTTAGGAGCTGGTTGGTTGGTACTTTAATCTCCATCCACTTTATTTCTCTCCAAGTCTTAGTAAATAGATCCCTTTTGTTTCTGACCGCTCCAAAAACCATTACCTACATTCTTTTGAATTTGCACTTATCTGTCACTATACTTACTTTTTAGGGTGGTATCCTATTAGCCGCGACATTGCGGCAATTCTTTGCTCTATTTTTTTTTTTTTTTCATCCATTGCTTGAAAATTGCTGTGAAAACGGCTTTTCACAAGTATGCACGCTTCAGTTTTTCATCCTATCCTATTCCAAAATGGGGAAAACAGGGCAGCATATAAACCTTTTTCTGGCAAAAATAGACATATATATACAGTTGGGCACTGTATATATAATGAGTCACCGCCAGTTTCAGTATATTTGAGCGGGACAGAAGCTCCCCGGACTCTCCCCTACTTAACCACGGTGAAAGAGGGTTTTGAAGAAGGGGGGGGGGGGGGGGGGGGCACATAATTTGGCGCATTTATACATGTACAAACAGCGCTACTGGGTAAACATATACAGGTTGAGTATCCCTTATCCAAATATTCCGAAATACGGAATATTCCGAAATACGGACTTTTTTGAGTGAGAGTGAGATAGTGAAACCTTTGTTTTTTGATGGCTTAATGTACACAAACTTTGTTTAATACACAAAGTTATTAAAAATATTGTATTAAATGACCTTCAGGCTGTGTGTATAAGGTGTATATGAAATATAAATGAATTGTATGAATGTAGACACACTTTGTTTAATGCACAAATTTATAAAAAATATTGGTTAAAATGACCTTCAGGCTGTGTGTATAAGGTGTATATGTAACATAAATGCATTCTGTGCTTAGATTTAGGTCCCATCACCATGATATCTCATTATGGTATGCAATTATTCCAAAATACGGAAAAATCCCATATCCAAAATACCTCTGGTCCCAAGCATTTTGGATAAGGGATACTCAACCTGTATTTATATAGTGTTTTTTCCTGGGTCATATAGCGCTGGGTGTGTGCTGGCATACTCTCTCTCTGTCTCACCAAAGGGCCTTGTGGGGGAACGGTCTTCAGATAAGAGGATTCCCTGAGTGTGTGGTGTGTCGGTACGCGTGTGTCGACATGTCTGAGGTAGAAGGCTTCCAGGGGGAGGAGGAGGAGAGAATGAGTGTGGTGTCTCCGTCGACAACGCCGACACCTGACTGGATGGATATGTGGAAGGTTTTAAGTGCTAATGTAAATTTATTGCACAAAAGATTAGACAAAGCTGAATCTAGGGAACAGCCAGGGAGTCAACCCATGTCTGTCCCTATGTCGCAGGGACCTTCGGGGTCTCAAAAGCGCCCACTATCCCAAATTGTTGACACAGATACCGACACGGATTCTGACTCCAGTGTCGACTACGATGATGCAAAATTACAGCCAAAAGTGGCTAAATGTATTCGATATATGATCATTGCAATAAAAGATGTTTTGCAAATCACAGAGGAACCCCCTGTCCCTGACACGAGGGTACACATGTATAAGGGGAAGAAACCTGAGGTAACCTTTCCCCCCTCACATGAGTTAAATGAATTATGTGAAAAAGCTTGGGAATCTCCAGACAAAAAACTGCAGATTCCCAAAAGGATTCTTATGGCGTATCCTTTCCCGCCAACGGACAGGATACGGTTGGAATCCTCCGCTAAGGTGGATAAGGCATTAACACGCTTATCCAAAAAGGTAGCGCTGCTATCCCAAGATACGGCTACCCTCAGGGACCCTGCTGACCGCAAGCAGGAGGTTATCTTGTAGTCCGTTTACACACATTCTGGTACCTTACTCAGACCGGCGATTGCGTCGGCCTGGGTTTGTAGCGCGGTAGCAGCATGGACAGATATCTTATCAGCGGATATTGAGACCCTTGATAAGAATACCATTTTATTGAACCTGGGACATATAAAAGATGCGGTCTTATATATGAGAGATGCTCAAAGAGACATTAGTCTACTGGGTTCTAGTGTCAACGCGATGTCCATTTCTGCTAGACGAGTCCTATGGACCCGGCAATGGACAGGTGATGCCGACTCAAAGAGGCATATGGAGGTTTTACCTTACAAGGGTGAGGAATTGTTTGGGAAAGGTCTCTCGGACCTGGTCTCCACAGCTATAGCTGGTAAATCAAATTTTCTACCTTACATTCCCTCACAGCCTAAGAAAGCGCCACATTATCAAATGCAGTCCTTTCGATCACAAAGTAAGAAGAAAGTACGAGGTGCGTCCTTTCTTGCCAGAGGTAAGGGCAGAGGAAAAAAGCTGCATAACACAGCTAGTTCCCAGGAACAGAAGTCCTCCCCGGCCTCTACAAAATCCACCGCATGACGCTGGGGCTCGGCTACAGGAGTCCGCCCCAGTGGGGGCACGTCTTCGACTTTTCAGCCACATCTGGGTACACTCACAGGTGGATCCATGGGCAATAGAAATTGTTTCCCAGGGTTACAAGCTGGAATTCGAAGAGGTGCCTCCTCGCCGGTTTTTCAAATCGGCCCTACCAGCTTCTCCCCCGGAAAGGGAGATAGTGTTAAATGCAATTCACAAATTGTATCTTCAACAGGTGGTGGTCAAGGTTCCCCTGCTTCAACAAGGGAGGGGATATTACTCAACTCTATTTGTGGTCCCGAAACCGGACGGTTCGGTCAGACCCATTTTAAATTTAAAATCCCTGAACCTATACTTGAAGAGGTTCAAGATGGAATCGCACAGAGCGGTCATCGCCAGCCTGGAATGGGGGGATTTTATGGTATCTCTGGACATAAAGGATGCATACCTTCATGTTCCCATTTATCCACCTCATCAGGCGTACCTGAGATTTGCGGTACAGGATTGTCATTACCAATTTCAGACGTTGCCGTATGGGCTTTCCACGGCCCCGAGAATTTTCACCAAGGTAATGGCGAAAATGATGGTGCTCCTGCGTAAGCAAGGTGTCACAATTATCCCGTACTTGGACGATCTCCTCATAAAAGCGAGATCAAGAGAGCAGTTACTGAACAGTGTGTCACTTTCACTGAAGGTGTTACAGCAACACGGCTGGATTCTCAATATCCCAAAGTCGCAGTTGGTTCCTACGACTCGTCTGACTTTCTTGGACTTGATTCTGGATAAAGGTTTATCTTCGATAGAAAAAGCTCAGGAACTCATGACTCTAGTCAGGAACTTATTGAAGCCAAAACAGGTGTCAGTGCACCACTGCACTCGAGTCCTGGGAGAGATGGTGGCATCATACGAAGCCATTCCCTTCGGCAGGTCCCATGCAAGGACTTTCCAATGGGACCTATTGGACAAGTGGTCCGGGTCACATCTACAAATGCATCGGTTGATCACCCTGTCCCCCAGAGCCAGGGTATCTCTTCTGTGGTGGCTGCAGAGTGCTCACCTTCTAGAGGGACGCAGGTTCGGCATTCAGGACTGGGTCCTGGTGACCACGGACGCGAGCCTCCGAGGTTGGGGAGCAGTCACGCAGGGAAGAAACTTCCAAGGTCTTTGGTCAAGTCAAGAGACTTGTCTTCACATCAACATCCTGGAACTGAGGGCCATATACAACGCCCTACGTCAAGCGGAGACCTTACTGCACGACCGACCAGTTCTGATCCAGTCAGACAACATCACTGCAGTGGTTCATGTAAACCGCCAGGGCGGTACAAGGAGCAGAGTGGCAATGGCGGAAGCCGCCAGGATTCTTCGCTGGGCGGAAAATTATGTAAGCGCACTGTCAGCAGTGTTCATTCTGGGAGTGGACAACTGGGAAGCAGACTTCCTCAGCAGACACGACCTGCATCCAGGAGAGTGGGGACTTCATCAGGAAGTCTTCGCACAGATTGCAAGTCAGTGGGGACTGCCCCAGATAGACATGATGGCATCCCGCCTCAACAAAAAGCTGCAGAGGTATTGCGCCAGATCAAAAGACCCTCAGGCGGTAGCTGTAGATGCCCTGGTGACACCGTGGGTGTTCCAGTCGGTCTATGTGTTTCCTCCTCTTCCTCTCATACCCAAGGTGTTGAGAATAATAAGAAAAAGAGGAGTGAGAACAATTCTCATTGTTCCAGATTGGCCACGAAGGACCTGGTATCCGGATCTGCTTGAAATGCTCACAGAAGATCCGTGGCCTCTTCCTCTACGACAGGACCTGTTGAAACAGGGGCCCTGTCTGTTCCAAGACTTACCGCGGCTGCGTTTGACGGCATGGCGGTTGAACGCAGGATCCTAGCGGAAAAAGGCATTCCGGATGAGGTCATTCCTACGCTGATAAAGGCTAGGAAGGACGTGACAGCTAAACATTATCACCGTATATGGTGAAAATATGTTTCTTGGTGTGAGGCCAGGAATGCTCCTACGGAAGAATTCCATCTGGGCCGTTTCCTTCACTTCCTACAGACTGGATTGAATTTGGGCCTAAAATTAGGCTCCATTAAGGTTCAGATTTCGGCCTTATCCATTTTCTTTCAAAAAGAATTGGCTTCTCTCCCAGAAGTACAGACTTTTGTGAAGGGAGTGCTGCATATTCAGCCTCCTTTTATACCTCCGGTGGCGCCTTGGGACCTTAACGTGGTGTTGAGTTTCCTTAAGTCGCACTGGTTTGAACCACTTCAAACGGTGGAGTTAAAATATCTCACTTGGAAGGTGGTCATGTTATTAGCCTTGGCTTCGGCTAGGCGAGTGTCGGAATTGGCGGCTTTGTCTCATAAAAGCCCCTATCTGGTTTTCCATATGGATAGAGCGGAATTGCGGACCCGTCCTCAATTCTTGCCTAAGGTGGTGTCATCTTTTCATATGAACCAACCTATTGTGGTGCCTGTAGCTACGCGAGACTTGGAGGATTCCGAGTCCCTTGATGTAGTCAGGGCTTTGAAAATTTACGTGGCCAGAACGGCTAGAGTCAGAAAAACAGAAGCACTGTTTGTCCTATATGCAGCCAATAGTCAAAGCATACTATTGCTCGCTGGATCTGTAACACGATTCAGCAGGCGCATTCTACGGCTGGATTGCCGTTACCAAAATCGGTCAAGGCCCATTCCACTAGGAAGGTGGGCTCGTCTTGGGCGGCTGCCCGAGGGGTCTCGGCAGTACAACTATGCCGAGCTGCTACTTGGTCGGGTTCAAACACCTTTGCAAAGTTCTATAAGTTTGATACCCTGGCTGAGGAGGACCTCCTGTTTGCTCAATCGGTGCTGCTGAGTCATCCGCACTCTCCCGCCCGTTTGGGAGCTTTGGTATTATCCCCATGGTCCTTACGGAGTCCCCAGCATCCTCTAGGACGTAAGAGAAAATAAGATTTTAAACCTACCGGTAAATCTTTTTCTCGTAGTCCGTAGAGGATGCTGGGCGCCCGTCCCAAGTGCGGACTACTTCTGCAAGACTTGTATATAGTTTTGCTTACATAAGGGTTATGTTATAGTTTTCATCGGTCTTGGACTGATGCTATGTTGTTTTCATACTGTTAACTGGTTAGTATATCACAAGTTATACGGTGTGATTGGTGTGGCTGGTATGAATCTTGCCCTTGGATTAACAAAATCCTTTCCTCGTACTGTCCGTCTCCTCTGGGCACAGTTTCTCTAACTGAGGTCTGGAGAAGTTGCATAGAGGGAGGAGCCAGTGCACACCCATACCTAAAGTCTTTCTTAAAGTGCCCATGTCTCCTGCGGAGCCCGTCTATCCCCAATGGTCCTTACGGAGTCCCCAGCCCGTCTATCCCCAATGGTCCTTACGGAGTCCCCAGCCCGTCTATCCATAATGGTCCTTACGGAGTCCCCAGCATCCTCTACGGACTACGAGAAAAAGATTTGCCGGTAGGTTTAAAATCTTATTTTTTCTGCAAAATAAGTGCTGCCATCAAATTTGAGGTACATAAAAATGGGTATAAGTATATATTTTGGTCAATTTAAGGGACATTTAAAAATAAAATAAAAGTAAACAGACCAATTACTCCCACTTGCATGTCTAAAAACACTTGTCCCACTCATAATGCACCCCAATATACCTGTTCCATACCTTGTACCCCAATTTCCATTACTTTGCATTTTGTGACCCCAAAAATGACGGCATTAGTAGCTAATTAAAAATAATAAAAAATGTCTGTGCTTAATTTAGTCATTCAGGGGGGTGTCCAAGGTGTTCTGAACCAAACCCCGACATTTTTAGCTCAAAATAGGGATTTTGTACTACTTATCACCAGCTCTGAGCTGGTTAAGAGAAATCTGTGATAAACCCTATGGAGACTTATCGCCAATAATAGGATACTGAATTACCGCATTTGCGATAATTTATCGCGCCCAACAGGATACTGCCCTTAATGTTGAAACGTCTTTCTTTGGAATTGCATGCTGACTAAATATAATATTATAAAGAATATTTCACGGATTTTGAGATAATGATCTTTCATTTAAGCACAAAGTATTTATGATTTAGAATTCCTTCCACTATCATAAATACTCTGTTTAAATAGCTGTCTGATACCCCCACGTCTCCTGACCCCAGTAGCGGGACTAACGTCAAATGCTACTAAACCTAAAGTGCAAAGTTTATCCATCATGAAATAAAATCTTATAACATTGACGGCTATACAGTATATCCTGGCAAGGAGGTAAGGCCACTGCATGTAACTTATATACTTTACTGCATGTTATTGTCCTCCTGTGTTAGCTGTACTGAAGCCGCCCCTTCAATGACTGAATATTTGCATGTATTTCATAACTCAATATGTGTGGCTCCAAAAAGCATGATGTCAGAGAGTCCATGTAGATCAGATCATTGTCTTGCATATTATAAATGCGGTTGGCAGATTATGATTGATTACCGGTGTGTAGTGATCTTCATGCCATACAATAGCCCAGAGGTTCCCAAACTGTGTGCTGTGGCTCCCTGGGGTGCCTCGGGACACTTGCAGGGGTGCCCTGGGTTGGTGGTCCAGGACCAATTCAAATTATTCATGGTCAATATAATAGGCAAAACCAGTGCTGGTGGCTGCCAGTCATAAAATGTGGCCAAACAGAAGCAAATCTTGTCCCTCACCACACAACTGACCCTAAGGTTGGCATATAAACGCGATCTACTTAATGTAGTATTTCTTTCTAAATTTCTCAATAAGAAATTTTGGCCATGGGGTGCTGTGAAAAAAATTCTGATACTCTAGGGAGCCGTGATTCAAAAAAGTTTGGAAACCACTGCAATAGCCTCATGTTCTAGTGCTGCTCAGTCTGAGTTACAGCAAAAGGGCTGCAGGGGCCTGCGTGGACAGATTAGAAATAGATGCAGCTTCTTGGCATTCCTGATCCAATGTGTAGCCAGGTTTACTGATCAATATCCCGTTGTGTATAAGAAGGAATAGTACATTAAAAACTGTAAACCTTAAATATCTTCTGAAAGCTCCCAAAATGCATCCTGATATAACTGTATAAATGTTATGAGTAAAGCTGCCCATACACCTAAAGATTTATTGTCCGATCTGGCTGGTTGGAACCAAAATCTGGTAAAGTATTGAAGCAAATGACAATTGACTATCTGCTCCCAAACACTGAAAAACAAACAAAAATGGTAAATCAGACAACTTGGTTAAATCAAATGGATTTAACCAATTTGTCTGATTTTACCATTTTTATCAGTCTTCCGGCATTTAGGAGCAAATGGTCAATTGTCATTTGCTCCCATACATTACCAGATTTTCATTCCAACCAGCCAGATCGGACAATTAGGGGTCTATTTATGAAACAGTGAAAAGTGTGGAGAAGTGAGCCAGTGGAGAAGTTGCCCATGGCAACCAATCAGCATTAAAGTAACATTTATAATTTGCATACTATACAACTGTACAGAGCAGCTGATTGGTTGCCATGGGCAACTTCTCCACAGGCTCACTTCTCCTCTCTTTTCA
This sequence comes from Pseudophryne corroboree, assembly GCF_028390025.1. Lineage (NCBI taxonomy): Eukaryota > Metazoa > Chordata > Amphibia > Anura > Myobatrachidae > Pseudophryne > Pseudophryne corroboree. The sequence continues at coordinate 332,542,626 of NC_086451.1, forward strand.
CTGCTTCATGAATAGATCCATATCTTTAGGTGAATGGGCAGCTTTTCTTGCAATCTAGGGTGTGGTATGTTAAGTCGACAGTTCTCATGTGCATGGCAACATTCATCACGTCTACACGGATGACATGTCGACATGATAGAATATCAATCTAATGTCCCTGGGTTCCCAGCAGTCCCTTACCTGGGCCTGGCGGCAATAGTCATGTGAACAGCAGTTTAGGAGCAGGTGGGTAAATCCGTGTCGACATTCTAGTGTTGACATGGTTGCTGTTGGCCATCTGTCCGGACACCGCATTCTACAGACTTTAAACTAGTTTAATCGAAATAGACCAATCTTATTCCACCCCTTCCACTGGATCATTCGAATCATTCTAACCTGTGCCAATATTAATAGTCTCTTCATATAACACCGTATGTCCGCTTCTTATAAAATAGACAATGCCATAGTCTGTAATTGAATTATCGCTTGTAAAAACATGTATTTGTTATGTTATCTGTATGGTTTTAGATAAACGTTGCATAGATGTCTGTCTGTGCTATTTTATTGCAGTAATATATTACTCTAATATGAGCCTAAGTCTACACAAGCAGACACCAATGTACTCTATTTTGTGCATCGCATTAGCCAAGTATACTACTGGATAAATACTGCCAGGAAGGATCTAATGATTCCTTCGCTGCATTAGGGTTTATGATGAAATATGTGGCACCGATACTATTATATTGCATTTATATCACAAAAATATTTCATTGCTGTCTGTGGGGCACCTGCATTGTTGCGCATGATGAATAATTAGTATATTTGCCCTATGCACAGCTGTGCACACGGTATGGGAAGAACGGTCCTACACTGGGTTTCAAAACACACATGCACTGGCTGTATTACTTCCGAAAACATAGGTAACTACACGCACGTATAGCTCTGCACAGCCTGCAGTTTCGGCAACACGAACCTTGGGCCCAATTCAGACCTGATCGCAGCAGCAAAATAAATAGTTCTCTAATCTGCAAAACCACGTGCAGTGCAGGTGGGGTAAATATAACATGTGCAAAGAGAGTTAGATTTGGGTGGGGTGTGTTCAAACTGAAATCTAAATTGCAGTGTAAAAAAAAAAATAAGCAGCCATTATTTACCCTGCACAGAAACAAAATAACCCACCCAAATCTAACTCTCTCTGCACATGTTATATTTGCCCCACCTGCACTGCACATGGTTTTGGCCATTAGAGAACAATTTTGCTGCTGCGATCAGGTCTGAATTAGGACCTTTGCCATGAATCCCCAGTTACCACCCAGTTCTGGCCCTCAGTCGCAGGTGGAGTTGTGTAGCACTCTGCAATGCCTGTAGTTATGTACAGTTGGGTCCATAGCATGCACACGGCAAAAGCTTACAATATATGTCCACAAAGCCTACTTGCGTTCATCTCTGTATTGGTCCCCGTGTGAGCAGGGAACGGATTTGTTTCATATTGCTGGGTAACAAAGATAGACTATAGCAGAGGGCGCTAGAAAGGAAAGCAGTGTTCTGAAGTAGCAGGAGGTCAGTAAATTAAAATAATCTACAGTAGAAATCTCACTTCAAGGGGGTAGATTTACTAAAGCTTCTAAAACTAAAGAGCGATTGTGTTGCCTATAACAACCAATCAGATTCTAGCTATTATTTCTCTGTCACAACCTAGAAAATGATACACAGAATCTGATTCGCTGCTATGGACAACATCTCCCTCCACTCTAGATTTTTAGGAACTTTAGTAAATCTACCCTTAAGTCTCAAATAAACTTGTTTACTTTAGAGCAGGCATTCCCAACCACGATCCTCAAGACACACCAACAGTGCAGGTTTTAGTGATATCCAGGCAGGGCCGGTTCCAGGGCTTCTGGCGCCCCGGGCGGCATTGGGGGCGTGGCTTCATACAGGGGGCGTGGTCATTTACGCCCCCCTGTACAGACTGGAATGATGCGCGGTGCGCGATGACGTCATCGCGCACCGCACATCAAAGGTCCTTTCAACGAAGAGAAACTAGACGCGTAGCGTCTAGTTCCCTTCGCGGAGAGGACCTTGGCCGTGCGGTGCGCGATGACGTCATCGCGCACCGCACAGTAAAGGACCTCTCCACGAAGGGAAACTAGACGCGTACGCGTCTAGTTTCCCTTCCCAGCGGCCAGCGGCAGCAGGGCGACAGCGGGGGCCGGGGGGCACACACTGCAGCAGCGGATCTTGCCCTGGTGCGGCGCCCTCCGGAAGGCGGCGCCCCGGGCAAAAGTACTGCTTACCCGTGGCAAGATCCGCTACTGTATCCAGGCTGCAGCACAGATGGTTAAATCAAAATAACTGAGCTACTAATTAAGTCACCTGTGCTGAAGCCTGGATATCACTAAAACCTGCACTGTTGGTGTGCCTTGAGGACCAGTAGCGGATCTTGCCACGGGCAAGCAGGACTTTTGCCTGGGGCGCCGCCTTCCGGAGGGCGCCGCACCATGATAAGATCCGCCACTGTGCCCCCCGCTTTGAAGGGAACCAGTCGCGTAGCGTCTAGTTACCCTTCATGGAGAGGACCTTTGTTGTGCGGTGCGCGATGACGTCATCGCGCACCGCACAGCAAAGGTCCTCTCCATGAAGGGAAACTAGACGCTACGGTCTAGTTTCCCTTCATGGAGAGGACCTTTGCTGTGCGGTGCGCGATGACGTCATCGCGCACCGCATAGCATAGTGGCACAGACACTAGGGGTCATAATTGACCTCTAATGTCTATGCTGTTCTATGGGAGAGACCTAATAACGTCTCTCCCATAGATCGAGGAGAGAAGAGCGGCGCCGGCGGAGGAGGTCTGCAGCGGTCTGGATCAGGAACGGGGATAGTGAGTATACTTTTTTTTATTTTATTTTTTCTTTCAGTGGCGCTTCAGGGGGCACAAATGGGGGTGTGATTGACCACGCCCCCATTTGAAGCCACGCCCCCTATACTTTGCCTGGGCGCCACAAGGGCAAGAAACGGCCTTGTTGAGGACCCTGGTTGGGAATGCCTGCTTTAGAGCTATAGTCTAAAGAGTTTGTTTTTTGTTTGGAGTTTGTTTTTTGTTTGGAGTTTGTTTTTTGTTTGGAGTTAGGTTTTTTAGTTTGGTGTTTTGTTTTTTGTTTTTCAGGTTGGACTGTTTTGGTAGTTTAGGGTTTAATAACTTTTTGGTTCAGGGAACTATTATTATTAGATGAAAACTCACAAATGGAGATCATAGGGCTGTATGTGAGCATGTTTCCGGGTCTCTGTTCTGCATATCCCCCAATGGAAGTGCACCTTTCACATGTAGATCAGTTGTACAATGTCTGCATGTGATGATGCCCTTTGTGTGTATGCACAGCCCTGTAATTAGTCTTTCAGTGCTGAATCTTAATTGGTATTTTCCGAAACATAAAATGGAAACCGCAATTAAATGCGCCTTTCTTCCCATCAAAACTGCAAGTCATATGTTATTCTTTATCCTACCTCTTATATTTTCTCTATAATGGGAGTTTTTATAGTCTCTCTGTATTCTCTTCTACTACTGATGAGGCTACAGCCTGAGTGCATTATTTGTAACATGAAAGGACTCATCGTTTTCACCTTTCTTCCAATCCAGGATAGAAATTAAACCTAGCAAATAGACTGTAAAGAGATGGAGCATATTTCTGGAACCAGCAAAACCACCTTGCAGCTGTGTGCGTATTCTGGGCTTGTGGGTTTTTTTTTCTTCATTGTTTGACCGTTCATCCAGTCAAGGCTTGTTCCTATCTGACAAACAAATCAATAAGGCATGCCAGGGGGACTGTACATCATGCTGTGGTGGAAGATGCATGCAGAGCAGAGAGTGCATGCTTTTATTCCTTGTGTAGGGAGGCCAATCTCTGGCCATTTTTTCAATCCTGGGTATCGGGGGGGGGGGGGGGGATACACAGGATTGGCGTTTTCCATGTGTGGCCGCCCCCCTCTCCCCACACACATAACTCTCCATACACCGGGGGGACGACGAGATCGACTGCTCTCTCCCGGTGGCGTGTGATAGTGCAGTGTGACCTCTCATTGCACGTCATGCTGTGCTGGGGAGCCGGAAGGAGGAAACCGGGCAGCATCTGAGCGTCCTTAGGACGCTCAACGCTGATCCCTCAATCCCCGGTATTGGAGCTTCCAATCCCAGGATTGAATCAAGGCCGTTTTTCGGCCTAAATCCCGGGATCCCGCCCATTCCGGGTTTGGCCTGCCTATTCTCGGGTGTCTTCTGTTTCAGTGGTGTTGGGTTTTTTAAATTTTGTTTTTCCAATCTATTCTGGTTATGAGAATAGAAAGGAAAGAAGAAATGTACAGACCCAGGCTCTACACATAGAGGATTGGTTCTTTGACGGAAATTAAACAGATCTAGTATTGGACGTGGTGACAGTCTGCAACACAGTTGATCATCAAATGTGTGACAAAATATTCAGAATGTCCAGCGTGGCCGATTTGATATATCTGTGCAAGATATCGTTCATGGTGTGTAGACACCGGCAGATGGTCAAGACAATATATTGTTTATCGGCTGTATGAATGATATTATCCAGTGTGTACCCAGCTTAATCCTAAACCTTTCCCTGTCGATATTCAGACCATGACAACACGACTGCAGATGTATACCCTGATTGTCGGTCAGTTGGGCAATGACTGAATCTCACACGGCCATAGTGATGGGGGTGTCCATGTAAGCCATTTATCTCCAATTGTCAAGCGCAATGGAATATGCTGTGCTATATAAGAAACTTTTAATAATAAATGTATCTCTGGGTGCAGGCCTACAACGTGTGATGTATAGTGACTGAGGGTACCACAGGCCTCACAAGCAGACCTGGATTTATGTCCAGGGCCTCTGCTCACAAACCCCAGCCTTGGCTTGTGTCTTCCACCGCGCCCGCAGCATGGCGAGCGCATTGAGCCTGCAAGGAGCATGCTATTGTTCACCCCACTGCCGGCATACCCGTGGTTGGGATCCCGCTGTCGGTATACTGACGGCCAGGAATCCGACCACCGGGTTTACATACTGATCCCCTGGCCAGACTCATAAAGTGGCCGATTGGTAAGTGTGTATGCTTACTGAAATCAGTGCCACGGTTGCTGGGTCTTTCAGTCAGTGGTGTCATTGGCCAAATGTGTACCCAGCCTTACAGATATGTTTTTATTCATTTAGAATGCTTTGGGGCTAGTGGAACTGTCAATTTTTGTGGAGATTTGGGAGCTTTTACATCTTTTTTAAATTATGGATTGATGAAGATGTGTGGTTTGACGGCCATTGACTGGAGATATAGTACTTATACAGATAAATGGTTTATTTGATCTTACTGTGACTCATTTACGTTATATTGTTGTGTGTCACTGAATTTGTGCGTAGTGGATGAGTGTAGAGCAGTGGTTCTCAAACTCTGTCCTCAGGACCCCACACAGTGCATGTTTTGCAGGTAACCCAGCAGGTGCACAGGTGTATTAATTACTCACTGACACATTTTAAAAGGTCCACAGGTGGAGCTAATTATTTCACTTGCGATTCTGTGAGGAGACCTGCAAAACATGCACTGTGTGGGGTCCTGAGGACCGAGTTTGAGAACCTGTGGTGTAGAGCAAAGAATAATGGCTGATTCTAGAGCAGACTGTCGGCCTAATTCGTGTTTGTACGCACATGTAATTGCGATTTTTCAGGCTATGGAACTGCAAATGTTAGCAAGTGATGCTGACGCCCACCGGAGCGATCACAAATTGCGTACACATTTGCAACCTATATGCCAAAACAAGGAAAATGAAGGCTACGTGTAGACTTATGGCTACACAGACTGGACACGGCAGTAGAAACGCAGGGTCCATGTTTTTGCACATACAAGCTTGCAGCCGACCGCAGATAGGCACCCCAAAAATGGCCATGACACACCTGCGTTTTTCCAACCACTCCCTGTTTACCCCAATAACAAAGGTCACTTCTGTCAATCACTTCTCCATGAAATCCTCATTGCGAGCGGGATCACCTCAGCACCTTGTCCCATGTCCATTGCCATCACAGCACATGCGCAGTCTGCCGATAATAGCTCCTGTTGCGATAATATCGGCATTGCGTACAGACATGAATTAGGCCCCATGTGTCTTTTCACACCTCTCACGTTCTTACATGTACACTCGTATATGTTGCTTAAATAGGTCTTTTGATACTTGAACAGTGTTTACATGTTTTTGTGTTGTGTAAACTTCTTGTTGCTGGTGTTAGATATCCTGTTTATAGATAGTTACACCATGAACTATTCCTTCCTTTTATTTATGCTCAAAATTGTATCTGCTGAAATAAAAATAGGCTACATCTTAGAAATGCCTTTCATCGCTAAAAATCTTGGCGTGTTTAAAGAGAAAATATATTGTTTAAAAATAGGATTTATTTACACTTTATTTTTGTTTGAGTTAACAATATGAGAATAGCTATTCCCACAGGAATGTTTCTCTCTGTATTTACCTGCAGTATGACTTGCAGCTGACTGAAGCAGTTAAGATAAATGTAATTTCCTATTGACAATCTTACAGTGGCGGACATTTGCATGAAAAGATTGCATAATTCTTGTAACGTGTAATGCAAACCAACATTTAATGAAATGAAAAGAAGAAATAGAGGTGATGGTGGCGCTGGCAGGCCTGTGTATGTGTGCACCCTGGGATTAGCTGCCACCTGGTGAGGAGGTAGCCGGCCTCCTCAAGAAACAAAGCAACTAGGGAAAATTACCAGGTAGGCGCTTAATGCCAATTGATGGACACAGTGGTAAAAAATTAAACCAATTTATTACATAGATTGACAACAAACAACACATAAAAATAAACAAGACCACAATACAATAGTAGTATAAAACTGAGGTTCCGGAGACCTCTAGATTAAATAATAAGTTAAAACTAATTGAATGTACTCAGAAGGTAGTCACAATACCTGTGTATTAGAGAATAATTTGAGATGTCTCTGCATCATATTTATTTATATGTAAAAATAAAAATATAAATAAAAATAAAAATATAAATATAAATAAATAAATAAATGAATTTAAAAATGAGTGATCTGTCCAATTGAGAAATTTATATGTGATAAAGAATGCAGTAATATTATCTTGTTTAATCATTAAAATAATTAATATCCTGCTTTATAATTGGAAAGTATAAAGTATTACATTCTGTCCGCATCGCAATATTATTAATATGCTAATATTAAGTTTTTTAAATGTTAATTATTGTTGTATATTTAATACGGACCACTTTTAGTACTCTAAGCTAAGCATTACTATATGAAAGTGCAAATGAGAATTCACCAGCTGAATTCTCACATACACCTGTTCTCACTAATTAGAACTGACAAGGTATAAAAGAGTGAGAATCAATGCTCTGAGTAGAACACTCTGCCTCTTGAAGAAGCCGCCTGGGGTGCGGAGAAACGCGTTGAGGATACAGAGAGAAGGAGCCCCAATACCTATTGCCAACAAGAATTGAAGTGTGTCCTCCCAGCAGTTCATTTAAACTACTGCCGACACTTGTTATATCTTCAGCGTGACTATTTCATTTAATCCCTTGGACCATACTGGGAACACCTGGTGATTCATCTTGGTGAGCACTATTCCACCAGCACTGGGGGTGGAGCACGCTGTACCGGTGCATCTACACTTTGCCGGAGGAAAGAGCGACTTTTCAGCTGACGCTACAGACAGCTCACGCCACGGACGAATCCTGCCGCTGACGGATGTCTCACCCATGCTTAGGGTGATAGAGAGCGGCCACGCACATCGATACCATTGCGGTATAATAAAGGAAATGCCGTCCAGTCTGTGAGTAACAGCTATTTTACTTCTGTCCATCCTTGCACTGTTCATACCAAAATCGGCAAGTGATGAACTCTTTCCTAATTGGAACCTAATACACATTGTGAGGACACCCACATGCACAATTGTGCCAAGTATTTGTGTGTTTTTTACATCTGGGCAAGAAACCTAATATAGCCAAAAGCTATCAAAGAATTATTCTCTAATACACAGGTATTGTGACTACCTTCTGAGTACATTCAATTAGTTTTAACTTATTATTTAATCTAGAGGTCTCCGGAACCTCAGTTTTATACTACTATTGTATTGTGGTCTTGTTTATTTTTATGTGTTGTTTGTTGTCAATCTATGTAATAAATTGGTTTAATTTTTTACCACTGTGTCCATCAATTGGCATTAAGCGCCTACCTGGTAATTTTCCCTAGTTGCTTTATTTAATGAAATGAATCATCTTTTATAGAATTACCATATGCAGGACACAAAGAACGAGCATGATATCACTGAAGTACAGAAACCTTCCACCCTATGTACCCCTGTGATGTAATTGGGGCATATGAATTGCTAGCTAATGTTCCCATAGATCAGCCGCGGCCAACCCGTGGCTCTTGAGCCACATGCGGCTCTTTCATTATTCAAATGTGGCTCCCAACACTCAGTCACCTGACCACAACAGATCTGGAAACTGGTGCACTCCAGCCAGACACACAGCAGCACTATGGCGACTGAAAACTGAGGTAGCGAGATACTGGGCTGTAGTGACATATGAGGGTGGGCTGGAGTGACACAAGGGGGAGCTGGCTGGAGTGATACAGGCGGGTGCTGGCTGGAGGGGCACAATGGGGGAGCGAACTGGAGTGACACGGGAGGGTTCTTCTGGAGTGACACGGGAGGGTTCTGTTTGGAGTGGGTTCTGTCTGGAGTGACACGGGAGGGTTCTGTCTGGAGTGACACGGGAGGGTTCTGTCTGGAGTGACACGGGAGGGTTCTGTCTGGAGTGACACGGGAGGGTTCTGTCTGGAGTGACACGGGAGGGTTCTGTCTGGAGTGACACGGGAGGGTTCTGTCTGGAGTGACACAGGAGGGTTCTGTCTGGAGTGACACAGGAGGGTGTTGGCAGGAGTGACACAGGAGGGTACTAGCAAGAGTGACACATTTGCACATGTAGGAGCTCGCTGGAGTGACACAGGCAGGTAATGGCTGAAGTGACACATGGAGGAGCTGAAGTGTATTATGTGAATATGGCTTTTTTAATGTATTTTATGTTTATTCTGGCTTTAAAATGTATTTTGTGTGGATCTGGCATTTTCATTGTATTTTATACCAGGGGTGTGGCCTAGCAGGCATAAGGCCACACCCCATTTTTGCACACGCGCCTCAGCTTGATGTCAGCTCTTTGACGTACCTAACAAGAATTTTTGGCTCTTTGTCTCTGACTGGTGGCCACCCCTGCCTTAGATCATTTGTTGAGCTTGCAAAACTGCTGCCTCTAGTTCTTGCGTCATAGACTTTGAAGGCTCACATTAAATTTAGGGGCTACATTCTCATGAAGATTTTGTCAACATGCTAAATATAGGTGGCAGGTGTATTGTAAAGGAAAAATATGATTTCTCAGGAATGTTTGTTTTAAAGGAAAATTAGGGCTGAAGCAGAATGGGTGACTTGAGTGTGCATTTTGTTAGCAAAGCTTTATCCCACAATGATTTCATTAATGTTTGCATCTTGTTCTGCTTTTTGTTGGCTTTGTGTTATGGTTAACTCTGTACAAATTCTTCTGGTGACCTTTGTCCACTCAGCATTCTAGAACACCAGCCTAGCTGCTGAATTTACTGTACAGCTCTGCTGAGGAACTTAAATCGTGGGCATTGTTTTGCTTGCAATGCAAGCAGTATCCAATGAAGAATCTTGGTTTAGATTGTGGTCATTATGGGTAAGACTGCATTTTTCTTTTTCTTTTTTTTTTCTTATTTGGAGAAATTTACATTGTTCTGCTTTTGGTACTTTTTCTGCAGTTTAGCTGTGCAGTGTCTACAAGTTTTTAAATTAACAGAATCTCAGAATATTTTTTTTTTTCATAGCTACAAACGTGGTATTGTGTAGTACAGATTGATAACTACGTTTTGAATGGGTGTTAAGTAAGTGACCCTGTTTGGGGAAGTTTTTTTGTTACACATTTCGTTTTCGGTCAATAAACATCATGACACATGGACCTTAAAATGGCCAGGAATAGCAAGAACACATGCTATTGTTTTTTTGACATTGTTCTGTACAGGTTTCGTTATGACATTGATTTATATTTTTACATCTTGATAGTGCCCCAAGTTGTTTTTTTTTTTTTTTTTTTTGCATTGGATCAGCTGGTATTCTAGTATTTGTGGCACTGTTAACGCTTGCGTAGGTCTTCATCATGCTCTGCAGATGCCATTATTAAGGAATGGCAGTTGGTTCCCCCATACTCTTTATAATCCATTCCTGAAGCAACTGCAGTAAGGACACCACAGACATTCCCCACGCAGACAGCATGCTCCTCACCAACTGTTGGTGACAGCCGATGTGTTTCATCACTAAGCTGAGAGTTTGCTGTAAGAGAACTAAAGCCAGGTGAATAGCAGGACTTTAGTACATAAAGGTTCCCTTGGACTTCTATATCACTATTTCTCATGTGAACGGTTACATGGGCATTTATTGGTTCCATGTGATAGGATATGTATTGACCTATATGGGTATGACAATGGTGACTTGCGTGGTTTGGTGGGTACAGCAGCTCCAGCAGTGCTATTGGCCAGCTGATGATGCCTTCCTTTTTTTTTTTCTGTAGCGGTTTCGGTGGTTAGTATTGCTAACCCCTAACCCTAGTGCAAAACTGTATATTCCCTGTCTGCATTCACAGAATGTCAGCATTTCACATGTCGACATATAAGAGGTCGTTATTCTGAGCATGCCCCCATGTTGACATTTCAACAATATCAACATAACAGTCAACATAATGACTGCATCCCCATGTGATGATGTACGTATTGGCCCTCACCTGGATATGTGCAAAGGTATAATTCTACACTTCTAGAACAGTTCTATGACAAATACTTTTTTCTTTAATATAAAGGATGTAAATGTGTAAGCGTATTTTGTAGATATTACACCGGATTTATCTGGAGAGGACAAATGAGTAACATGAAGTGGGCCGTCTTGGCTACTGGCTGAAATGCATTTCCTAAAGAATCATAGATGAGTTTACAGTGTATATTTTAAAAGTGCACGTTTGAAATTTGAGCATGTTTGATCCACATACAGTAGATTGAATTGGAATCTAGCAGACTATTTATTGTTTTATACTAATTTTGATTTGTTGATTTATTGTTAAAGAACATTTTGAAAACCGTATCACGCACAATTTGTGGCCCTTTAAGCCTTTTGTTTTATATACTCACATTCGGGGATTGAGTTGTGCTTGTTTTATGACAGCTTCTGAAAATCTCGGCATGCGTCTGTGTAATAGTTTTCACATACTGTACACGTCTTGCCTTCCAAGTTTATATTTTGGGAAGGGTGCAGCTTTTTTAGCTACAGTACTTAGAACAAAGGCGCAGCTAACCACTGCAACTATTTTACTTGGGGTCCAAAAACAACACCCATCACATCTGTTTTAAATATATTGTCAGAGCTGGATGTGGGATATTTTTTATTCAGTTGCAGCATAAAGTAAATTATTTAAAACGTAGGTAAACATGCAGTAATACTGTATTTGTTGAACATTGGGATTTGCCTGGTTTTATCTTTCCCTGTAGGTCAGAACAGCTTTATTTCTTCAAGTGATAATCATTTCTTAGATGCTTACTGAATGCTGTCATGTTCCACATTCACCTGAATGTATGAGGCGAGCATGGCAGAGGTGACATTCAGAAAGGAAGGTCAGCCTACGCCATTGTTTGTTTTTTCATTGATCTTTTATGCCTCTTTAAAAAAACAAACAACAAAGCAGCATTTAAACGTTGTCCGGATGGGGCCAAAGTCTATCCAAAGTCCCAAGTCCCAGACTTCGGTTTGTGAATTAACTGACCTATCTGCAGTAATGTACACTATATCATACTTAAAAAAAAAAAAAAAAAAAAAAAAAAATCCTGTCTAAAGCTTACATTATTGAATAGGAAAATAGCCAATCTGTGCTGCATATACCTTTTTCTTTTTTTCTTATCGTATCACCAGTTTAGATGTCATCATTGTAGCTTCTAAGCAGCAGAAAATGTACATCTGATAGTCACCATATTGGGGTAAATTCAATCGATGTTCTTGCCCCCACCATTAATTGCGGCTATATTTTTACCTGCAGCAAGTCAGGGGTGAAATTGGCCCGCGAGAGGTAGGGGGCAGTTCTGCTGCCACTGCTGGCGTTTATACACTCTTCCAATGGCAACTTACCCCCTTTGCCCCTAAGTGAATCAACTCCGTAGTGCCTATTTGGATGTGGTATGATATATCGACATTCAGAAAGCCGAAATGAGTATTTACATACAGAAATTACAACATGGTCATAATGTTGACCTGTTCATTATGGCTACATTGCTTTGTGCATGTCGACAGTCAAAATAGCATTTTTGTGCTAAATTTAGGGTTACGCTAAAATATTGAAAAATGCTATGTTGACATTTGACTGGTAACATGCCCAGTGTCAATTAATGAACATGTATTCACTATTTCTGTATGTTTTTATACAGTATGTTGCACATCAATATACAATTCTGACTGTTGACATTCTGACTGGAAACCATCTATTTTTCATATTGCCTACTTGCATAGCTGTCTCTCATGTTTAGATTTAGGCTTCTGATAACCATACTCTATTAAAGTTGCACCTGTTTCAGCAGCATATTGTGGTGGAGTATGGATGCAGTATAGGTCCATATACGGGTGTAGTACGGTATGCCGGCGGTCGGGCTCCCGGCGACCAGCATACCGGCGCCGGGAGCCCGACCGCCGGCATACCGACAACGTGGCGAGCGCAAAGGAGCCCCTTGCGGGCACGGTGGTGCGCTACGCGCGCCACACTATTTTATTCTCCCTCCAGGGGGGTCGTGGACCCCCACGAGGGAGCATAGCTGTCAGTATGCCGGGTGTCGGGATTCCGGCGCCGGTATACTGTGCGCCGGGATCCCGACATTCGGCATACTGAAGACCACCCCCATATACAGATCTGGCCCTGGTAACTCCTTTACACTGAGAGAGGCAGAACAGAAGTGGGAAGGGACGGCCAAATACAGACACAGGGCCTAATTCAGAGTTGATAGCAGCAGCAAATTTGTTAGCAGTTGGGCAAAACCATGTGCACTGCAGGGAGGGAGGGCAGATATAACATGTGCAGAGAGATTTAGATTTGGGTGGGGTGTGTTCAAACTGAAATCTAAATTGCAGTGTGAAAATAAAGCAGCCAGTATTTACCCTGCACATAAACAAAATAACCCACTCAAATCTAACTCTCTTTCTGCAAATGTTGTATCTGCTCCACCTGCAGTGCACATGGTTTTGCCCAGCTGCTAACAAATATGCTGCTGCGATCAACTCTGAATTACCCCCAAAGTATAGTAAGGGTGTGTTTGCATAATTTCGAGCAGAGACTTCACATGGAGATGCAAACTTTACTCTCAGTAGCCGTATCTCTTGCATGCGCCTAAGGGCTGCTTAGGATTACTGTCACCATAGCTAGCAAATTCCAATTGGCAGATTTCAAATTCACCTCAGAAGTGATAGATGCTCCATGTTGCGTATGTCTATTATACAGTATATGATTTTGTGGTCATATTTTAGAATTAAGTTTGCAGTGGTGTCACTAGTGTTGGTGTTACCCAGTGCAGACACCTTGTGCGCGCCACAGAAGGCAAGGCCTTGTGCCCATAAAGACGTAACTGTGTGTCACGCTCCCATTCTCATCATCCTGTGGGCTTGCCCAGTGCTTTTGGAGCTGCTGGGCAGCCCCCAGCCGATCCTGGCGCACATGTGAGCTGTTTTGGTGTCCCCTCCTGGAATGGTGCGGCCCACACCCCCTAGTCACACCACTGTAAGTTGGCTACTTTTATTCCACATCCTGTTGCACAGATGATCAGGGGAAAGTATTACTGCCAATGCTTGTGCTGGTTGCTGTTCTTTCTGTGATCGTCAGCAGCAATACTCGGTGACCTCTCATATAACTGCTGGGTTTCTAATAAGCTGTGGGATGGACGTTCAGTTGTAGATCATGGAATAATGAATGTGGTGCTGGTGCCTGGGGTGAATAATAATACAAAGAAATTAGTTTCCTTACAAGTATTAAAAAAAAAAAAAAAGTTGTGGCAGAAATGATGAAGGGGGTCATTTAGTATCATATGTGACAGTTGGATCCGTGATTACAACTAGTTATCTTTTCTGATATGCTTTTTTTTGTTTTTGTATCTTGTGTTTTTTTTTAAATGCAAATGAAAATTAATCCTATTGGGAAGGAAGTGCTATATAATCATTGTTGTTGTTATTTTATTTATTATTAGAAGCCAAAGGAGCAGAAGTATTAAACTTTCTAAAAGGCAGCAAGTGGAGTATTTCATCAAAGCAACCAATGAGCTTCTAGCTATCATATTTTTTTTTAGACTGTAATAGATTAATGATAGCTAGTAGCTGATTGGTTGATATATGGGCAACTTCTACACCTGTGCTTTTTAGAGGGATTGATAAATCTGCCCTGTAATCTGTTCTGGCTAAATTAACCTTTGAAATATGGAGCAACTACAATTTGGTGGTTTGCACTCACTGCTAAGGTTCATTGAAGGAACAGCCACCGATATAGCCAGCGACGGCATTGTTTTTTTGTAATTCGTAATGCAGCTGGCAGTGGGCAGGAGGAAACATAGGGCCTAATTCAGACCTGATTGCCGATAAGGTCTGAACTGCGCATGTGCCAGCGCATGCCAGACAGCCGACGGCCGTCGCAGCCCTGCGATGGCCTCTTGCTGATTGCCAGGCAGAGGCAGTCGCTGGGCGAGAGGGGGCGAGCTGGCGGCGTTTGGCCACCGTTTTAGGGGCGCGGTCCGAGCAAAGCAGGCACACGCAGCGATGCGACCTGGACAGCGACGAGTAGCTCCCTGCCAGCGCGCAGGAGATGCAGTGGTAGGGAGCTACTCTTTAAGTACAAAAGCATCACCGCTGTGCAATCTGAATTAGACCCATAGAGAGGAGAGACAAAAATCTGAAATTAAAAAGCAGAGCATGTAAATTATCATTGTGTAGGAATGTACCAACCTCCCGTACAGAGCATTACTTTTTCTCATACGTCCTAGAGGATGCTGGGGTCCACTTCAGTACCATGGGGTATAGACAGTTCCGCAAGGAGCCATGGGCACTTTAAGACTTTTCCAGAGTGTGAACTGGCTCCTCCCTCTATGCCCCTCCTCCAGACCTCAATGTAGAAAATGTGCCCAGGCAGACTGGTCGCACTCTAGTGGAGCTCTACTGAGTTTCACTAAAAGACTTTGTTAGGTTTTTTATTTTCAGGGAGACTGCTGGCAACAGTCTCCCTGCTTCGTGGGACTTAGGGGGAAGAAGTAGGAACCAACTTCCTAAAGAGTTTCATGGCTCTCCTTGCTGACAGGACACCATTAGCTCCTGAAGGGTATTGAACACTAGCTGCGGCTATGCGCTCACTCCCGCAGCACGCCGTCACCCCCCTAACAGAGCCAGAAGTCAGAAGACGGGTGAGTAGTATTACCGGAGATCTGCAAGAGGGACCTCCGGTCATCATGACGGCTCAAGGTACCGCGCAGCGAGCGGGAACGCTGCGCGGATATGCTATCCATACACAGTGCACACCAGGGTGCAGGGCGGGGGTGGGGGGCGGGCCCGGCCCGGCCCGGCCCTGGGCAGCATGAAAACCTACTCTGACTTGCAAAAAGGTAGCATATTGGGCTGTGGCACAATCCTACACCCCCGCCAGTATAAATATTACCTCATGTTTTCTGAGGGGAAACGCGCCATTGCAGGGGGCGGGGCTTCCTCCTCAGTCAGCCAGCGCTGCTCAGCGCCATTTTCTCCAGGCAAGCTGCAGGGAGAAGACACGCTGGCCCTCCTCCACGTCTGAAATCAAGTATAAGGGTGTATATTAAGGAGGGCAGAGTGAAAAGTGGTGCTTAAATTGGCATATAATAGCGCTAAAGGTCTCTGTAGATACACAGCGATTTTTGACATTGGCGCTGAGTTGTGAACTGGCAAGTCCCTTCTGTGTCCTTCTGACAGATTTACTGTGGGTCTGTCCCCTATAAGCCCAGGAGTGTCTGTGGTGTGATTGTGCACGTGTGTAACATGTCTGAGGCAGGGACACAGAGTTGTAATGTGGTGGCGCTGCTGGCACACCATGAGCCTGAATGGGTGAAAGAATTACGTGATAGTGTGAATCATATCAGTAAAAGATTGGATAAGTCTGAGTCTCATGCAGAAAACTGGAGAAAATCTGTCGAAGATGTGATTTTTAATAGTTCTGCCTTTTCATCCACAGGGGACCCCTCTGGGTCACATAAAAGGTCATTTGCACAAATAGTACAAACTGATACCGACACAGACTCTGATTCCTGTGTCGACACTAGTGATTCCAGGGGAATAGATCCAAAGTTAGCGAAAAACATTCAGTACATGATTGTTGCTATAAAGGAGGTGTTAGAAGTTACGGAGGCCCCTCCTTTACAACAGGAGATTGCTTACTTTTGTAAAGAAAAGAAAATTAAAGTAACTTTTCCTCCATCTCATGAGCCGAACAGTCCTCCATCTCATGAGCCGAACAGTCTCTTTGAGGGAGCCTGGACAAATCCTGAAAAGAAATTTCAGGTTCCAAAAAGAATTCAGGTAGCTTACCCTTTCCCTGCAGAGGCCAGGAAAAGGTGGGAGTCACCCCCCTGTTTTTAGACAGTGCCCTGTCGCGGTTAACAAAAAAGGTGATTCTCCCTGCGCCTGGGACGGCTTCACTAAAGGAGCCGGCAGACCCCAAGTTAGAGACTACGTTGAAATCTAATTATGTGGCCAATAGAACACTACTCAGGCCTACCATTGCCTGTGCATGGGTGAGTACTGCTATTGAAAAGTGGTCAGAAAACTTGTCATCAGACATAGACACAATAGATAGAGACAAGATACTCCTAACGTTAAGTCATATCAAAGACTCTGCTGCATACATGCTAGAAGCCATGAAAGATATTGGTCTCTTGGGATCAAGAGCCGCTACCATGGCAATCTCAGCACGGAGGGCGTTGTGGATTCGCCAATGGAATGCTGACGCAGATTCCAAAAGGAATATGGAGGTTCTCTCGTACAAAGGTGAGGCCTTGTTTGGAGATGGGCTGGATGCTTTAGTTTCTGCGGCTACCGCAGGTA
The DNA here is from genome assembly GCF_028390025.1 of Pseudophryne corroboree. Taxonomy (NCBI): domain Eukaryota; kingdom Metazoa; phylum Chordata; class Amphibia; order Anura; family Myobatrachidae; genus Pseudophryne; species Pseudophryne corroboree. The sequence continues at coordinate 332,559,830 of NC_086451.1, forward strand.
AGTCGACATTCTTGCCTTATGCTCCTGCGCCGGTGAAAAAGACACATCACTCTCAGATGCAGTCCTTTCGGCCCAATAAATACAAAAAGGGTAAAGGTTCCCCTTTCTTTGCGGGTAGAGGAAGGGGAAAAGGAAAAAAGTCCACAGTGTCTCCAGGATCACAGGAGCAGAAATCAACATCTGTTCCTGCAAAATCTTCAGCATGACGCTGGGGCTCCCTTGCGGGAGTCCGCTCAGGTGGGGGCACGTCTGAAACTCTTCAGTCACTTCTGGGGTCAATCTGGCCTGGACCCGTGGGTCGTACAAATAGTGTCCCAAGGGTACAAACAGGAGTTTCAAGACATTCCCCCATGCCGATTTTTAAAATCGACCTTACCAGCTTCTGTCCCGGACAGGGAAGTGGTAGCAGCAGCAATACAAAAATTGTGTCAGGATCAAGTCATTGTCCTGGTTCCCTTGTTACAACAAGGAGAAGGGTTTTATTCAAGCCTATTTGTAGTTGTGAAGCCTGACGGCTCGGTCAGACCGATTCTAAACCTGAAAAATCTGAATCTCTACCTGCAAAGGTTCAAGTTCAAGATGAAATCTCTGAGGGCAGTGATTTCCAGTCTGGAGGAGGGGGAATTCATGGTGTCAGTGGACATAAAAGATGCCTACTTACATGTTCCCATTTATCCTCCACATCAAGCTTATCTAAGATTCAGTGATCGCGCTGAGGCCAAAAAAAAGTGGGTCCCAGGGACCCCTCACTTTTAAAAATTGGGGTCCTACCGGTCCTTTTCTGGGTCCCAATCGGAATGAAGGTTTTTTATTAATCTTAATCTTGTTGCAAGGTGGTGGGATGGGGGTGACAGTGCTGCTGGGCTGTGTAGCAGGCAGGACACCCTGCACCAGAGCTGTAACTAGACATTTTGGTGCCCCTTGGCAGAAAGTGAATCGGTTCTCCATCTCCCAGAACCTTAAGCATAGGCAGTGCGCGCCGAAGGCGCGCGCAAAAAATTAGGGGCATGGCTTAATGGAGAAGGGGCGTGGCCACATAATAGTACCAATTCACATTATACACACTGCACCAGGTAGAGCACGTTATACATATTGCTCCAGGTACAGCACATTATTAGCGCCAGGCAGAGCACGTTATTAGTGCCAGGCAGAGCACGTTATTAGTGCCAGGCAGAGCACGTTATATACTTAGCGCCAGGCAGAGCATATTATACATATTGCACCAGGTAGCTGACAATATGCACATTGCACCAGGTAGAGCACGTTATACACACTGAGCCAGGTAGAGCACGTTACACACACTGTGCCAGGTAGTGCACATTACACACACTGCGCCAGGTAGAGCACGTTACACACACTGCGCCAGGTAGAGCACATTACACACACTGAGCCAGTCAGAGCACGTTATACACACTGAGCCAGGTAGAGCACATTACACACACTGCGCCAGGTAGAGCACGTTACACACACTGAGCCAGTCAGAGCACGTTATACACACTGCGCCAGGTAGAGCACGTTATACACACTGAGCCAGGCAGAGCACGTTATACACACCGAGCCAGGTAGAGCACATTATACACACTGCGCCAGGTAGAGCACGTTATACACACTGCGCCAGGTAGAGCACGTTATACACACTGCGCCAGGTAGAGCATGTTATAAACACCGAGCCAGGTAGAGCACGTTATACACACCGAGCCAGGTAGAGCACGTTATACACACTGAGCCAGGTAGAGCACGTTATACACATTGCGCCAGGTAAAGCACGTTATACACACCGAGCCAGGTAGAGCACGTTACACACACTGCGCCAGGTAGAGCACGTTATACACACCGAGCCAGGTAGAGCACGTTATACACACCGAGCCAGGTAGAGCACGTTATACACACCGAGCCAGGTAGAGCACGTTACACACACTGCGCCAGGCAGAGCACGTTATACACATTGCGCCATGTAGAGGGGCAGAGATATAGGGGTGTGAGGAGGTAACACTGGGCTGAGTTAGGGAGGGGAATCAGTGTGTCTGGACTGACGGTGGTTCTAGATGGGAGGGCAGTGAGAAAACACAGTGGATACCAAAACACCTTACTGACAGCGCCTAAATAATGGATCAGTCTACCGAAATGCAACCGCACCTGAGCGCTGCCGAAAATAGGCACTGTGCGTGTGCCTATGGATGCAGTCATTGAAAAGAAGGGAAAAAAATCGGCTGCGCTTAGGGTGCTTTACAAATGGGTATAAATCATGGAGAGTTGACAAACTTCTATGTAGAGTGGATTTATTATGATATAAAATACATCAACAACAAATAAAATAAATCATGTACAACATAATAAATAACTATACTCTAAAACACCATTATATAAACACACAGTATCAATCGAGATCTATGTATAATGTTCCCCTGATTCAGGGTTAGGGATTGATACTTATTGACAATTGTCACAATGATGGAACTTAAGTAGTTACAATTTAACTCTGCAATGTATTATGGCTAGGAATAGATGGAAACAGCAAAGCTTTTTCTCCAATACTCGGAGACAGAAAGAAAGGGCCCAGCGGTCGGCAATGAAATAAATAGTATACAGTTTTACCTCTCCTATGGGCTGGTACGACCGAGCGTCATCGGTACAGTCCTGTATTGAGCCCACCGTGTGATGTTTGAGGAGAGAGATTTTTTATGAAGAAGTATTTATCCAAAGATACTGTTCAGAGATAGCAATAGCCGCCGTGCAGACTGGAGAACTCTCCACTAAGGGCAGAGTTCCTTGGAGCTGTAGTGCTGGTGAATCAGAGTCAAAAGGGGAGGAGCCTATTGCTATCTCTGAACGGCATCTGACGGCTGCAACTAGCCGCGAGACATCGCCAGCTTTGACAGCCGTCCCCGGCAGTGGGAAAACTACAGCCCGTATTACCATCCTACAGCTATACCTGGTTGTGAGACAACGCCAGCCTGCATCATCTAAACGGCTATTTGGCCGTGGGACAGCGCTTCAGTCTCATATAAACCAGTGCAACGGCTCTGGTCAGTATCACACCTGTGAATCTTCACCGCAATTAACGGCAACAGCGTGTGATCCTTTGATGTCCTGGAAGATGTGTTAACACCTATGCTCAGGGCACTAAAAGGATTTCCACCAGCCCTAGGTAAAACACAGGTAATTATCCTGCATCCGGGACTTACAAATTTAAACAGTATCTTTGGATAAATACTTCTTCATAAAAAATCTCTCTCCTCAAACATCACACGGTGGGCTCAATACAGGACTGTACCGAGGACGCTCGGTCGTACCAGCCCATAGGAGAGGTAAAACTGTATACTATTTATTTCATTGCCGACCGCTGGGCCCTTTCTTTCTGTCTCCGAGTATTGGAGAAAAAGCTTTGCTGTTTCCATCTATTCCTAGCCATAATACATTGCAGAGTTAAATTGTAACTACTTAAGTTCCATCATTGTGACAATTGTCAATAAGTATCAATCCCTAACCCTGAATCAGGGGAACATTATACATAGATCTCGATTGATACTGTGTGTTTATATAATGGTGTTTTAGAGTATAGTTATTTATTATGTTGTACATGATTTATTTTATTTGTTGTTGATGTATTTTATATCATAATAAATCCACTCTACATAGAAGTTTGTCAACTCTCCATGATTTATACCCATTTGTAAAGCACCCTAAGCGCAGCCGATTTTTTTTTCCTTCTTTTCAATTAGAAAACACAGTGGGCTGGTTGGGGAGGGAAGGTGGAAACACTGGGCTGGCAGACACTGTTAAGGCAGCATTAGCCTGCTGCTGTTCAGTTTCTGCCTGGCCCCGCACACTGGCTCAGCTAAATTACCTCTGCCCTGCCAGCTCTGAGCAGGGATTTGTTCACAGGTGGCGGGTCCGACTTCATCACTCTGCTGGGTGATGTCATCTTGCGGCGGCTCCGGCATCTCCCGTATCATCTGTAATCTAGCGGGCCCTCCCCTCTCCCCTCCCGTGGACTAGTGCAGCCGGGGAGAGGGTGAGAAGTGTGGATCAAGCCCGGGAGCGCCGCGCTGCAGCTTCCTGTCAGTCCTCTCAGCGTGTTCCTGTCTGACTCCCGGCACCGCATCTTCCCGCCCAGCAGCAGCAGCAGCCGCCGCTGACTTCTGACCAATAAGGTCAGAGAAAAGTCAGCTAGTAACCAATCAGGCGCCAGAGAGCAATTTCAACGGAGCGCGTCCCCGGGGACCCGCCCATTCTTACAAAGTGAGTCCCCAGTCCTCATTTTGGGGTAAAAAACGCGCTATAGCGCGTTTTTGCGATCACTGGGATTCGCAGTACAGGATTGTCATTACCAATTTCAGACGTTGCCGTTCGGACTCTCCACGGCACCGAGGGTGTTCACCAAGTTGATGGCAGAGATGATGGTCCTCCTTCGACAGCAAGGAGTCAATATAATTCCTTACCTGGAGGATCTCCTGATAAAGGCAAAGTCCAGGGAAAGGTTGGTGCAGAATATTGCACTCTCCCTGACAGTACTTCAACATCATGGTTGGATCATAAAGTTTCCAAAAATCACAGTTGGAACCAACGACAAGATTGTCTCTTCTGGGGATGATACTGGACACAGAACTATAGAGGGTATTTCTTCCAGTAGAAAAGGCTCTGGAAATCCAGAGAATAGTCAAACAAATTCTGAAACCAACAAGAGTGTCGATTCAGCAATGCATTCGGTTGTTGGGAAAGATGGTAGCGGCCTACGAGGCCATACAGTTTGGCCGATTCCATGCCAGAGTATTCCAGTGGGACCTGTTGGGCAAGTGGTCCGGATCCCATTTATACATGCATCAGAGGATAATCCTGTCATCCTAAGTCAGAATTTCGCTCCTTTGGTGGCTACACAGTTCTCACCTCCCTAGAGTGACGCAGGTTCGGGTTTCAGTACTGGGTCCTAGTAACCACGGATGCAAGTCTCCGAGGCTGGGGAGCAGTCACACAGGAGGAAAGCTTCTAAGGAAGATGATCAAGTCAAGAAACCTGTCTTCAGATAAACGTTCTGGAGTTGAGAGCCATTTACAACGGCCTTCTACAAGCGGTGCATCTTCTTCAAGATCAACCAGTACAGATCCAGTCGGACAATGTAACAGCAGTCGCGTACATAAACCGTCAGGGCGGAACGAAAAGCAGAGCGGCGATGGAAGAGGTGACAAAGATCCTCCTCTGGGCAGAAAGACATTTAAGAGCTCTGTCGGCAATTTTCATTCCGGGAGTGGACAACTGGCAAACAGACTTCCTCAGCAGACACGATCTCCATCCAGGAGAATGGGGCCTCCACCATGAAGTATTCGCAGAGGTGACAAGTCTTTGGGGAGTTCCTCAAGTAGACATGATGGCATCTTGTCTCAGCAAGAAGCTTCAGAGATATTGTTCCAGGTCGAGAGACCCTCAAGCAATAGCAGTGGATGCACTAGTGACCCAGTGGGTGTTTTTGGTCAGTGTATGTCTTCCCTCCACTTTACTCATACCGAAAGTTCTCAAGATCATAAGAAGAACAGGGGTTCGAGCGATCCTCATTGTCGCAGGCTGGCCAAGGAGGGCTTGGTATCCAGATCTTCAGGAGTTGCTCATAGAAGATCCTCGGCCTCTTCCTCTTCGCGAGGACCTGCTGCAGCAGGGGCCGTGTGTGTATCAAGACTTACCGCGGTTACGTTTGACGGCATGGCTGTTGAGCGCCGGATCCTAGCCCGAAAGGGTATTCCCAAAGAAGTCATTCCCACTCTTATTCAGGCCAGGAAAGGAGTAACGTCTAAACATTACCACCGTATTTGGAGAAAGTGTGTGTCTTGGTGTGAAACCAGAAAGATCCAACGGAAGAGTTTCAGTTAGGACGTTTACTCCAATTTCTTCAGGCGGTTGTGGATGCGGGCCTAAGGTTGGGTTCAATCAAGGTCCAGATTTCGGCCTTGTCGGTTTTCTTTCAGAAACCATTTTAGTGCTCACTCTAGGATTTTTTTTAGGGCAGGGTGCTGGTTATTGAGGAGGGCACATTTTTATTTTGAAGGGCACATTTTTGATGTGACGCTTTGCGCACAAAGAATAGCGCAAATGTTTATAGTTTTTGTACATACATTTTCCACTTAGTATATCATATACCCATATATACATACAGGACACCTATGTAACACCCAACATCTGTACTGAGAAACATACTGTATATGTCCAGTCTTCGTGAAAGATTGGCTGTAGCATATACATAAGTAGGTAATAATAACTGTCTTCTCCAGTGCTGAAGTGGTTATAATTCGTATGTGTTACAAAACAGAAGAGTTAAGCAGAGGGTTCAAATACATAGGTAAGAAAAAGTCTGTTCTACTAGGGAAATACTGTAAGCAGTACATGCTCACTGCTTCGTTTCCTCTTCATCAGAGCGTTGTGTTATGCAGGCAGCCACAGCAGTGATGTCATTTACAGTCCCTCATCTGCCATCCAGTTCGCTAAGGATAGAAATTGTGCTCCAATCTGAGAGATGGGCAAGGAATAGACAATAACATTTCTCTGACGTCCTAGTGGATGCTGGGGACTCCGTAAGGACCATGGGGAATAGACGGCTCCGCAGGAGACTGGGCACATCTAAAGAAAGATTTAGGTCTATCTGGTGTGCACTGGCTCCTCCCCCTATGACCCTCCTCCAAGCCTCAGTTAGATTTCTGTGCCCGGCCGAGCCGGATGCACACTAGGGGCTCTCCTGAGCTCCTAGAAAGAAAGTATAGTTTAGGTTTTTTATTTTACAGTGAGACCTGCTGGCAACAGGCTCACTGCAGCGAGGGACTAAGGGGAGAAGAAGCGAACCTACCTAAGTGGTGGTAGCTTGGGCTTCTTAGGCTACTGGACACCATTAGCTCCAGAGGGATCGCACACAGGACCCGACCTCGTCGTCCGTTCCCGGAGCCGCGCCGCCGTCCCCCTTACAGAGCCAGAAGCAAGAAGGTCCGGAAAATCGTCGGCTGAAGACTTCTGTCTTCTCCAAGGTAGCGCACAGCACTGCAGCTGTGCGCCATTGCTCCTCATGCACACCACACACTTCGGTCACTGATGGGTGCAGGGCGCTGGGGGGGGGGGCGCCCTGAGCAGCAATATTAACACCTTGACTGGCAAAACTGACACCATATATAGCCCCAGAGGCTATATAGGTGTAAATTACCCCTGCCAGAATAACACAAAAAGCGGGAGAAAGCCCGCCGAAAAAAGGGGCGGAGCCATCTCCCTCAGCACACTGGCGCCATTTTCCCTCACAGCTCAGCTGGAAGGATCGCTCCCTGGCTCTCCCCTGCAGTCCTGCACTACAGAAAGGGTAAAAAAGAGAGGGGGGGCACAAATTTAGGCGCAGTATAATATATATATATGCAGCTATAAGGGAAAACACTCTTTATAGGTGATATCCCTGTGGTATATAGCGCTCTGGTGTGTGCTGGCATACTCTCCTTCTGTCTCCCCAAAGGGCTTTGTGGGGTCCTGTCCTCTGTCAGAGCATTCCCTGTGTGTGTGCTGTGTGTCGGTACCGCTGTGTCGACATGTATGATGAGGAAAATGATGTGGAGGCAGAGCAAATGCCTGTAAATGTGTTGTCACCCCCTGAGGGGTCGACACCTGTGTGGATGGACTTATGGAAGGAATTACGTGACAGTGTCAGCTCCTTACATAAAAGGTTTGACGACATAGGACAGCCGGCTACTCAGCTTGTGACTGTTCCAGCGTCTCAAATGTCATCAGGGGCTTTAAAACGCCCGCTACCTCAGATGGCAGACACAGATGTCGACACGGATACCGACTCCAGTGTCGACGACGATGAGACTAGTGTACCCTCCAATAGGTCCACCCGTTACATGATTGAGGCAATGAAAAATGTATTGCACATTTCTGATAGTACCCCAGGTACTGCAAAAAAGGGTATTATGTTCGGTGAGAAAAAACTACCAGTAGTTTTTCCTGCATCTGAGGAATTAAATGAGGTGTGTGAGGAAGCCTGGACTTCCCCCGATAAGAAATTGATAATTTCTAAACGGTTATTGGCAGCGTACCCTTTCCTGCCAGAGGATAGGTCACGTTGGGAAACGTCCCCTAGGGTAGATAAAGCGCTTACACTTTTATCAAAACAGGTGGCACTACCGTCTCCGGATACGGCCGCCCTAAAGGATCCTGCTGATAGAAAGCAGGAGGCTACCCTAAAAGCTATATATACACACACGGGCATTATATTGCGACCAGCGATTGCATCAGCTTGGATGTGCAGTGCTGCTGCTGCGTGGTCAGATTCCCTGTCGGATAATATTGATACCCTGGATAGGGACACTATTTTGCTGACAGTAGAGCATATAAAGGACGCTGTCTTATACATGCGTGATGCACAGAGGGATATTTGCCGGCTGGCATCAAAAATAAGCGCAATGTCCATTGCCGCCAGAAGGGGGTTATGGACTCGGCAGTGGTCAGGTGATGCCGATTCAAAAAGGCACATGGAAGTTTTGCCTTATAAGGGGGTGGAACTGTTTGGGGATGGTTTTTCAGACCTCGTTTCCACAGCTACGGCTGGGAAATCGACATTTTTGCCACAGGCTACCCCACAGCAAAAGAAGGCACCGTATTATCAAGTACAGTCCTTTCGGCCCCATAAACACAAGAGGGCTCGAGGCGCATCCTTTCTGCCGAGAGGCAAAGGTAGAGGGAAAAAGCTGCAGCATACAGCCAGTTCCCAAGAGCAAAAGTCCTCCCCCGCGTCCGGTAAGTCCACAGCATGACGCTGGGGCTTCACAGGCGGATCCGGGTACGGTGGGGGCCCGTCTCAGAAATTTCAGCACACAGTGGGCTCTCTCACAGGTGGATCCCTGGGCCCTTCAAGTAGTATCTCAGGGGTACAGGCTGGAATTTGAGACGTCCCCCCCCCCCCCCCCCCCCCCGTTTTCTAAAATCTGCCTTACCAGCAACAGTGTTGGTGGCTATCCAAAAACTGTATTCACAGCAAGTGATTGTCAAGGTACCCCTCCTTCAGCAAGGGAAGGGTTACTATTCCACAATGTTTGTGGTACCGAAACCGGACGGTTCGGTGAGACCCATCTTAAATCTAAAATCCTTGAACACTTATATCAAAAGGTTCAAGTTCAAGATGGAATCGCTCAGGGCGGTTATTGCGAGCCTGGACGAGGGGATTACATGGTCTCCCTGGACATCAAGGATGCGTACCTGCATGTCCCCATTTACCCTCCTCACCAGGAGTACCTCAGATTTGTGGTACAGGACTGTCATTATCAGTACCAGACGCTGCCGTTTGGGTTATCCACGGCACCGAGGGTCTTTACCAAGGTAATGGCCGAAATGATGATACTCCTTCGCAAGAAGGGAGTTTTAATTATCTCGTACTTGGACGATCTCCTGATAAAGGCGAGGTCCAGGGAACAGTTGGTAGTGGGGGTAGCACTTTCTCGGGAAGTGCTACAACAGCACGGCTGGATTCTCAATATTCCAAAGTCACAGCTGGTCCCGACGACACGTCTTCTGTTCCTGGGAATGATTCTGGACACAGACCAGAAAAAAGTGTTTCTTCCAGTGGAAAAAGCCGAGGAGTTGTCATCTCTAGTCAGAGACCTCCTAAAACCGGGACAGGTGTCGGTACATCAATGCACACGAGTCCTGGGGAAAATGGTAGCTTCGTACGAAGCAATTCCATTCGGAAGGTTCCACGCAAGGACTTTCCAGTGGGACCTGTTGGACAAATGGTCCGGGTCCCATCTCCAGATGCAACAGCGGATAACCCTGTCGGCAAGGACCAGGGTATCGCTGCTGTGGTGGCTGCAGAGGGCTCATCTACTAGAGGGCCGCAGATTCGGAATACAGGACTGGGTCCTGGTGACCACGGATGCCAGCCTTCGGGGCTGGGGCGCAGTCACACAGGGAAGAAATTTCCAAGGACTGTGGTCAAATCAGCAGATTTCGCTTCACATAAATATTCTAGAGCTAAGGGCCATTTACAATGCCCTAAGCCAAGCAAGGCCCCTGCTTCAGAACCAGCCGGTACTGATCCAATCAGACAACATCACGGCGGTCGCCCATGTAAACAGACAGGGCGGCACAAGAAGCAGGAGGGCAATGGCAGAAGCCACAAGGATTCTCCGATGGGCGGAAAATCATGTGTTCGCACTGACAGCAGTGTTCATTCCGGGAGTGAACAACTGGGAAGCAGACTTCCTCAGCAGGCACGACCTCCACCCGGGAGAATGGGGACTTCATCCAGAAGTCTTCCATATGCTGGTAAACCGGTGGGAAAGACCACAGGTGGACATGATGGCGTCCCGCCTCAACAAAAAGCTAAAAAGATATTGCGCCAGGTCAAGGGACCCTCAGGCGATCGCTGTGGACGCTCTAGTAACACCGTGGGTGTACCAGTCGGTTTATGTGTTTCCTCCTCTGCCTCTCATTCCCAAGGTACTGAGAATAATACGAAGGCGAGGAGTGAAAACTATACTCGTGGTTCCGGATTGGCCAAGAAGAGCTTGGTACCCGGAACTTCAAGAGATGCTTTCAGAGGACCCTTGGCCTCTGCCGCTCAGACAGGACCTGCTGCAGCAGGGGCCCTGTCTGTTCCAAGACTTACCGCGGCTACGTTTGACGGCATGGCGGTTGAACACCGGATCCTGAAGGAAAAGGGCATTCCCGAGGAAGTCATCCCTACCCTGATCAAAGCCAGGAAGGATGTCACCGCAAAACATTATCACCGCATTTGGCGGAAATATGTTGCTTGGTGTGAGGCCAGGAAGGCCTCAACAGAGGAATTTCAACTGGGTCGATTCCTGCATTTCCTGCAAGCAGGGGTGACGTTGGGCCTCAAATTGGGGTCCATTAAAGTCCAGATTTCGGCCCTGTCGATTTTCTTCCAGAAAGAACTGGCTTCACTGCCTGAAGTTCAGACTTTTGTCAAAGGAGTTCTGCGTATTCAGCCTCCTTTTGTGCCCCCAGTGGCACCTTGGGATCTCAATGTGGTTTTGGAGTTCCTGAAATCACATTGGTTTGAACCACTTAAGACTGTGGATTTGAAGTATCTCACGTGGAAAGTGTTCATGCTGTTGGCTCTGGCTTCGGCCAGGCGTGTGTCAGAATTGGCGGCTTTGTCCTATAAAAGCCCTTATCTGATTTTCCATATGGATAGGGCAGAGTTGAGGACTCGTCCTCAGTTTCTCCCGAAGGTGGTATCAGCGTTTCACTTGAACCAGCCTATTGTGGTGCCTGCGGCTACTAGGAACTTGGAGGATTCCAAGTTACTGGACGTAGTCAGGGCCCTGAAAATGTATGTTTCCAGGACGGCTGGAGTCAGGAAAACTGACTTGCTGTTTATCCTGTATGCACCCAACAAACTGGGTGCTCCTGCTTCTAAGCAGACTATCGCGCGCTGGATTTGTAGCACTATTCAGCTGGCGCATTCTGCGGTGGGACTACCGCAGCCTAAATCTGTAAAGCCCATTCCACAAGGAAGGTGGGCTCATCTTGGGCGGCTGCCCTAGGGGTCTCGGCTTTACAACTTTGCCGAGCTGCTACTTGGTCAGGGGCAAACACGTTTGCAAAATTCTACACATTTGATACCCTGGCTGAGGAGGACCTGGAGTTCTCTCATTCGGTGTTGCAGAGTCATCCGCACTCTCCCGCTCGTTTGGGAGCTTCGGTATAATCCCCATGGTCCTTACGGAGTCCCCAGCATCCACTAGGACATCAGAGAAAATAAGAATTTACTCACCGGTAATTCTATTTCTCGTAGTCCGTAGTGGATGCTGGGCGCCCATCCCAAGTGCGGATTGTCTGCAATACTTGTAAAAAGTTATTGTTACACAAATCGGGTTGTTATTGCGAGCCATCTGTTCAGAGGCTCCGTTGTTATCATACTGTTAACCGGGGTTCCTATCACGAGTTATACGGTGTGATTGGTGTGGCTGGTATGAGTATTACCCGGGATTCAAAATCCTTCCTTATTGTGTCAGCTCTTCCGGGGCACAGTGTCCTAACTGAGGCTTGGAGGAGGGTCATAGGGGGAGGAGCCAGTGCACACCAGATAGACCTAAATCTTTCTTTAGATGTGCCCAGTCTCCTGCGGAGCCGTCTATTCCCCATGGTCCTTATGGAGTCCCCAGCATCCACTACGGACTACGAGAAATAGAATTACCGGTGAGTTAATTCTTATTTTTAACATGCACTCTGACTGTTGCATTCTGTATACAAGGGGGTGATTAATGGTTCTGCAGGGTACACTGAAAAAGGGCAGGGTGCTTTTTCACATTTCAAAAATGGGCAGGGTGCAGCACCCTGCTGAAACAGCCTAGAAGGAACACTACAATTTGCCTCCCTTCCAGAAGTTCAGACGTACGTGAAAGGGGTTCTGCACATTCAACCTCCATTTGTGCCTCCTGTGGCACCATGGTATCTTAACGTGGTGTTGCAGTTCCTTCAGTCGGATTGCTTTGAACCTCTCCAGGAGATAGTTAAAGTTTCTCACTCGGAAAGTGGTCATGCTGTTGGCCTTGGCATCCGCAAGGTGGGTGTCTGAGTTAGGGGCCTTGATTTACAAGAGCCCTTACTTGACCTTTCATGAAGATAGGGCTGAGTTAAGAATTCGCCTGCAATTTCTTTAAAGGTGGTTTCTTCTTTTCATATAAACCAACCTATTGTGGTGCAAGTGGCTACTGACACCTTCGCTACTTCAAAGTCTCTGGATGTGGTCAGAGCTTTGAGAATTTATGTCGCAAGAACAGCTCGGATACGGAAAACAGAGTCTCTGTTTGTCCTGTATGCTCCCAACAAGATTGGGTGTCCTGCTTCTAAGCAGACCATTGCGCGCTGGATCAGAGGTACGATTCAGCACGCTCATTCCACTGCAGGATTGCAGATACCGAATTCGGTGCATGCCCATTCTACGAGAAAGGTGGGCTCATCCTGGACGGCTGTCCGGGGGGTCTCTGCATTACAACTTTGCCGAGCAGCTACTTGGTCAGGGACAAACACGTTTGCTAAGTTTTACATGTTTGACACCTTGGCCGATGATGACCTAAAGTTTGGTCAATCGGTGCTGCAGGGTCATCCGCACTCTCCCGCCCGTTCTGGAGCTTTGGTATAACCCCATGGTACTGAAGTGGACCCCAGCATCCTCTAGGACGTATGAGAAAACAGGATTTTAATACCTACCGGTAAATCCCTTTCTCCTAGTCCGTAGAGGATGCTGGGCACCCAACCCAGTGCTTAAATTTGCCTGCAGTTGTTATTTTGTTATAGTACACAAGTGTTGTGTTCAAATTAATTTTCAGCATGTTGCTGCAATAGTTCATGCCCGTTGGCATGTGTTCTGTTGAATGCCATGTTGTGCGGCACGGTTAAAGTGTGAACTGGTATGAATCTCACCGTTAACTTCAAAGTAAATCCTTTTCTCGAAATGTCAGTCTCCCTGGGCACAGTTCCTATACTGAGGTCTGGAGGAGGGGAATAGAGGGAGGAGCCAGTTCACACTCTGGAAAAGTCTTAAAGTGCCCATGGCTCCTGCGGAACCGTCTATACCCCATGGTACTGAAGTGGACCCCAGCATCCTCTACGGACTAGGAGAAAAGGATTTACCGGTAGGTATTAAAATCCTGTTTTTTCACCTCCACATTTGGAGAAGAGATTCAATACTATAAAAATATTTAATGATTAATGATTTCTGCTTCCACTAAAGGTGTCAGACCTATACCATGTCCAGAAAAATAAACATTTCAGGTGTGGTATGATTGTTAATTAGCTGCAAAAATAAAACTTGTTTTGGTTCTAAATTTCTGTCCAGTAGGTAGTAGTAGTGGTTTTAAGTGCCCCTTTAATAATGGAGTTTGTGATTTGAGGGCGTACACTATATTTGTTACAGTTTATACATTTTCGTAGATCTTCCTTGCGTATCCTACAATAGAATCCAATTTGCAGTTTCCATAATTATTTTAATTTTCCCCAACACAGCAACTGTAGAACTTTGGGGGAAATTCAGAGTTGATCGCAGCAGCAAATTTGTTAGCAGTTGGGCAAAACCATCTGCACAGGAGTGGGGCAAATATAACATTTGCAGAGAGAGTTAGATTTGGGTGGGTTATTTTGTTTCTGTGCAGGGTAAATACTGGCTGCTTTATTTTTGCACTGCAATTTAGATTTCAGTTTGAACACACCCCACCCAAATCTAATTCTGTCTGCACATGGCAATATGATGGATGGTGAAAAATAGATGGTTTACAGTCAGAATTGTATATTGATCTGCAACATACTGTATAAAAACATACAGAAATAGTGAATACATGTTCATTAATTGACACTGGGCATGTTACCAGTCAAATGTTAACATAGCATTTTTCAATGACCGTGCAGTGCACATGGTTTTGCCCAACTGCTAACAAATTTGGTGCTTCGATGAACTCTGAGTTAGGCCCCTTGCTTTATAGACTAACTACTGCAGGCAGGTTTACTTTAGGGTTGGTTCTATATCGGAGGGGCTGAAGGGACCTTGTGACGTATTGAGGGGAGGAGCTACGTCACCAGGGGGAGGAGCTACGGGCGAACAGGGTACCCGAAAAGTACCCTCGCGGGCTCGCTTCGCTCGCCACGCTTCGGGCACGGTGGCTCGCTCCACTTCGCTCACCACCTAATTACTAAAGGTAATAGTTGGTGGCGTGGATAGTAGAGGAACTATCCCGCTGGCCTAGCTCCTCCCCCTTGCGTCGTAACTCCTCCCCCTTACGGAAAAGGTCCCTTAGCCCACTTGATTCTAGCATCTACCTTTACTTTAGTCCTTGATCGTACACATCACTCTTGTCCATAACCAGAGGCTAGCACCTTGTAATACCCAGAAATAGAACTCAGAATATGCCAGATAATTATTGTCATCTTTATGGATGTAGGAAAAACAATATGTTCCCTAATGCACACCGAGTGAAAAATATTACTACATAATAGTCCGATAATACGGAGATCTTTTAGTTGCGTATATCTGCAGATATAGGGTTAAGCCCCCAGGCCAATCGACGAGGCTTCTCCGTCACTGGGGGTCCCTAATACTAGGTATGGGTCCGGGGTGCAGGACCCCATGATGTCGGCACAGGCCGGTCACCCCTGGTCAGCACACAGGTGAGAATTAATAAGGGTTAATAAGAAGCACAGAAGTGCTATGTAAGTGGTGTGATTAAAATAATATATACAAAGTGATAGGGAAAATCATAAGTGTTAATAAAGTGTTAGGGTGTGCCGACCTGAAGCAGCCCAGCCATACCGACACAGGGGCCACCGCACCCCACACCCACCCCTCCCTTTTAGCACCTGAGTGACATTACAATCTGATTGAGCAGCTTTCCATTTTGTGCATCTTTATGGATGTATTTGCGTTTCACCCTGTCATCCACTTATCCAGCAAAAGGTGCTGCAGAGCTTCCATTTCGCCATACGACAAACACATTCTTTTGTCAGGGTGGATTAGTGGCGTCGGCTTCCACGTACGTCTGTCTTCATTTTGCTGCCTTATACTTAGTTTTCCATGATAGGGTAACCGTGACAGATGGAAATTGTTCGTGAAGCCTCTTTCTATGGTGTCTGTGACGCAAGTCTGTCATAAATTAGTAATAAGCTGGGTAAATGTACTGAATTTATAGCAGAGCTCCATGTAGAGCGATTATCCTCCTGTCTCTCATTCTGTTATTTTATGGCTGTATGCAGTGGCGCACCCAGGAGGGGAGGGGGGGGGGGGGGGGAGGTTCCGAGCACCCAGAAACCCCCCTCCACTGGAAAAAAAAATAGATATTTTTTTTTTTTAGCTGCATGAGTATTCTTAATGGCTGTCTAGCGTCCTCTGCAGCCTGCTGTCTTCCTGGTGGCACTTGTAAGTGTTTAATAAAAGTTTACTTTATTTTAATTATAGTACATATATATCCATGTCCATACATATATACACATGTATATACATACATACATACATACATACATACATACATATAAACACACACACACACACACACACACACACACACACACACACACACACACACACACACACACACACACACACACACACACACACACACACACATGATATATATACATGTGTATATATACGTGTACTGTATGTGTGTGTGTGTGTGTGTGTGTGTGTGTGTATATATATATATATATATGTATGCATGTTTAGTATGCTATGTGTGTATATATATAGATACACAGTATATATAGATGTATGTGTATATAGATATACAGGTTGAGTATCCCTTATCCAAAATGCTTGGGGCCAGAAGTATTTTGGATATCGGATTTTTCCGTATTTTGGAATAATTGCATACCATAATGAGATATCATGGTGATGGGACCTAAGTCTAAGCACATAATGCATTTATGTTACATATACACCTTATACACACAGCCTGAAGGTCATTTTAGCCAATATATTTAATAACTTTGTGCATTAAACAAAGTGTGTGTACATTCACACAATTCATTTATGTTTCATATACACCTTATAAACACAGCCTGAAGGTCATTTAATACAATATTTTTAATAACTTTGTGTATTAAACAAAGTTTGTGTACAATGAGCCATCATAAAACAAAGGTTTCACTATCTCAGTCCTGCTCAAAATATTCCGTACTTCGGAATATTCCGTATTTCGGAATATTTGGATATGGGATACTCAACCTGTGTGTGTGTGTGTGTGTGATATATATATATATATATATATATATATATATATACATACATACATACATACATACATACACGGGGTATATATATATATATATATATATATATATACATACACACACACACACACACACACACACACACACACACACACACTAGTTTTACGGACCCAGCATATACTGGGTCACCTTAGTCCCCTCCCCCGTGATTGGCTCCACCCAGTTCTGTAAACCCCCCATGCAAATCCTGCGTTTGCCACTGGTATGTCATAATCACTGGCAAGCTGCAGCGCTCTAATCAAGTAAATGGATGATGCGCAGAGTATAAAAATACTAAACATGCATTTCAATAATTGTGTATTGGGGATGTTGAGCCAGCACCACGCTTTTTATGTGGTTGTAATATCCTCTGAGAACCCTGCCTAGTAAAACTAGTTGACATGGACTTGTTGTGTTGCCTACTCCTATCCTGTGTCATTGATGTCAGTGAATCCCAGTGGTAGGTGGCATTGATTAGCTGATCAGGTTGGGGAATCCCAATGAATTGATATTCGGCATTGATTAGCTGATCAGGATGTCGGGGAATCCCAGTGATAGGCAGCATTGATTAGCTGATCAGGTTGTGGAATCCCAATGAATTGATATTCGGCATTGATTAGCTGATCAGGATGTCGGGGAATCTCAGTGAATTAATAGGCAGCATTGATTAGCTGATCAGGTCAGGGAATCCCAGTGATAGGCAGCATTGATTAGCTGATCAGGTCAGGGAATCCCAGTGATAGGCAGCATTGATTAGCTGATCAGGTTGGGGAATCCCAGTGAATTGGTAGGCGGCATTGATTAGCTGATCAGGTCAGGGAATTCCAGTGAATTGGTAGGCGGCATCTATTAGCTGGTCAGGTCAGGGAATCCCAGTGAATTGGTAGGCAGCATCGATTAGCTGATCAGGTCAGGGAATCCCAGTGAATTGATAGGCGGCATTGATTAGCTGATCAGGTCAGGGAATCTCAGTGAATTGGTAGGCAGCATCGATTAGCTGATCAGGTCAGGGAATCCCAGTGAATTGATAGGCGGCATTGATTAGCTGATCAGGTCAGGGAATCTCAGTGAATTGGTAGGCAGCATCGATTAGCTGATCAGGTCAGGGAATCCCAGTGAATTGGTTGGCGGCAGATTGGACATGAGATCCTTGTTTTAAGCACACAAGAAAATACATTCCTATTTATATTGCTGTGCTCCTTCGCCCCTGTATGTACGCATGGTTTGCTGATAGTAGTCGCCATATGTGCGCACTTGCATCTACCCTATATTGCGTACAAAAGATAAACAATTTGTGTATATTTACAGGTTTGCATTAATGCACTGTCACTGAACTTTGCCACTCTGAAAACATCTAATTACAACCCAGTCACGTCTCTTCGGTTGTAAGTGTAGATGTGTTCAAAATGCATAGGCACCTGCAACTCCCTTACTTACATATGGCCAGTATTGGAGCTTGTGCCGTGCAAAAGCACACAGGACCTGCCAATAGGCATGTGCTTATCATTGCACCAAGTGATGCTGCTGCTTTCTACTGCACTGCTGCTTTCTCGTGGCTTTTGGTTCAGTTCTCTCCTGTTTTGTGCAGCAATTGTTGGTTCATAGAATTGACACACTGCAATGTCATTAATAAAGGCTTCACCTAAAGGGTACAACTACAAATGGGACTTAAGGTGTGTATACACGGTGAGCTAAATCTGTAAGATTTTGACTATATAGTCAAAATCTTAAAGACAGTTAGTGCACCTAGATCTCAAGGTGTTAGGCAGCTTGCGATCCCGATGCGCACTCCCATGGGGTCGGTATCATAAGGCTAGATAGACTTTGCAGGCAAGTGTACTATCTAGTACAAAGTACAGGTTGAGTATCCCATATCCAAATATTCCGAAATACGGACTTTTTTGAGTGAGATAGTGAAACCTTTGTTTTTTGATGGCTCAATGTACACAAACTTTGTTTAATACACAAAGTTATTAAAAATATTGTATTAAATGACCTTCAGGCTGTGTGTATAAGGTGTATATGAAACATAAATGAATTGTGTGAATGTACACACACTTTGTTTAATGCACAAAGTTATAAAAAATATTGGCTAAAATGACCTTCAGGCTGTGTGTATAAGGTGTATATGAAACATAAATGCATTCTGTGCTTAGATTTAGGTCCCATCACCATGATATCTCATTATAGTATGCAATTATTCCAAAATACGGAAAAATCCCATATCCAAAATACTTCCGATCCCAAGCATTTTGGATAAGGGATACTCAACCTGTATAGTCAAAATTGGCACTTAGGGGGTAATTCAGATCTGATTGCTGCTGTGTGTTTTCGCGCAGCGGGCGAACAGATCCGAACTGTGCATGTGTATGCACCGCACTGTGCTGGCGCAACGCACGGCTGCAACGGCCATCAACGCCCTGCGACGGGATGGTGCAAAAAAAATCAATTTGCGTGGGCGATCGCAGTGAGATTGACAGGAAGAGGCCGTTTGTAGGTGGTAGCTGACCGTTTTCTGGGAGTGTCAGGGAAAACGCAGGTGGGATCAAGCGTTTTCAGGGAGGGTGTCTGACGGCAAATCCGGTCCCGATCAGCCTGATGTGATACACATGCGAACGCACACTTGCACAGCTAAAATACACTCCCCCTGTAGGTGGCGACTATCTGATTGCAGGGCTGCAAAAATCGCTACCCAGCGATCAGATCTGAATTACCCCTAGTCAAAATCGTACATAGACAAAATTGAAAGCACAGATAGTCAAAATCTGTGCTATCTGGGCTCTGGGGGAATTCAAGGGAAATCACATAGTCAAAATCGGGCATAGCAAAGATCTCACCGTGTGTACACACCTTTAGTGCTAAAAAGGAGGCTATTTATTTATTTATTTTCACAACGTGCCATCACTACTACGGACTATGGGTTCAGTTCACAAAATTGCTGTCTCCACTGCATAGACCAGCGGTTCAGTGTCAAATGTTAATGATGATTTAGTAAATTAGCAGCAATTACTGCGCATTGAGAACCATAACTTGTAATATTAATGTCCAACATTAGAAATATGGTACAGGTTGAGTATCCCATATCCAAATATTCCGAAATACGGAATATTCCGAAATACGGACTTTTTTGAGTGAGAGTGAGATAGTGAAACCTTTGTTTTTTGATGGCTCAATGTACACAAACTTTGTTTAATACACAAAGTTATTAAAAATATTGTATTAAATGACCTTCAGGCTGTGTGTATAAGGTGTATATGAAACATAAATGAATTGTGTGAATGTAGACACACTTTGTTTAATGCACAAAGTTATAAAAAATATTGGCTAAAATTACCTTTAGGCTGTGTGTATAAGGTGTATATGTAACATAAATGCATTCTGTGCTTTGATTTAGGTCCCATCACCATGATATCTCATTATGGTATGCAATTATTCCAAAATACGGAAAAATCCCATATCCAAAATACCTCTGGTCCTAAGCATTTTGGATAAGGGAGACTCAACCTGTATAAGGGGAAAATAAGTCTTATTTACTTTCCATATCCTATCAGAAACGTGTGTGTGTGTTTTCACAAGTTGTAAGCAGAGCTTGAGCCAAGTGTCTTAATTTCCCCCAGGCCCTAGCATTGTCCGAGATTTCTTATTATCAGATAAAGGAGACTGCACTGTCTTTGCTGACACAAAAGGATGAGATAAACATGTAAAAGAAAAACCAACCTCCTCCAGCAATTTCCTAAATGGAACTGCTCCAATAATTCCTCAACACATTTTGTGTCCCGGAATAAGCCAGTGCTGTGGAATCACTATTGCTGCGGTGCCTGATGTATCAGGAATTCACTCTTAACCAGGAGGGGAAACTGCAAAATGAGTATTTGGCAATGAACGTAATATTACATAAGTGTTCCCTAATGGATGATTGCATTAAATTGAGGAATCTGTGACTTCAGTTAAATCTTCTCTTGTGTCTCACAGTGTCCCGGAGAAGAAAACCGTGTGGGAACACGTACTGTGTATGTTGGACATCGCCCAGCTTCGGAAACTGA